>NC_137504.1:12665000-13265000 GCF_041902795.1 Electrophorus electricus
CACACATATATATATATATATATATATATATATATATATATATATATATATATATATATATATATATTCACATTTTAGTGAAGTACAGAAAGTTTCCAGAGGAATAGGACATTTCAGACAGAGGTCCTTCATTAGCTGTGCAAGCAAAGTGCTTTGTTTGTACTTCACTATAATTCTTAATTTCCCTATATCTCTTCCCACAGCACACTGCAGTTACTCACCTGGAATCTAATGCCATTAATAATATGGACATGATTTTCCAGAATGTACATCACTCCATTAGCTACCTCTTTTTGTGTCTGTGGACAGAATTATTTTTGGTTTGTTTTGTTCTCTTTTTTCCCTTTGATCCCACAGTGGGTCTTATTTTTCTCTTTTGCTGACTCTCTTTCCCTTTCCATTGTGCTCTTGTTGTCTTCAATTTCTATCTCTCAATCTATGAATTTTCAGCCTGAATATTGCCAAAATCTCCCTTTTAGGTGTTTGTCATGTCTGATATTGCAAAACATATCTGACATAAAAATGTTGTTTTTCATAACTTTTAAAACTGGTAACTTTATGTAGTGCTTTTTTTCAGTGGGAATTTGTCACATATACCACATTACACCTTAATTTCTTCTCTCTCCTTTCTCCTCTCGATAAGTCCACTTTTTTCATAATGCACATTATACTACACAGTACACTACTACACAGACACACAGACATACAAACGCACATACTATTGCCTTTATGGTAACTTTAGGCACTCATTGCAGCCTATCAGCAAGCAGCCAGTAAATTGTCATCAGCATTCCTCCCTCAGCTGTTAGAAATGTCAAGCTACTCATGCCCCTTCAGAATGCTTGCACACCTCACCACCTGCCCTCTCCTCCCCAAAGGAGCCATGGCTGTCCTACAGATGGCTTGACTAAGCATATGTTTCTTTATCGCATTGCAAATTGCACTGACATTACTTCATGCTTCACATCAGCCCCCAGTTCATGTGTCGCTACAACACGTTCAAAAAGGTCAAGAAAGCAAATCCAATGCCAACTTAAATCATGGTAATACTGCAGCCAGACATCTTTCTGTTTTAGCTGTAACAGCTGTGAAATGACCCCACTGCCTCTAGCTAACATTTAATGAGCGAATGGAATAATAATGGAATAATAATGGAATGGGTATGTGGAAGTCTATTTGACATAGCAAATTTCATTCACACAAACAGCCTAGTTAATTCACAGTTGGAGGTTAACTCCAAAGCAGCAGGATCCTTCTTCATTAGTTCTTTATACTGTTTGTTCCCCTCCACTTCACACCTTCTCTTTGCCCATTGTCTCTCCTAGAAGGTTATTTTTGACCCTGATATTTCACTTTTTGGTTCTTTTTGCCTCTTGAGGTTTACCTCCTGTGAGTTCCTTTATTTAAAATATTAATTCTGTAGATATGGCCTAGAAATGTACAGCTCCTGAGCACAGATCTAAAATAGCCATTAAAGAGACCCACTCTGGATTCGTTGATGATTCTTTTAAATATTTTAACATTTTGTCTGTTTTTAACATCAAGCTTGTGTGTGTGTGTGTGTGTGTGTGTACCTTGCGGCTCTCAGTGCTGTAGTTCCTGTCGTTACTCTTAGGGCTTCCGTATTGGTGGTCATCACTGAAACACAGGGCATCAAAACTCCTCCAACACAGTCTGCCACCAAGCACACCTGAGAAAAAGAACAAAGACTGACATGACACACTCAGATTAGTCTATTAATTGATATCACAAACCATGCCATCTCTATTTTGTGAGACATGTTAGTAACACTAATAATAAACTTATTTGATTCACTTGCTTCATTTCTATCTGATTAAATTGTTTGCCAGTATTTCTTATGCAGGCAAGTTGATATCTTACAAAGCTTATTTTACTCCAATTCTTAGTTTACTGAAATTTTTAAACATGTATTATTAATGGTTATTTAAAGATAATACTCTGTGTGTGTATGTGTGTGTGTGTGTGTGTGTGTGTGTGTGTGTGTGTGTGTGTGTGTGTGTGTGTGTGTGTGAATGCGGGCATATATATGCATATGAAGAGACTAAGCTTCAACTGTAAAACGTGGTAAACTGAATCAAATGGCTTGTGAATAACAGCTGTCTTAACTAATGTGTGATGTCGTTCTGGATTTAATTAGTAATTTAAACTAATAACTCTAGCAAACATAACTATGTTAGACCAGCTATGCTGAACCAAGGCAATAAGGCAGCAGAATAAATTTAGCTAATTGGTTCATGCAGTGTGTGGACCTGACCCACCTGACACACACAAGAGTTTCATTATAATAGCACTTAAATTGTGCATTGACCTTCAAATGTGTTTGTTTCCCGGTTGCCAGATGTTTTGGAGGGGAAAGCAGCTATGCTTCTAGGCATGAGCCAGTGGAACTCAAATGACCTGGTGGAGCAGATCGAGACGTTGGGACACCTGGAGCGCTCGCGAGGTATGAGCACCACTGTCCACGCAGGGCTCCTGTCATGTCTTTCCTAACTCAGGGTCAACCTCTCATGGTGTCCACATGCACAGCTGGGCACTTCAGTTGATGGCCTGTTCAGCATACCAGAGATTTTAGCACTGTTCCTGCAGAGCACCTGCTTTCACCATTTAGGATCCTCTCTTATTGAAAGTGGTGGAGGTCCACAGAGGTGGAGCGAAAACCTACAGACACTATGCCTCTCAACTGAATTGCTTCTAATTTACAGCATCTAACTGTCAGGAGAGGAGCGATATCACACAGTGGCTAAGTCAGCATGCATGAGATAATTGCCACTTTGCCTATCACATTTTCTCAAGCATTATTCGCTCCACAGGACTCACAAGAAGCCAGTCTGGTGCAGAAGCTGGGCTTAAATAACTTTATCTTGTGCACGTTTAACCTCGGCAGAGCCTTTGTGTTGATTTAAGGCTTCAATAATACCAGGTGTAACCCTCTTTCAAGCGAAGAGAAATAGGCCATGCCTGTGGAATTCGTTTCATAATTTTGTGTGTTACCAGGCAGCTAGGCAGGTTATTAATGGAGCCACCTGCAGCTGAGGCTTATTTTATTGCCCACACCAGAACGCTGGATAAATGTCAGGAACTAGGCCAAATGGCTTCCCACAGTCCCCATTCAGAGTTTGCAGTTTACACTAGCAGGTTTCGAGCACGAATACATCAAGAGCTCACTAGCTGGTGTGTAATGCTGTTTATGGATGAAAACATAGTAGTGAGATAACAGTCCACTGTCATAATCCCCCTAAAACTGATGATAGAGTGTCTTAAACAGTATTTCATTTTGGCTTCAGGCATTTGTACTGAGATTTACTGGCAGTTAGTGCTCGAAAACGCAATATGTGGTATTTCAAGATATCCTGTCAATAAGGTCAGAAGAGAAAATAAAGGAGGAGAGAGTTAGAGAGAGAGAGACTGAAAGAGAGAAAGAGAGGAAAGGACAGATAATCTTTCAATTTGACCATATTTGGCGGTTAATATGAAATAAATTGCAGTCTCTGGAGAAAGTTGTAAGGAGTCATAATCTGAATCATTAGACTCTGCAACGGAGGCAGGACTCTGTTCTGAGAACACTCAGCTCTGCTGTATATCTTGAGGAAATATGATGTCACACTGCTAAGGGCAGAGCATCAGTAACCAGGAATAGCAGTTTTACTCAAGCACGAACTGAGCATCCTTGGTCTTATTCTCAGAGTAGCCAGACTGATAGCAAAGAGCAGTTGCTAATTGTTAAGTGTAAGCTTCTGAGGCAACCTGCCTCTTGTTATATCTGTTGTGGTTCAGTTGGGCTTTGAGCTCACACAGCAGCTCAGTGCCATTGGCTTAAGGGAATATTCCTATACTCTTCCCTTTATGAATATTAGAAGTAAATGGGCTTTGTCATAAGGGAAAAGGGGGTAAAGTGTGTGTGTGTGTGTGTGTGTGTGTGTGTGTGTGTGTGTGTGTGTGTGAGAGAGAGAGAGAGAGAGAGAGAGAGAGAGAGAGAGAGGGAAAGAGAGAGCTGTGGATCTTTTCATATCTCAGCTTACTGAGCCCTGAGAGGTTGATAAAGATGAAAAATAAACAAAACATTTCAAAACATGAATGGTATTTGATGGGTCAAGGTAAAGGTGTAGATCACTTGTGAGCTATTTACAGACGTTCCCCACTGCTATAATGAATTCATAAATCCAGCTGAAAATTAGAATGCTAGTTTTGAACATGGGCAGTAGAAAGATATTTCACTGTTTATTAGCCTTCTCTACATTTATGACCGTGAGAGCGTGTGTGGATGATCTTTTACAGTAAAGCATGACATATCTTTGCAGATCGATATGTGGTGAATTAACATTGATCCCAGCTGGGCCAATGAGTGCGTCCCTTGTTGGATAGTTGCCTTGGCCGAAGCGCCCACGTTGTGAAAGTTACAGGTCGGTGCAGTTTAAATCATCAGTGGAGCCATCGACAGTAACGAATATTCTAACCTCACAAAGGCATACTACCAACCAGCTGAATGCGCATAAAACAACACACTTACTGAAAGCATTGCAGTTTGCTAATTATGCTTTGTACCAAGCTGAAGTGCTTAGGTAGTTATATTGCCTCAGAGTCTTCTAGTCAGAAAGGGCCCAATGGGGAGCCAGTGGGTGGGCTCCATTGGTTGATGACTGAACGGACACGGCAGTAAACATCCCTGAGACACATTTCAACATGATAATTCTAGATAATTGGTCATCAAATGCATTCATGGTAATTAGCGGTTTTGAAATACGAGCGGTTCGCTTAGTGAGATGTATTCTGATGAGATGTTCTCCACTGAATTTTGTAACTGCCTACAATTTATGTCTACTTTATTATTGCCATTTTGTTGTGCTACACTGGTACTGAATACCATATCAAACATTTATAAGGTAAACACAGAAAAATAGAAACAATATAAGCAGTCACTGCCCTGTGGCAGTAAACTTTGCACTTTGAATAATAGCTTGTGTGTGGAAAGCTAATGGGAGAAACATAATATGAGACATGATGTTTATGTAATAACATGGATACTTACATTTCTCTTTCTTTTTAAGTCTGCCAGTCTCCCCCTCTCTTTTCTGACTTGCTCTCTCACACACGTGCACACACACAGACACAAGTCTTACTTTAAATTTCAGTGGTTATAAGGACACAGGTTTTAGCAGTTTACTTCAGTCTCTTTTAATTGTTTAGCAGTGAAACTTTCAAGAGCTCTTGTATTAAAGGTCTTACTGCATTTTTACCAAACCAGTTAAACAAAAATATGTCACTCCCTTAGGGAACTGAGTGAGATAAGAGGAAAAGCAAGTGCAAAAGAAAGTAGTAGACAGCTAGAGCTACACCATTATTTATTTATTATCTGATATTACAGTTTTGCCCTCTACAATTAGGAAAGGCTACAATTAATGCAATGCAGTAGTTCACTGGAAATGATGGTACCTGCTATCAACTCATTGGTCTGTTTTTTCCTGTTTAGTGTTCCATCAGAGGTTAAATAAAACCCATGTTTGCTCCCTCCTGTACTAAGAACTACTATGACAACTGGGTCCTATGGCAGTGCCCCCTGCCAGTTGCCTCATTAGACGACGGTGGCATTGCACTTGGCCTTTTGTTTATGTTTGATCTTTTGTTACACATGTCTGTGTTTTGGTTTCATACCACGCCCCCTCTCAGATGCGCAGTGTTTGCCTCATCTGCCACACCACCTATGTTTCATTATGTTGTTCTTGCCAGTTTGTGTTTGTGATTTTGTCAGTTGTTGCAGATCGTTGGCTTATGTTTGTTCCTGTTAGTGTACTTTTGTGTTTGGTTTAGTTTCTTACTTTCATTAAACTCTTCATTGGAGACATTTGCTTACCTTTTTTGCATATTCTTCATTTATGACAGATCCAGTGCAGTTTCCCTGAGCAGGTGAAATCTGCCATGGACTGTTGCCTCTTAATCAAAACTGTGATATTTTCCCATTCTGACCAATCATGGGTATTTGTACACACTGTGCTGGGAATGTAATTTTGCAATTGAAATTAATTGAAATTAACAGTCATAAGAAATGACTAAATAATCACTAGTGTTTTTGTTTTTTAAAGAAAATTATGCAGTCAGAGTAGCAACGCCCTCTAAATGTTAAACATCAGGGACACAAAGGCAAAGGCAGAATATCTTGGCAAAAGACACGAAGTGGTAAAGCATGATCTGTGAATGTTAAAGGTCTATAACTTTAGAAACTATTAACTGGAGAGAAATGGAAATTGCCATGGTGAATTTGTTCTGGGCTAAAAATCTCATTCTCTGTATAAATAATGTCCCCAGTGGGGCTCATTGTGGATTTTCACAAAGGCATTGTAGTCCCCGAGCTTCATGTTGAATTACAATCATCAAGGACTGGACAGTGTGTCATTTTTTAAGAAATCATTTTCCTTAAAAAGATAGGAATTAGCCAGTATGTTTTGCAAGGAGCTATCTGTGGTGTTGAAATCTACAGAGCTGTCACTGAACTGCTGACAACTGCTCTGTTGGAACTGTTTCTTCCATAGAACAGTCACAGAGAACAACATTCGTTTTCTCCCAAAGGAGTTCACAGTATCTCTCTTTTTCTCTCTCTCACACAGAAAGTTTGTACAGGCTCAGGCATCCTCGCTGTGCACCACAGAGCAGCGTAGATGGCCTAGAGGATATAGAGGTTAGTCTGCTCATCTTCTTAGGTTCACACTATTAACACTGGACCAACAGCAATAAAGTGATTAAGACATGAAAGGTGTGTCCATGTCTGAGCCAAAACTGAATTCAATCATCAGATAAATTGTAAAAGTAACTATAAAAGTGGAGGAATTATCTCACCATTAACTTTTAAATGACCTTTTCTTCATAAAAATTTCTCCTATTCAGCCAAATCTCTTTTTTTCTTATGCACACACACACACACACACACACACACACACACACACACACACACACACACACACACACACACACACACACACACACACACATAATCCACAGCGGAGGTGCAGGACGCAGCAGCTCATCCTGGTGGTTCATGGAGGTCACATCCTGGACTCTGGAGTCGGTGAGCCAGGTGGCAAGGCAGGTGACGCCGCCACGCTGGCCTCGGTGCTGGAGCGAGTGGCACGGGTGCACTTCCAGGAGGCAGCAGACAGCCTGCTAGTGCGGCTGGTGCCATGTCCGTCTGTGGGCGCCGATGCCTTCTCTCTTGTCTCGCAGTGAGTCCACAGTGCTTAGGGTACTTTCCTCCAGCATTCCTGGCATGGTTTCCCTAAGACGAGATTACGTGCTTGCCATACCCTTGGGGAAGGGTATGACCTTATGTAAAATGAATGGTGAACCATGCAAGAGTTGGATACGTTTTTATATTTCTCCATTTGCTGGAGTATAGAACCGCATTGTATGTCACACTGTGGTTTAATGATTGTCAGTGCTTAATAAAGCAATTTATCGAGGAAAACAAAAGAAGTACACCAAGTTTTACTGCGCACTGGGAAATAAGGTAATAATCTGCATTACAGCCGATTCGCATAAGGATTTACATATTTAACAGCATAATGAGAACATGCCGAATACATTAGAACACTGGGTTTTTCTTGGAAAATCAAATGACCTTTTATGAGTTACAACATTTCACATAGGCATGTGTTACTCTTATTTATGTTTTCTCACTGGGCTCCAGTTGCTGAGTAAACCTTATTTGATTAGGAAGTCAATAGCTGGCAACCTTAGATAGTGAGTTTCACACCTGCACTGAGAATCACTGCTTGCACCTGTGCTATATTGGGAGACTCACCTTTAAACCAAACATTGGTCTTTTACTCTGTTTTTTTAAAATCTTGTAGTAGTGAATGTTTGGCATGGTCTAAATTAGATTTTCCCCCCATTAATACTTAAAGTTTGATGCATTTTCTCCTTATTTATACCTCCAATGTATCAACTACACCTCCGAACACAGACATATTGAAATTAATTCTTATCTGTACATGAGACTGGCCTTTCTTTTCATTGTTGTGCACAAGGAGAAAGATAAATGAGACATAATCTCCCAGCAGAATCTTGTTATTAATCAAACTGCCACTCTCCATGGCAGAGCACAGACTCATTCTGAACACTGGACCCTTATGGCTTTAATTGGACCCTCAGTTCTTTGGGAGTCAGAGGCACTCTTCACTGAGGACCTTCTTCCACCAGTTCCTCTGCTTCTCCGAGACATCTCCCTAGGCACTTCTGCTTGACTCGATTTATCTTTGCATGCAATTTTCTTGAAGAGCCGAGATGCTCTTTGGAGGATCTTTCTGATTTTTAACAAGTCCCAGTTTTATTACTAAAACCCCTCAGACCCACAAAGCCTCATATTCTATGTCTTGAATTAAATTGTGTGCTTGAATCTAATTGCGTGCCTGAGTCATAGAGCAGTTGTTCTGTATTAACTCTGTATGCTTTGTAGTAATGAACTGACCTTCTCTGGAATATTAAAAATGAGCTAGGAGGAGGTAGACACTGCTTGTGTACTTAGTATTCTGTCCACACCAACAGTGTATTCAGAAATATATGGATAGATTATGGGTTTTTTTTGGCTGTAGTTGAATGTGTAGAAGATTTGGGTTTTTTTTGTGCTTTTTCCTGTTGAGGTCAATACTGTACTCATGCAGTAAGCTATTAGAGAAAGAAAAGCAGTAGGTTTCCTTTTCATTCTAAACATTTTCCAGAGGCTTCTGATATTGCTCCTGTTTCCCTATGTAGTCTGAATCCATACAGCTACGACGAGAGCTGCGTTTGCAGTAGCGTGGACCACTTGCCCTTGGCTGCTCTCCCAATCCTCGCCATTGCTGCCCCACGATACCAAGACGCTGTGGCAACAGTAATTGCTCAGGCCAATCAGGTCTACCGGAACTTTCTTGAGTCCCCAGAGGGGCTGGGCTTCTCAGGCCAGGTAAACACCTCTACAAAGTACAAATAGACCCATAGTTTGAGTGGAGGGAGCTCAGTGGTTGGAGAGCTTGGCTTTGATTGAAGAGGGAAGGAGTTTGATTCCAGTAGTCAACTCTGAGCTTTGTTTGGGTCTTATGTTGCTAACTAAATCTCTTAGCCATATGGTTTGTGATAATTCTGTCAAAAGGAAATTAAATTAATTATATGTTTCTAATACAAAATTTATTGGTGCATATATGAGCAAAACACAGAAGGGCAGGTTAAGAGCAGGCTTTGGAGAGTGATTTGGATGTGGGTGTGGGATTGAAGTTGAGGGGGAGGACTTCTTTGGCTAAAAGACTTGCAAACATCGCTTTCAGCAGTTTTAATGTGTGTAATCTTTTGGAGTGGTTGAAAAAAACCTGAGAATAGATGTTTTGATTTTTGATTTTTTTTTGCAGAAGCATTATTGAGATAACAGAAACATAATAATCAGGCAAAAATGAGCTCAGCGAATCACGTAAAGTAATTGTATTGTTAGTGTCCTTAGCATTTCTCATGCTAAGATTATTAATAGGCAGCGACACTGGAAACACCGATTTGAGTTTGTAATACACAGTCTTTATTCTTTTTCTCAGGTGTGCTTGGTGGCAGACTGTGTTGGAGGAGTCCTCTGTTTTGATGCCCTGTGTTTCAGCAATGACCACCAATACGGAAGCCCTAAGAGTAATGACAGGAGCTACAGCACTGAGAGCTGCAAGGTACACACACTGTTTGCACTTGTGTAGCATGTTGTCTGTTGCACTGTTGTTTTGTGTTCCGCCATGGTCCCAGAGGAACATTGTCTCGTTTTTGTTGTGTACTTTTATATAGCTGAAATGACAATAAAACCTCTTTGAACTTGAACTTGAACACACAAACTCTTTCTATCTCTCTCTTACTCACTTTTTCTCTCTCTGTTTTAAGTCTTTGTTCCTAGTTCTAGGCAATATTTGCTTTGATGAGTTCTTTACCTCTCCTCACATTTTCTGTCCTTCAAAACATTCACTCATTGGTTCCAGAATATTGCAACATACGTTTCCTCCTGTAATGTACTTTTAGGAATGGTTGGATTGGTGGAGGGTTAATAAAACCATTTCAAAATAAAGCATGAAAGTTGAAAAAGAGCAGCATTGACTTTGATGAATCCCCTTTCATTTTAAGAGGAAGAGGAAAACTATCACAACCTTGTACACACACTTGATGTGAGACATTTTCAAGAATTAAAAAAAAATGTTGAATCATGGCATAATTTGGATATACCAGATTAAACTAGTACCATGAGTATTAGTAGATTAGTAGCAATTGTGCAATACCAGTAAACAAAAATGCTTGGTGAACATGCCTTGAATTAAACAATGACAAAAATACAGGTGATGGCATGAAAATGGCAGATGGCAAAGAAATTGAAATGAACCAGAATGAAATATTGATTGTGTAGTGTTGAAAGAGCATATTTGTCTGGCAACACATGTAAATATGGGATCCAAATTGAGCTGCAAAAAAGATGTGACCATAATTTATTATCTAGATGATTTAAAGCTGAGTGATGATTACCAAATGACCAGCCAGTTTAAGTCTACCAACTCAGCTTTTGAGCAATTGTGAATTTTCCCCCAAGTGGGCATGGGCTTGATGCATGCACTTTTTGCCTGCGTGCTCGGTTAGCGACGGTTGCCCAGGCAATGATCTCCAGCAGTCCTGTGTGCCTGGACACTTTGCACTGATGCTTTAATGAGCACTCAATCACCTGTGCCAGAGGGGGACGAGGACACGAGAGGCACCAGGTGCTGCATTAGCTTGGTGACCAAGTAGTTTTGGGAGGCTTTAAGACTTGGAAGAAAAAGGGAAAGGAAAAGCACATCTTAAAGCCTTGAACAGGGTGCTGAGCCTGGGTAATGTGGCAGGACATCTTTTCATCTTTCAGTTCAAATATGGAAAAAAATGTTGTTTTAATATTATAATCCTATTATAGCCACTTGTTTAAAAAGAAAGCATTAATGCAGGGGTGTTCTGTCCTGTCAGTGGTGAGGCTGCAGGTTTCAGTCCCACCCAGCAGGGGCACACCCCTTACAACTGGCCTTTTATGGATAAGATGGAACACCTCTGCATTGATAAAAGTTGCATATTAAAGTCACTTCTTTTGGAGCAGCGGTACCTCTTTCTGTGTCCAGGTTTGACACCTTCCTAGGAGATCTAATCTTTTTGCTTTTCCTAATCCTCCTGATCTTCCTGTTCCCCTGATCTTCCTGATGTTCCTGCTCTTCCTGATCTTTGTAGTATTCTTCTTCTCCCTGATATTCCTGAATTTCCTCATATTCATGTTCCCGTCGATCTTCCTGATCGACATCTTCCCAGGAGAAGCCAGGCAGTGTGAGCAGCCTGAGTCCCACTCTGAGAGGCAGCAAACGTTTGAGCAAGAGCAACATCGACGTCTCGGCTCCATGCGAGCCAGGCCCAGCTGCCTGTCACCCACTCATCCGCAAGCAGAGTGACTCATGTGACGCTGACGTCGCTGGAGGCCAGAGGGTCTTCTTCAGCAGGTTGGATTCCTCTGCTGGTGTGCTGTTGTGATGATAGTGCTCACACAGGGCAGTGGTAGCTCAGTGGTTAAGCTACTTGACTTGTAATCGGAAGGTTGCTGGTCAAAGCCCTACCACTATCAAGTTGCCACTGTTGGGCACTTGAGTAAGGCTCTTAACTCTCAATTGCTGAAGTTGTACTCAGCCATAAATGTAAGATGCTTTGGAGTTGGGTAAATGTAGCACTATTAATACTTAAGCTAAGCAACAGTACCAACTCTATAGAGTGATGTTAGCAAGATACAAATCTCAATATAGGCTTGTTGTATTGATCAGCATGATTATGCCATGATGGCTTTCCAGAGGCATTTTTACTGAATTTAAGTGGACACCCACAACCAGCCCAACAAAACTAAAGAACAAGCACAAGTATATAGATTGTGTAGTGATTGTGTGGGGATTGATTTTAGAAAACAGAATTCAAACCTGACTGGAGCTTTCAACTCTTTTAGTTATCCTCATGAAAGTCAACCAAGGCACTGAACACCATACATTATCTTGCAAGAGTGACTGGTAGCCCAATTAATGCTGTCATACTTGTGTTGGCTACAAATGCTTACCAAGCCTAGAGGAACTGAGTTCGATGCTGATATTAGTGTGGTTGGTAGAACTGCGATTAGGAATTAAAAGCTACAGAATCTGACAGAAAAATACCCTTTGATTGATTTTCACTTTAAATAATACCCATAAAATCAAATTATCAATGTATTTGTCCATACAGTCATGTGAGTTTGACACTGTAATGCATTATAGATTTCTTTGTTTATTAGTTATAGATTAGTTGCAGATGAAAATACAATGTGTAAATTGTATGTAAATTCAATTAAAAATATTTCAGATCTCTGTTATTAACCATTATAAAGATCTGCATTATATATAGGTATAAGTTCTAAAGTTATAAGATTTTTTGAAGGTACTGTAATTTTCTGTGATTATGCATGAAAAGAAACAAATTGATGGAACCCGCTTTAATGTTGTGTTTTTTCCCTGATCTCTCAGTCTATCTCAAGATGAGCAGAGTAGCTCCAGGCAGGCTCAGAATCCTGGCTCTTTTGACTTTGAGGTTTCAGACTGCTTTCTGCTAGGCTGCCCACTGGGACTGGTGCTTGCCATGAGGAGAACTGTGTTACCTGCTTTTCAGGGTAACCAACAGCAACAAACAAACACACACACACACACACACACACACACACACACACACACACACACACACACACACACACACACACACACACACACACATATATAGGTATAAACAGAAAACTATATGTATTTTAATGAGATGTTAATTTTTTCACCGTATACATTGGCTCTCAGTTCCAGAAGTATTTTGTGTCTCAGTTCGAGTGCTAGAGATGCCACGAACTGCTCATGTTTGTGCTCCCCATGTCCTTAAAACATGTGACTGAAGGGATTGATCATTCCCTGATGAGTCGACTCAGACTTGAGAAACATGGGAAAATGTGCAGTGGCTGGTGCCTCTAGGAGCTGGGGCTGAGCCAAAGTGTGCTGCCAGCTTCGCTCACTCCTCCTGCAAAATAGTGCTAATAATACTCAAGCTAAATATAAGCTAAGCCATGCTACCAACTACACAGATTGATGTTAACATCATTGATCAGAGTGATTATGCCGTGATGGTTTTCCATAGGCATTTACCAGTGAAATTAAGTGGACATCCACAACTATCCCAACAAAACTAAACAACAAGCACAAGTATGTATAATGTGATGTATAATGTGATAGATTGTGTAGTTCTGGGGCTGATTTTAGAAGTCAGAATTCAAACCTGATTGAAGCTTTCACTTCTTTTAGTCAACACTGTCATCTTCATAAAGGTCAACCAAGGTAATATATACACCATACATTATCTTGCAAGGGCCACCTGAACCCCAATTAATTCTTTCAGGCATCGCTCACTCCCCTGCTGGTTTCTGTCTGCAGTGGCCCAGTTGCGTCCAGCCTGCTCGCAGATCTTTAACCTGTTCTACCCATCTGACCCCTCCGCCTCACGCCTGGAGCCGCTGCTGCACCCTGATCTCACTCAGCTACCGCCCTTTGCTGTGCCCCGATACCAGCGCTACCCACTGGGCGATGGGCGCTCCACTCTCACTGGTATCAACTCTCTCATACACACAAACACAGACAGATCTGATGCCAGTATCATTATTTAATATTTAGTAAATGTAATACAAACCTTGAATAATCACTGCATATTTAAAATATCCCAGAAGGTGTCCTGTAGGATTCCGATCTTCCAATGTGAAATCAAGTGATTCTAAACGGTAGGATTTCACCCCATTTTATATTTCTCTTTTTCTTCCCCTTTGTCTCTCCCTGTTCCCCTGTCTCCAGTGGACACGGTCATCAGACGTCCGTCAGTGTGTGGAGGAGCTCCTGATGCTGTCCAGACTCCATGCTGTGCTGGGGGTGGGTGTAAGGCAGGCAGAACTATGGCTGCTTCCTCTAGCAACGACCCTGAAAGTGCTCCATTTGCACCCAGTCAGCCGAACTGCACCATCTCACAGTGTGAGTCTTGGAGGGCTGGGCTTAGGTAGCTGAACGACATTGCGTGAAATTGTCCTTTCATGGTCATGTGATGTATTTTCTGTTGTAGTTTGATTTTCCCTCTTTGTGATATAGAAAAATGCTACATGAATGATTCTTAGCATTGAGGAATCTGTTTATAAAGAGCACCCAAATTAATACTTTTGCAAACATTTGAATAACCAATATTCACTACACAATATAGTAATGCAACATATTTGTTTATGCTAAACATTCCAAACAATTACCTCAACCTTAAGGGTGAATTAAACGTAAGAGAAGATAAATGTAGTGTAAGGGTTTTTGGGTAGGTGTAGCTCCCAGTGGGTCGCAGATGCTCAGAGACACAAATACGTGTCATGCATATGTTCAGAGTTCTGTGACAAATGACCCTGAGTTGTTGTTCATTGATAATGTGGCTAACAAACTATTGAGTGTATCTATGTAATATAACGTTAACCCTATACATTGTATGTAAATTAATATCTGGTTGATGTTGGATAAAAAGGCCTGCTATAGCCTCAGGATCACTAACATTAGCTAACTATGTTGAAGATACACAGATGCAGAAGTAGTATTCAAGTTCAAGTTCAAGTTTGGTTTATTTGTCACATACATAGTCATACACAGTATAACTCGCAGTGAAATGGTTTGAGAGTGCTCTGTCCAAACTGAGGGAAAAAACAGGGGTGCATAGGGAAATATCTATCTATCTATCTATCTATCTATCTATCTATCTATCTATCTATCTATCTATCTATCTATCTATCTATCTATCTATCTATCTATCTATCTATCTATCTATCTACAAAAATATATTAACAATGTATGTACAATATATGTATAATATGTTTATATACACAATGTATATATATGTATGCAATGTACCGTTCCAGCTTACTTATTCACAGTAATATTAGCTGAGTGCACTTGGCTGGACTCTAGTTTTCACTGACTTCACACTTCCTGCCCCACAGTGTGCAGTAGGTGGTGGGGCTCAAAGCGGCTCGACTATGTGCTGTACTGCCCCGACGTACTGACGGCCTTCCCCACAGTGGCGCTGCCCCACCTGTTCCACGCCTCCTACTGGGAGTCTACAGATGCCATGGCATTCATCCTCAGACAGGTTGGTTTGTGTTGGCAGTATGTTGGCATCAGGCATACCAGCTAGCTAGATTAAACCACTTAGGAACATTGCTACACCGAATGCTAATCCTTTTATTTTCTGTCTCATCCAAGTACTTAAAGGGTACCAATTTCTTAAATAGCTGAGACTAACAAACCAAATTTCCGATGTCACAGCTTGAATCTATATTGCAAGGTTACTCTAACCTTAAGCATCATTAATGCATTTCTTTATGCCACTTTTGCCATTTCTTCTGCTATGTTAAATTTTTTTATCACAAGAAACCTACACCTAGAGACGGAGAAATATGCTTATACATGAGAAATAACAACACACATTACATTAAGATTGGTGTTACAAGGTTGTGGTGGCATGTATCTGCCGAATCAAGTAGTCAAACAACACTCGAGAAGGTAATCTAGACGTGACAAAAGAACAGGGAAAGGTTGATGTCTGTCACCTGCTCCAGCCTTCCCACATTTGCAGCAAGCAGGAGGAAGCACAAGGACAGGATTTCTATATTCCCGATACTTCCTCCCTGATACCACCAAAGTCAGGAACTAAACAACTAGGTGGGCAAGGCGCCACATTTAAATGTTCTACCATCAGGGTCAGTCCTGTTGACTGCGTCACATGCAGCCTCTGACTCCCCTGCGTGCACAGAAAGCCTCTCAAGGTCATCTGTGCTCCTTCTTCACAGTAGCAAAGGGCTGCATATAATCAGAATATGCCGAGCTGACGTGAGCTCATGACCATTCAACCTTTGCAGTGTTAAACCATAATTTCCCCTTAATGAAAGCATTCTTGCAAAAAAGGTAAAGAGTAGAAAGCAAAAGCAAAGAACAAAAACATAATGTGTCACCCTGAGGACTATTTCTGGAAGCACGCTCTTTCATTCATCAGGCTAAAAACTTGGGAGCAGAGATCATTTGTCTCCCCCAGCAGTGGGGGCACTTGTTCGGGGGGTGGGGGGGGAGGTTGGGGTGAAGCACAGGATCTCTGCAAGGAGAGAGAGAGAGAGAGCAATTATTTAGAGAGAGCAACAGAACAGAGTTGCCTGCCAAAATGATTTCCAGAGATTATGAATTTGTCAAGTGCATGTCAAGAATATCTACAATGATTATGGGAAAGAACACAGATAAAAATATGGCTCTGTTGAATAGGAGTCCTTGACAAGGCACTTCTGTCAACAGGTGCTTCGCTGTGACTGTTTGAAGGCTGGTGAGGCAGATTGCTGTGATGTCGGGCCAATCTCGCCATCTAGCCCGAGAGAGAAGTGGCTCCGCAGACGAACGCATGTCAAGCTTCGTGTAAGCAGCCATAACAATAATGCTAATTCACATCACACAGATCTAAGATTCATACTTTACTCCTAACCTTAGCTCCACTCAAACACCACACAAACTGTTCATTTCAGAAGATAAAATGCAAAAACAGTACTAGCTTTGTGAACCTAACTACATTCACATCTTCTTGTCCAATGATTTAATATTATATGTAAAATTTGAATGGAGAATTCACCTGTATTGATCTTATTACTTATATAGCGATGATCCTAATAACTAACCATACATTTCAAAGTATTCTTATTAAGAAACAGAAGTTTTTTTTATGCCTACAGCCATTGAAAGGAGTGACAAATAACTTGTCAGGTTTTTCTATTCTTTGGTGGCCAAAAGCTTCAGATCACCTCTATACTTCTCTGCCTAGAGAGTAAAAATCCTGACAGTGTCATGCCTCTTTAATAAAGAGGTGCATTTTTTTCCCTCAACCTGTGAGTGAGATTGTGCTGGGAATGAAAGCTCCCAGTGCAGGAGGCGGAGGCTAAGGGCAGCCCCTTCTAACAGACTGGAGTGTAGGCGCACTGGGGTAGAGCTCAACATCGAATCCAATCATGTAACTGTGGGCGATGAACACGTCTCATCTTTGTCTGCAGAATGTGACGGCCAATCACAGAGTGCATGACGTGCTTGCAACGGAGGACGGCCTGCAGACGCTTGTGGGGAGGTTTATGTATGGCCCCCTGGATATGGTCACCCTTGCAGGCGAGAAGGTTCTTGGGATTCATTAATTAACATAACAGAATTTTTTAATTAATGGTCCTTAAGATTTTGCACATGTCCAAAACATTGCTTTAATTGACTTGGAAGTTCAAAATGATCATCGCCATCTCAATGATTGTTTCGTAACAATGTTTTGTGATTCCTATGTAGGTTTCCTTTAATCATTCACTGATTATGTCTTTGCATGCCATAATATGCAACTTTATGTTTAGACAAGAACTTTTGACACCTAAATAAATTTGAAAATTTAACATAAAACATAAGTTTTTTCTGTAACTGTTAGGTTATGACATTTTTCTGTAACTGTTAGGCTATGAAAGTTGAACATTTATAATTTTAGCATATATGAAATTTCAGGTTCAAACACATTTCATTCATTATAGTACTCAGCTGATATTTAATTCCCTTTTATCCACAACATTAAATTAAATGACTTGTACAAGAGTACCAAATCTTTCCTTCTTGAGTTTAAAAGCACAAATCAAACATGTTGATTTTGACATGATGTCCTCAGGAAGTTGCTGTTATGTACTCTCTCCTTATACATGTAACGGCCCGAGTGCCGCAGGGTGCGGAGCAGGACTCTGTTGACAGAGACGGATGTTTATTAACATACAACGCAGACAACGGTGGCACTCACACATAACGTAAATGGTGAACATGAATACACATATAACTAACTTAAACAATGTGAACGTTAACAAAGGCTACAGGAACAATGACCAGCAATGATGCTCACACCAACAGGGGTTTAAATACACACATAACACTAAACCATGTGCAGATGTGTGCTATTAAGGAGGGCGTGGTTCCAAATAAGACAAATGTGAATCACACTGCACGAGGCGGGCTGTACCATGTGAACAGCGGCAAGGGGAGTGTTCTGTGACAATACAGCTACTGGCAAACTCAGACTTTATTTCTTTCAGGTGGATGTGTTCCTTGTGACCCAGCCTGCGTCTGGACGCTGGGTGCTGTTTGACACAGAGGTGACCAGCAGCAGTGGCCGTGTCACCTACACCATTCCCCCCAACAAGAGACTACCAGTTGGTGTCTACCCCATCAAAATGGTGGTCAAGTGAGTGCTGATAAAGGAAGCAAATGTCACATAATTAAAATTATTTAAATTTTGGTCCAACACAGCTCTTATCAGGCCAAAAGAGCAAAACATTGGTTATAAAAAAAATAATAAAAAAATTGCTCAGTGTGATATTTTTAAGAGCGCTTGAAAATGGATTCATTTGCCATGTGGTTAAGAATGGTGGTGTTGACCTCATATTTGACCTTTTAAGAGGTGATCAGACAAGCGCAGAGGCATTCCTGACCGTGCTGCCGCGGGGCATGGAGTGTGTGGTGTTCAGCATCGATGGCTCCTTCGCTGCCAGTGTCTCCCTTATGGGCAGCGATCCCAAGGTGCGACCCGGGGCCGTGGACGTAGTCAGGTGAGTACATGGCCGCATGGGACATTATCCTTGTGTTTGGACTGTCTTCTCAAAGTTTCAATCAGTCAAAGTTAATTTGTGTAGTGGTTTTTTTTTTTTTTTTTTTTCAGCAGCTGTTGTCACAAAGCAACTTTACATATGTCTGGGTCCAGGCCCAAATAGAGCATGCCAGATGCGATAATGGTGAGGAAAACCTTCCTGTGGCTGAGAGGAAGAGACCTCAAGAGGAACCAAGAGTCAGAAAGGGGAACCTGTCCTCCTCTGGTTGATGCTGTACAATATGATGATGTGAATGATATGAACCTAAAATAATAACAATAATAATAATAAAAATAATAATAACATAATGATGTGAATGATATGAATGGAAATAATCATAATTACAGGGAATCGCAGCAGAAGAACTGTACAATGTGGGCGGACTATAATGACTATATTCATTACATGTCTGAAGTGACCACATGACATGGTACTGGGATGGCTAGCTTGTTTTAAATATTTAGAGTGTATCTGAGTCCTGTACTAAGGAAGTGCATTCCAAGGGTTGCACTGAGAACACTCGATTTTTTTAAATTTGAGGAACAGTCAACAGGCCAGCATCCTGTGAGCGAAGGGTACATGCAGCGATATAGGGTTCAGTAAGTACACTAAGATACAGAGGGGCCAACCCATTTAGAGATTTATACATTATAAGGTGTGTTTTATAATCAATACAGAATTTAACTGGTAGCCAGTTTAGTGCTGAGAGAATCTTTGAGTGAGAACTCTAATTGCTGCATTTTGTGTCAATTGGAGCTTATTTGGTGATTTACTGGAACAACCAGCTAGGAGAGCATTACAGAAATCTAGCCTAGAGGGTATGAAAGCATGAATAAATATTGTGCCATCTTTCATAGTCTTGTGATATTACATAGGTGGAAGAATGCTGTTCTAACTATATATGTGCATCAGCATAAATCAGAATCAAAGGTGACACCTAGGCTTTTTACAATTGTGGATGGAGTAACTAAGCAGCCATCTAGAGTGTGATTTGAGATCTTACTTTTTGAGATCTGTGCCTTAGGTCCAAGTAACAGGATCTCAGATTTGTTTGGATAAAGTAGGAGAAAATTGTTGGCCATCCAGCATTTTACTTCCTTTACACATTCTTCTATTTTGTTGAGATTGGAGGGATTATTTCGTTTTGCTGATACACAAAGATGGGTGTCATCAGCATAGGAATGATAGAATAATATCATGCTTGCAAATTATTGCAACAAGTGGTATTATGTAGAAGGAAAAGAGCAAAGGGCCAAGATCCTTGTAGGACACCATACCTAACCTTCATAAATTGAGAGCAGTCTGTCAGATAGAATTTAAACCAGGACGGAGCATTTCCTTTCATTCTTACAAGATTTTCAAGCCTGTCAGTTATTGTGGTCTATATTAAATGCTACACTGAGGTCTTGGAGCACAAGATAGTGGCATAGCCTCTATCAATTGACAATTGACATTAGATTATTGACAACTCTTGTTAATGCTGTTTCGGTACTGTGACAAGTCTGAATCTAGTGACAGGGTCTCATTCCTAACTGTCATGCCATTGGTACTGTGGTTGCAGACACTGGCAAGACCTGGGTTACCTGATCATCTATGTCACGGGACGTCCAGACATGCAGAAGCAGAGGGTGGTGTCCTGGCTCTCGCAGCACAATTTCCCCCAGGGTATGGTGTTCTTTTCCGAGGGGCTCGTTCATGACCCCCTGCGCCAGAAAACTATATTCCTCAAGAGCCTCATTAAAGAGGTAACCCACAACATGCACATCCACATACAGACATGCACACACAAATGCACATAGCCCCACATACACAGTGAAAGGAAAATAGTTAATTGTGCATTAAACCTTTCACTATTAGGCAAACTTCCAAATTAATAGCCAGTACTGGTTTATCACATTTAACTTTCTGTCAGATTAACTGTCTAATACTTATTTCAAATATTAAAAGGGACATAATGGTTCTATTTCATTAACTGGCTTGTAATCAGTGTTTAATGCAAGACTTCCAAGCTGATATCTGGCTCTGATTTAATTTCATTGTTGAGTGGAGTGGAGTACATGATTGATTGTAAGCAGCACACAAAGTGGTAAAAGGCTTAATTCCAGGCCCTAAAGATTGATCTCTATTGCTTCACTAGAAAAGTATGAATGAATAATGCAGAATTTCCTTTTCCCAAAATAGAATTCCTGTTAGGGTGTATAATTTTGAGGCCTAAAATCAAGGCCAGTAGGTACTAAAAGTGTTTGAATAGATTATGTTTAATTACTTCAAAAATCTTATCAGTGAGTTTATTAAATGATTAAAGAAACGTATCTTGCTGATCGCCTGAGTTGTTCAATAAATTAAAAAATAAAATTAATTACAATTCAAATTGCCCAGCATTATTAGTTACTTTGAACCATCTGTGTAAAGCTAGCAGCACTATACATCAAGAATTTACAAGAGAAGTGTTTGGTATGGTCATATTTGGAACTAATCATTTGTGGTTGTAACTGTAGACATTTTACAGTTTTCAATTATTTTTATCAATTGAGGTAATAAGGAAGTATTTTACAAAGGATAATCCCTTTAAAACCTTCACATATTACACAAATTAAATTTCTGATCTAGTTTTAAAACTCCCATTCCAGAAAAAAGTGTATGAATTGTTCACGTGTATAGTCCCAGACTGATTGATTGGTAGGGACTACTATTCAAATGTCTTTTATAGACTTCAGTCATTTCATTCCCACCTTTTCTCTTCTGTGCAGTGTCACATTAAGATCAGTGCAGCATATGGCTCAATGAAGGACATGTCTGTGTATAGCGCACTGGGGCTGGAGGCCTCTCACATTTACATCGTAGGAAGGCCATCCAAGAAGCACCAGCAGCAGTGTCAGGTACAGGTCATGTCGTTACCCACATATGTATAGTGGCTCTGTTTCTGTTAGAGTGGCCAGTTACTTTTGAGCTGTGTGGTGTGTGTGTGTGTGTGTGTGTGTGTGTGTGTGTGTGTGTGTGTGTGTGTGTGTGTGTGTGTGTGTGTGTATGTATATTAGTTAGTTAGTTAGTTAGTTTACATGACTATTAGAGTACATATATTCTAACATATATTTAATTATAGATATATAGAAATCTAATTCTGATATATTTATGATATATTTATTATTTAAATATATATAATTTATTTCTATAATAAATATATCTATTAATTTATTATATTGTAGAAATTTATTTATTTAGTTATTTATTCTAGCATGCATGACTGTTACAATAAAGGTCCATTCACACAAGTTTGGATAAAAAGACTGATGCAAATTTTAATGTTGTAGAATCTTTACATCATGTCCAATGCAGGTTTTTAAAACACTTTTATTTTCTCTTATGTCTCTTCTCTATCTTATAAATGTGTTACAGAAATTTTGCCATTTTTTTTACATCATCAACTATACCAAATAAATAAATAAATCAATCAAAGAAACATCAAGGCATGGGCTTTTCTTTAAGAGCCAGTTAATTAAGAGACACTTAGCTAGTTAGTTAATAATATATGGTTTTTATCAGGTGTGGATAGAATTTGAATACATAAACATAAAACATAAACAACAATTAGAAACATAGGTAATCACTGTCATTCTCCAGGCTTTGTATTATGATCCCCTTTATATTTCCTGTATTTCCTGTATTTTTATAGGCCGCAAAGGCGCAAAAACTTGTAGTCAAAAATGCCAGAGCCTAGTCTGATGCACTGCCATCCATTTCACAGCATTTTTCATGCAAGTGTCAACAATTTGATATGTGAGACACTTGGACATATCACAAGAAGAATACATTAATGATAATAAAATGATTCTTCTAGTTCCTGAGTTCCCCTAGTTCTTCCAGTCTCCCCTTCCATGCAGAAGTGCTGTTGCCTAGTTTACTGGACTGCTTGACAGCGTTCATGCTAGCGTCAACAGTATGATAAGTGAGAGACTTGGAAATCCCCATAGAAATAATAGAATTTGAGTGTTGTTAGGTGTTTTCCTGTTGCATTCAGTGCCACAGTGTTCGTTAAGTTTGAGTGCTTTGTCCCTTACATCTCTTGTATATGTGCATTTTAGCAACTCATAAAGGACCTTTGGAAGAAATATACTGTTAACTATTAGGCCCTCTAATGTGACAAAATGTGGCTGATCTTTCACGTCATAGCTAGCTATGGTTTATCCAGAGTGTTTTCAGCATTTTGGATATGTTTCAGATACATCTTAAAATGGAACACATTTTTAATAATCCACAGTGAAGGCAAAAACAAGTGTTTTGGAATGTTTTGTAAATGTATTAAAAATAGTAAACTGAAATATTTAATTTACAAAGGTTTTAAGCTTCTTCACTTGGTACATTATTGTGGGCAAATAGTTGAATATTTGTTTCATCAGACCAGATCTTGCTTCTCATTGTGTGAGAGTTGTTCATGGGCCATTTGGCAAATTCCAAGTGGACTCTAATGTGTCTTTTGGTGAAAAATGTCTTCTATCTGGCCATTCTACCATCAAGGCCTGATTGGTTGAGTGCTGCATTCCTGGTTGTCCTTCCGTAAGGTTCTCCCATCTCAGCAAAGGAACTCTGGATCTCATTCATAATGACCATTGGATTTCTAGCTTTAAAGACCAATACCTTTCATCTCGGATTACTCTATGGCACCTAGGTCTAGGAAGACCGCTGGGTGTTCTAAACTTCTTTCATTTCAAAATGAAGGAGGCTACCATGCTCTTGGGCACTTTAAATACATCAGAAATGTTTACTCATATGTCTTCCTTGACACAATACCTTTGCAGGACTATAGACCTTATAGCTAGGTTTGAGGTTTTCACTCTTACATACACCATCAGCTGTGAGGCCTTATATAGATGTGTGTGCCTTTCATGATTGTATCCCATCAATTCAATTCGGCACAGGTAGACTGCAGTTGTAGAAGCTAGTTTTAGAAGCATTTCATTGATTTTTCTTTGATGAAACATTGATTCAAGTAGGAAGCAAATAAAATACCAATGAATGAAAAAAAAAAATTAATTTGAGACATTGAAGATAATAAAAACTATTCTTCCAGTTCCTTAGTGAGGGATATGCAGCCCACCTCTCGGCACTGGAGTTTGAGCATGGTTCGCGCTCTAAGAAGAACCGGATGGTCCTGCGGCAGGGCTCCTTTGGCCTCACATCCAAGCCTGACTTCCTATCGCCGTCACCAGACTTCCTGGCCTGCAAGCGCACGCCTATATTGCGACGTGCTGCTTCGGTACGCCAGGCCTCACCGCCCTCGTCCACAGCAGCCACCCCCAAGCCAGAGCGAGCCCAGAGCCAGCCCGAGTCACACAGGGACGGGCCTGAGATCCGCATCGAGGCTGACGACCTGGATGAGGAGAGGGCCAGCTTTACCGCTGTGCTGTGAGGGGAAGCCAATGTTAAGGTGGGGGGGAAGCAACGAGAAGATGTTATTCCTGTGGTAAGGCTGTGCTGAAGTATCTGCTTGTTAGCTGTTCCCAGACTTTTATGTCTGTCTTGAAATGAAAGGTGGATAACGTACTGCAAATTATATTTATCAGTTGATCCACAATTTTGCCAATTTTGACAAATGGGGTCAAGTGGAGTGCACAACTGAGTTGGCAGTAGCTGGATATCATTAGCTGAGGCGTCCTCCTGAGTCAAAGCCAAGTACAGCATCCATGACCCCTAAAAACAAAATTTGCAGTTTAACCTAAGCTGTTTCATAGCAGTTGCTATGGGAACCATGGCCTTTCATAAATCCTTCATTGGGTGAGGTCTGATGTTGTGTACGGACAATTACTCACATTGTGCTCAGTCAGTGTGTGTGTGTGTGTGTGTGTGTGTGTGTGTGTGTGTGTGTGTGTGTGTGTGTGTGTGTGTTAGGAGGTCACTATAATTTGTGTCCGAGCAATGATTTGTACTGGACTGCTGTGGAGCGGAGGCCCATTGCTTACAAAGATCCCATTTGGATTTCATTGACGCACTCAAGCTGCTCTGCGTCACCCTGGTCTCCGCTTTCTGTCTGGGACTGAATAACCCTGATCTGCATGAGACAGTCGAGTGGCCAAGAGAAAATATCCCTTACTTCTTTGTGAGCCCAGCTTTGCCTGAGAGGAGAGAACAGCCCCTTTGTTTTGTATGACTTTGGCAGGAAGCAGCTGGTTTCTTTAGGCACTGTTGACCACACAGAGATGTTCTTATTGTGCAAAGGTGGAGGATTTGGGGTTATTTCTCTCAGTGGCTATTAGAACTCACACAGAAAGGGCTTCTTTTTCCATATTGCATCAGGTTCATTTGTAAATTAAGTCTGAAATGTGACATATGGGGTCCATTGAATTGTATGAAAATTTATCAACATTCAACAGTAATATGCTTACTGTGCTTTCTCTACAAATAATAGTTTTCAAAAAGAATTCATGTAAATTATATGCAGGTAGTCCATTGTAGAAAGCATGCTGATCATATGTGTACTTTTTTAAATGTAAAACTGCAAATGTATAAAATGTGTGAAGAAATCTCTCCTTTCATAAAGAAAACATTTTAGCTGTTTTTAAAAACTGGGGCGAGGTGATAAAGTACACAAGACTATTAGCAAACTGAATAATGTGAATCTTATGTTCACAATATGTGTTTTTATATCTTCCACCTAATACCACAGTAAAATGAACAAATTAATTTGCATTTTTATTTCAGTAAAGTTAATGCATGCAATTATCTTTAAATCTGAAATTAAAATAACATCATATAAAATGACATTATTCTAAATCTGCATACAAGATTGGGAAATTAAAATTCAAATAAAGATATATATTGCCATTTTACAAGCTACATTGTAATTTAATTTTGCCAGTGATATGATATCCACCTTGAATGTTCTATGGACCTCTCCGACACACTTAGTTTTTTTAAACTTGTAACGGTCAGTCAGTTTAATCTCAATTTCCTCTCCTCTCTTCTTCTTCCAGTGTGTGTGAATATACATATTCTTCTTTACTGTTTCATGATCACACATCGAAAGAGCTCCACATGTCTTCTGCAAACTTAATAATCCCTCACTTGTGAATCCCTCAATTGGTGAACACAGCAGCTACCCTTCTACACAAGACGTAAGATGCCGAATTGAGTTTCCAGGAGAAAGAAAAATAGTGAAGAATAATGCTGCTGCTGAGAGAGACCTCACCAAGAGGAAGCTATGTTGGGGTGGGAGTGTCCTATACATTTTTTCCCACTGGAGTCCATGATTCTCTAGTCTTTTTTCCTGTGTGCTGATCAAATTCTCTGCTAACTGCTGTAGTGGTATTTTTGTGAAGGTGTGCATAAGCATCTAAATTAGCTGTTTATAGCAGCCTGGCAAGCAGAGGTTTGCATCTGTTTGGATAATTTGGTATCAATACCATACGTTCTGTAAATGTAGACAGTGCACTTGTTACAGAGCATTCAGGGGTGCAAAAAGTAAAAGAAGTAGATAGAAGCTAAGAAAGGGTGTGGGAATACCCAAGCAAACCATCTACATTCAGACCAGCACCATCTTAAGAGCTGATTCTGAGTTGCTTGCATGCCTGTCTCCCTTGCAGTTCATGTGAAAAAGATGTGTGTCCAGGTCGAGGTATATGCAATCACGGCATGCAACGTCAGTTAAGTCTTGTCTCTGTTGATATGTATTTTGTGCAAGTTGTAGTAAATTGGTTCACTGGCAGTAAGCCAAAGCTGTATAGCAGTGCTGTAAAATAATGTACATAATTGTACATACTTTAAATAAGTATGTTGCTGGAAGATCTTTTGTAAAATAAAATATTGAAACACTTAAAAAGTTGTGATTTGCAGCCTAAAAAGGGTATGCACTTTTTCCATTCCATGTGAAAAAGGGAAAATTACATCTATATTAACATGAAAAAGGAGCTTTCCAAAAACAAGTAATCAAGACTGAACATAGAAGACCCTCTTCCATAAATAATTTGGAAAGACATGCTTTTATACATCTAGTACTATGCCATATTTAAAAGTTGCAGAGCAAACCCAATGGCAAGTGATATGCTTTTTTAATAAATGTGAGTTACAAAAGCAAGTATTAAAAAAAACAAAAAAAACAAAAACACTTTAACTCCAAACTTCTGCAGTTATTTGGCATTTCAAAACACATTATGCCAGAGTCAAGCTGAGAAGTCATTGCACAATGCATTCTTAGTGAGACACAATGTTTAATTACAGTAAGCAGCAATTACTTTAATTTAAGCCAACATAAAAGGAACAGGTAGGTGGATACAAATAAACTACATTCTATTTTTAGAAATGTAACAAACCTGTCCTTGCACGTAGTAAAAATGCTCAGTACTTTTTTTTTTTTAAATGCAGTTAATAACAAAAATATAAAAACCCCTTTAGTGTTGGTATAGTTGTAGCATAGTTAGGCCAATTAATGTGTTTTTATGGCAGTCTAGTGTTAGTATTGCTTACATTTAAGCAAGTGTTAAGGAGAGTTTTAAACAATAAAGACACTGGGAGAGTTGATTTGTCTTTGGTGAAACCAATATCTTTTTCAACAAAATAATGTTATTTAAAAGCATTTATAAAATTTCCCCCCAGCCTTGATATTTTCTTTTGAATATACACAATTAGTAACACACTGAGGGCTTGGATAATACTAAACAGTAGTGTAGGGTCTTTAAATAGTAACAAAATAAACAGCCCTCTGGCAGAGAAAGTTTTAGAATAAAAGTAAATTCTGACTTCTCCAATACTTCGATCATACACTCAATGTTCTCACAGGGAGAAAGAAAGAGGGGGGAAAAAAAAACAAAACGCAAGCCTCTGAAAGGTTAACCTCCTCAGGAAGCCAAAGTAACAAACAAAACCACACAAACGCAGAAAGCAAGGGAAGAAAGTGGGCTCGCTCTTCAGGTGGCTTTGCGGATATTTCCAAGCATGCCATCAGTTCAGCTGCTAACTCTCTGCCGCATGCGTTGAGAGTGCTGACGGCTGGAGGTCCTGTTTAAGCCCCCAGACACACTGCTCTTGGAGGAGCTATATGCCTGGAGCATGACAGATTTGTAGCTCTTCATGGCCTGAGTCCTGCACACAGGGTAGTAAGAGGTGAACCCCATGAGTACAAAGTGTGTTGAGGCAATGCCTGACACACACACGATGAGGCAGACTGCATTAGTACATGCAAATAATTATAAAAAAAAAACAAAAACCACACACCACACACCCACCAAAAACAGCATTGGCAAAAATTATTAGTACTTAAGAGTGTCAGGACGACTGTAAAACAAAAGGACAAGTTGCAAGCACAGAGCACTTTAGCTGTACTGGTTACATTCAACCTTCATGCACTTTAAAACACTCAGTTTGAGTGCAATTGCTGCAGCAATAAAATTTTACCTGAACCTTTACTCCACAATATGAGTGTACTTGAATTTGCTGCCAGTACAATAGGGGAGAGAAAGAAGTTAGCCTACAGTGCAAGTCCTTTCACTTCTAATGGTTTCACTGAGTTTTCTGTTCATGCAAGTGAGCAGAGATAGCCAGAGGGGGCAGTGGAGCTGAATTTCAACAAATCAGTTTTCCTGTAGAGGTCATTGCACAGCTGCCACAGTGCGTTTTCCTATCTAGAGTTTCCAGGACACTTCATGATGGTCCTATTACTGGCATTTTGAACTGGAGACTATTAAAATGGTGTGAGCCTATACAGCAGACTCTCTAACCCTCAATACTTATTCAGCAAATTATACAAGTGAGCCTTGAATCATTTCTGTAAATAATTAAGGCTGCTGTGACCACACAGAATTAAAAACTGTAGATTTCTCATGCAGAGTGACAAGCAGCTGGGCAGGACTTAATGCTCTATGAGGTAAAAGTGAATAAGGGGATGACAAACTCTAGTCACCATGTGTACAAGCCTGCCTCTACCCCATCATGAGCTCCTTCCATGGTTAGCAACTTACTACAGCTTGAACATCTTGGTGGGACAAAAGGTTTGTGGAATGTGGAATTCAAGGGGGTGGGGAAAAGGGAAAACACAGGGAAAATGCTGGAAGCCATCCAGACCAAGAGAGCACCATTAGATATTTTCATTTAAAATGAACCACTGACATTAAGGCTGTACTACCAGACAGCGCATGCTATTGCACATTTGTTAAATAACAGGCAACTTAATATAATCCAGGTTCATATGACAAAACAGGTAAAAATGCAGAAAATGCTTATAAAAAAGTTTAGACATTATGCAGATAGAGCAAAAACCTCTGTGAAGCATGCATATGCCCCTACATCAGCCCCTTTAAGATGCCCCAAACCCACTCGAGCTCCTCAGTGTCAAATCTTCAGTGGGAATACTTTAAAAAAAAATAAAAAATAAAAAAAATATATATATATTTTTTTTTTTTAAAAAGGAAATGGCTCAGGGACAGTGCAAGAGGAGACAGCCACTGGGAATGTGACCCCACCTAAAAACAGGAAAGAAACTGCTCACAAGCAACTGACAAAACAGACGTTAAACTCAAGTGAGGAATGAGAATTTTTCTGTTTACAAATCAGGACAAAAATGCTCTTGGGCATTGAAGTTTCTTAAGGTTACTTTGGGTACTCATGTCTAGACCTCTGCAAGAGAATTTTAGGATTTAGTGGCTGTGTAAAAATTAAAATCACAAGAACTCACTGGTCATCTCTTCCAATTATGTCATCAAAGGCGTGCGAGAGGCGCTTCAGCTTCCTGAGGCCTTTAGCCACACAGTCAAGATCTTGATCAAATTGTCTAAGGCAAGAGAAAAGGACCCCCAAATTACACACAAAACACACACTTAAACCCAAACTTCTGTGATCCCTCTTCTCATTTTATTTTCTGAAAAATATGGCCAGTCTCTGTGTGCACTGCTGTCATGAAAACAAATGCATGCAGACAAAACCTTCAGGTCTGCTCATCAGTTTAATAGACTGAACACAGAAAAGTTAGTGACATTATATTAATATGTCCTTTTATTCCACAAGTGAAAGTGGTCCATGTAGAGCACAAACATCGCTCACCTTCTATGTTTCATGGTGTTGGGTGATGCAAATGGGCTTTTAAGTGCCGCCATGCGCACTAGCTGTCTCCTGCTAGCTGCTGGCCTTACTGCCCTCACAGCAGAGTCACTGGTCTCTGGGGTGCAGGTGGGCCGAGTGGTGCGCTTGCTGGATGACCTGGGAGTGCGCCTTGGGGTAGCACTGTTTCGAGAAGCACCAATTTGTTTTGGGGTGTGTGCATTCATACATTCATCTCCTTCTGTTGTTCTTTCAGGTGTCTGTACCAGACACTTTTCATGTGAGGCCACGTTCTTCTGCAATCTCTAAAAGGTTAAAGGTTAACAGACAATTAAAAGCGTTTTAACATTGAAATAAAAGAAAAAGATACTCATTTGGTATAATGTTATTGGTGGCATTAGTAACAGTTGCCTGATATGCGTTGCCGATCGAATTCTTTGCAGTGCGGGTCATCTGCCTGACAGCGCTCGTCTTCTGGTTCATCTGAATCGACTCCCAGGTGGGATTCTCATGGATGTTTGTATTGGGCTGCATGGTCTTTAGAGGTAACCTTTTCCGCAAGGACATTCGCAGGGAATTCAGAGAAATGGATGAGCGCATCTTTCGAAACTGCTGCGGTGCCTCTGGGGAGCTATCTGGGTCCGACTCGTCGAGGACAGTATGCGAACGCCACATCCCTGCCACTGCAGCGCCGACCCCATGCACACTCGTTGACGTCATGTTGAGAGCTTAACAAAAGAAAGACTACTCTGCCCTACAATCAAAATAAAAACAAGCAAAACAGTGCAAACCTGTTTAGAAGCTACGTTAAGGAACAATTCTAACTGAAGTTATTCTAAAACACGTTTTAACTTTAAGTTCTGCCACAAATTAGCTAGCTAGCCATCCAACTAGCAGAGTCTCAAACTGTTTCTAGCTAGCAACTAGCTTCCCAGCCAACCATAGCACTCCTCAAACAAAGGGGCACTGGAAGGAAAGATGGTGATATGCAATACTCAACATAACTTCGGGCTAAAATAATCTGGAACTATCCATTTAAATGCAAGATTGCACTGGATGGCATTGTGGTAGATTAAGATCATTAGCTAGATAACACTAGCTCGCTAACCCACGTTACTTCGTACGCGCCCTTTTTTTCGACGATAAACTGTGTAAGATAAACGTTCCGGCAGATTTACAATGCACATAACTCGAAAGAACCACAAATGCAGGTCTTACCGTTACCCGTTGTTGCCACTTGAAGAGCAGAAGATAGCTACTTCTTTCTTTTGCAGTGTTTAAATTTGGCGGACCTCCCTTTCACTACGCGCAAGACCCCCTCCTAAACCCCACCTCCTCGTTTTGATTGGTTGAATGCGTCGGGTTTCAATTAAAATTTGCCAAAGAGTAGATGCTCCCCATTGCTTTCATTGTTGAATTCTTCGTAAATAGAGGTTGCATTGTGTTAGACAATTTCTATTTATTATTACCGGTAACTTTGTAACGGTCGAACGCAAGAAACACAGCTAAAGTAACCCATGTTCCAGTACAGTAAGAACTAAATACCTACTAAAAATTCCAGCTATGCCCAAGAATTACTTTCACATAAGACATAAGGTGTCTAAAAGACTTACTATTATATACACGTTAAAGAAACTATTGTGCATCACAGGTCTATCAGCAAACACAGAGACGCTCCTATGCAATTTGAATTGAAGTCTTAAAAAACAAAGACAATCAAATATGTTTTCTGTTTAGGCAGATCAGTGAAAATCTTTGAACCTAACCTTGAAATTTTATAATAGTTAGCAGTACATTTTAATGGGTTTATATGGCCATGACATTACAAGACAAGACATGACAAGACAAGACCTTGAGAACCTGCTAGGTGTGGCAATTTTTTATTTATTTATTTTTTTTTTACTCAGCGGTTTTTAGTGTATAGCACATTTTAACAAGCTTCAAATAGCACTTGCACAACATCATCAGTATTCAGAAGTGCAAGAGGTGAGTTTACAAGTGCAAAAAGATGTTTCTACAACTGTTTAGTGCCCTCCATTTTCCTGAAATATGGGTAATGTTTTACTCTTTATTTTGTCATAATATTTCAAGTAAGAACTCTGTATTGAGAGAATGTTGCAATTGTTCTTTCCGCTGGAGTAACTGATACTTTGTTCCAGTCGGGTCAATCCCATAGACCTGCCAGCTCAATGGCTCTAGGGAGAATTCCAGAGATGGTGGCTCACTAAAAGCAATCTCCTCTTATTTAAAACACTAAAAGACAAAAAAGCAAGATCCTGAGTTTTACTACAATACACAAACCAGTTATAATGAAGCCTTTTAAGCCCTAATATGAAATTATGTATTGAAAAACAAACATAGTTTAAATACATCAATGGAAAACATCTACAATTAATTTTTTTTTTTTTTCAGGGAGAGGCCTTGAGATTCACCCATTACTTGTCTGTAGTAGTAGATTAGAGGTGCAATACCTTTGTAATCTTCTGCCATCTGGAAATGATAGCCAGCAGAACTGTTAAGAAGACTACCACAATGCCAGCAATTGTAGGCTCCAGCGGGAACTTCATTACTTTATCTATTTGTAGAACAAAGTATATAGTTTCTACTGTGGATGGTCATTATATTTTTTGATAAGCCAAATGATGTTTTAACTTGTTTAAATTTGAAAGCTTATGCATAATAGTACCGGCATAAAAAATAGTATGCTTAACATGACTGTAAAAATGGAGGAGGTCAAGGAGCAAACAACAACAACAAAACAAAAACCAAACAAACAAATCAACACCATAAACTGTGGGCCAGTTCATGTACAACACAGATATCATACATTGGTAGGAAACTGTCAGCATGCTTCAGTTTATAAGCACACTTTAAAACAAAAAGCAAAGTAAATGGTGCATACACCTTAGTATAACATTTTGGGGAGACAAACCTGTGACAATAACAGCAAAACTCTTGCTCTTTAGTCCGTAGACAGATGAGGTTGTTTCGCATGTGTACAGGCCCTGGTGTACACCATGCTTAGCGTTTGAGATGGAGAGTTCTGCAATAATGCCATTATTGCTGGTCCAGTAGCCACCAGAAGAAAGGTCTAGAAGCTTGTCTTCCTTTTTCCAGACTACGGTCACTGGAGGGTGAGCCTGGATGTCACAAGACAGAACAGCATTGCTTTTCTCTTCGACCCATACTTCCTCACTGCCATTTAATTCAGGGGCATCTGAAAAAAAAATACACAACACAGAGGTTGTTCAAAAGCACCTGACTCTCCTCCTGAAGGAACATTCTCCATTAATGGAAACATTTTGAAGGAAAATAACACAGAATAATGAGTATGGTACCCCCAATACCCTCAGAAGTTTTTACCCTTTGTTACCCTTGTTACTCTATGTGACTGGGTGCCTGGACTCACAGTTGACCTCCAGCTGGATCGAGGCATTCACACTAGTGTTGACCTTTAGCTGGCAGGTGAAGATGGCTCCATTGTCACCTCTGGTGACGGGCTCCACACACAGGTTGCTCTTGTCAAGGTGGTTTCCATCTCTGAGACTCACTAGTTTTCCACTGCGGTACCACTGCAGTTCATCTCCACCAGCAGTCATGTCAACCACGCAGGTTAGAGAAACAGTGTTATCCAGTTCTGTCTGAACGGAGCCCCCATTTGCAGGTGGATTGGAATGAATGGTGACTGAGTTTTGGTAGAATGGAATCAGAGAGAAGCAAACACTGGATGTGACTGTGATACTTTAGATCTGTATGGTCTGGGATGAAACCAGACAATGTGAATTTCTACACACCAAGTCTCAAAGCTAATTATCAATCCCTTCTTGTGCTGAATCAGAGCTGCACACTAAACTAGCTAAGCAGTACAGGGTTGTCCAGTCTAGGGATTAGCAAAGTTTTAGTTTCAGTAAATGATTGAACCAAACCTAAGTATGTGTTATTTTATTTTCAAATGTAAGACATACATACAGATTTACACTTTGTTATGTACTTTACATTATCAGGGAATTCAGATTATAACAGAGAATATCTATATTTATGTTCCCAGAGTAATGTGATTCCATATAAATTAATATATTGATCTATGTGGGTTTCTGTTACAAGTGTGTGCAAAATGTTTTGTTCAGCAGTACACAACAGCTCTAAATGGCAATATTCATCAGGCATTGTGCCTGTGAGAATCAGATCGTGCCACGTGAGAATCAGATATTATCCAGATAGTAGTTCATATTATCTGTGTAAGTAAATGACAGGCTTCAGAAGTTAATATATTTAGCATCTATTGTCTATAATTGATTAAGGTGTCTTAACAAATTTTGTCTATTGTTTCATATGTAGGTCTCACCAATGGTACCACTGACATAGCTGAAACAGAAGAGTACACATAGTAGCAGCTGGATACTAATTAAAACTCTCATTTTGTTTTCATCCTAAAAAGAGAAAGCATTAGATGAAGTCAAAATTTTATTTTATTGTATTTTAAAATACATTTTAATTCTTTATCACAGTCTCACAGTGAAACAATGTGATCAACATTATTTATTAAGCAGCTTTCAGAAGAAACCAAGAAAAAATATTATTTTTACCGTGGCTGTAAAAGTTACTGAAAACTTGCTGAAAATTCAGCTGTGTTTCTATTCAAAACACTAACATTAATTTTAGGACACCTACTTACCAAGACAGTTGCTCAATAGATTCGCTCAAAATGCTACCAGATAAATCAAAGGTCTAAATAGACTTCACTGTTCTCACCGAGTTTATATTCTTCAAGTGAGCTACTTTATAACTGGTTACCTACTGTTTCCTTACGGTCACAGACCTTTTATATTATGGTGCAAACACAGGGATGGTGGCTGTGTCAGTGCCTGTTTCTTCATGTGGGATGAGGAGGTAGAGATTTCCTTATGAGGGAAGATAAATGTCATAAAGATATAACATTCATGTCATAAAGACTGGGTCAACATGAATCTGAAGTTTATGTTTTATATCACTGTTATATCACAAAACAGTTCATTGGCGCTTCATTGGCTCTCTGAACACTTTTTGTGTGCAGTGTAATTTTGACAGATAGTGTAACATTTATTTTAATGTGCAATATTCATATTAAGTCATCTCGGCACTCAAATATCTGTGTTTCTATTTAAGTTCATTATTTTATTTTATTATTTTTTTAATCCTTTCAAAAAGGTTCATATTTAGGGTTTTAAAAGGGAATGATCTGTCCACCAGATGGAGTAGCTTGACTGTAGTGAGCTCACTGGGAGAGTTGTGCCCAAAGAAGTAAAGAAGTATTTTGAGATGGAAAATGCTTTGTGAAACTAAGTTTAAAACGTTTATAAACTTCTTACTAACTAAAATCATCCTTCCCAAATTGTTCATCTGTTTTCAATGTTTCAAATTGTTCAACTACTTTCAATAACCCAAGACGAAGGCTGTGTTAGGCTGGGTGGCGTGAACATGGTGTTCTCCACAAAAAAATGTAAATGAAATATATGTCACTGCACTAGAGACTGATCATATGTCTGTTAGTTAGGTGGCTAGTATTATCTTATTTTCATTTACATAGTTTGTCTGACGTTCTAATCTAGAGCAATTTACTTATCAGGATGACAGTCCAGTGCAAAAAAGTTATAGAGCTGCATTTGGACATCAAATATGTCTCAGTTGATCGGACAAGTTGTGTAAATCTGATTTTCCCATTGCTTTAAGGAGATGAATATGAGGTTTCATGTATTATCTAGCCATTAACCAGTGTTAAGGTTAAGGTGTTATGAAAAACTGCTGTCAGTATAAGACATAAAACAGTGATGTTTGAACTGTAGGAGCTTGCTGAATCGCTAATTGCAGACAATAAATTAGAAAACAGCTCAAATAACTACAGAAATATTTGAATCCTACTCTTCTGTTCTTTAAAAAATCTGAAATGGCATTAAACAAAGTGAAGTGATCTGAAATGAGGACGGAAGGAGAGATAGGAAAGTGGTTCCAGTTCTGTAGTTTTTATCTTGATGGCAAGTAGCTAGATACAGCTGACATTTTGAAAGTACTTATGTAATAATTAGTCCACTCTATATCTTTTAAAGTAAATATACTATTGCAGGCTACATATTTTCTTGTGTATTCCACAGGTATAAAGCCTTGACTTCCCCCTCTCAGAATCTTTGTACCGGCATTCATCAATAAAAATTCACACCTAATATATTTATCTATTCAGATCTATTTGTATTATGCAGACTACTGCCTTTCATTATTATATGAACACCAGTTCATTTATACTGATTGTTGTCCCTCACAGTCCCACGTTCCATCTTTTCCCTGCCTTGTGTATTTTACCCCAATGCATTCCAGAAACACTGACCAGACTCGAGATGTGAATTGTGGACCCCTATCCAATAATATATCCTTGGGAATGCCAAATATGCAGAATACCTAGGTGAATAACGTTTCAGGCAGTGGGTAGGCCTGGGAAGGCAATGAATCTTACCCCTCTGGAAAATCTATCCACGACAAGTACTGTATAAGTAAGTACTGTATTGTTTCCTTCAGCACAAGGAAGCTCAGGGACGAAATCCAGCACGATGTGCAACCAAGGTCTCGACAAGATTCAGGTACGTAGCATTTGTCACTCGGACATTCTATTGGAGTGACCATTCCTTGTGAGACCTGGTTTATTTCCTCATCCATCTACCATCTGATGGACATCAGGTGAACCCAGGTAGGTAATATGATTTCTTTCTCCTCGGTTCTCTTCTCACTCTGCTTTAGTATTACGATTTCCCTGATGATACATGATTTTAAAATTAAATCTGGAAAAGACCATCTGGTCTGGCGGGGGTTCAGTTGCCTAGCCGTATGCATATATTCCAAATTCCTATGATCTGTGATTATTAAAAAAGGATGATTAGCCCCTTCCAACCAATATCTCCATTCCTCCAAGACCAACTTGATGGCCAACAGTTTGCGCTCTCCAATGCCATAATTTTGTTCTGCAGGTGATAATTTCCTTGAAAAATATGCCATGGGATGTAGTTTTTCCCTGTTATGTAATTGAGAAAGGACAGCTCTAATACCAATGTTGGAAGCGTCAGCTTCTACTATAAACGGAATGTTAGGGTCCGGGTGTCTCAGTATTGGCGCTGTCGTGAAAGCCTCCTTTAATCTGTTGAATGCACTCAGTCCAGTTAAGGTGTTTAGACGATCCTTTGAGAAGGATCTGTTAGAGGAGCCGCTATACTACTGAAATTTCTGATGAATCGTCGATAAAAATTTGTGAAACCTAGGAAACTGGATCTTTTTGATGATAGTCGGTATGGGCCACTGCAGGATAGCATCTATTTTCTTGCCATCCATAGTCACTCCCCCATGACTTACTACATACCCCAGAAATCTGGTAGTGGTTGTATGAAATTCACATTTCTCCCCTTTCACATACAATCCATTATCCAGAAGAATCTTCAATACAGTTCTAACGTTGAATGTGTGTCTGAAGATCAGGTGAATAAATAAGGATATCGTCTATATATGTGATAACATACCTCCCTATGACTGCTCGAAGAGCATCGTTAATGAAAGCCTGGAACACCGATGGTGTAACGCTGAGACCGAATGGCATCACCTTGTATTCATAGTGTCCCTTGGTGGTGATGAAGGCTGTCTTCCACTGCTACAAAGATCTAATTTCATGAAGAATTTTTGTAGCTGTTCCAGGGCAATGGGGATGAGCGGAAACAGGTAAGCATATTTTTGGAGATCTGGTTTAGGATATGGTAGTCGATGCAGGGACAAAGACCACTGTCCTTCTTCTTTACAAAAAAGAAGCCTGACGCCAGAGGGGAAGTGGAGGACTGGATGAACCCTTGTTTCAGTGCCTCTTCTATGTACTGATCCATAGCTCTCTTTCTTCCTCTTGAGAGAGGGGGTAAACACATGCCTTGGGCAAGGTGGCACCCTCCACGAGTTCTATAGTGCAATCGTAGGAATGGTGATGGGGTAACTGTGTAGCTTTCTGTTTGCTAAAGATGCTGGCTAAGTCCAGGTATTCTTTAGGAAGGGAAAAATGATGCTCGTAAGCAGGATTCTCTATAGTCGTGGAACAGAGTGTAAGTGTGGGTAAGGACAAACAGGTCTTTGACAATAATCCAACCACTGCGTTATCTGAGGCCAGGCTATACTTGGGTTATGCTGCTCCAGCCAAGGAAGGCCTAGAATAACTGAGAAGGAGGATGTTGGTAGGACCAGGAATGAGATGAGTTCTGAGTGAAGTGCACTGGGTGTGAGTTTTATCAATGTGGTATGGAGAGATATGGTCCCAGCTCCTACGGGTGCTCCGTCCAATCGAAGGGGCTTGGGTAATGGTGCTAGTCTTCTATAACACGAGCATGAAGGAAGTTGCCTTCTGCCCCGCAATCCGCTAGGGCTGTGAAAATAGATGAGGGAGTTTGAGATCCAATACAAACTGGTAACATAAAACATTTTGCAACAATACTGAGTCTATGCAATGTCTCTACCTGGACTTGAGGAGTGGAAATCTTGTTCCCTCTCTGTTTATGAGAAACATTGCGATGTGGTTTGAGATGACAATCCATGATTATATGACTTGCTGATCCACAATACAGACACAGACCTTCCTGGAACCAATGCCTCCATTCCTCCTCAGATAAACGGGATGAATCACAATGCGGGTACTCCACTTTGGGTTCTTGCGTGAATTCATATCTTGGACTAGGGTGGGGGTAGGTGGGGCAAGAATTATTGGTTATCCGTGGTCTCCATTCATGAAGATAATTATCCAGGCGTATGGCAAGAGCCATAAGTTGATCTATCTTGAGTTCATCATCCCGGCATGCCAACTTGTGCAATACATCTCAATTCAGCCCATGTCGAAATTGTACAATCAATGTAATTTTCTCTTGGCTGGGGGGGGGGGGGGGGGTGGTGGTGGTGTACTACTGAAGTATAGAAAACCTTGACACTTCTCAGGAGATCCGTTGTATTTCTCAGGTTTACATACTGGACAGGTGGGTTGAGCACTATTAACCGGGGTAGACAGGTGTGGGGTTGAACTGGGTCAAAGGAGCTGACATCTGTAGCCTGAACGCAAGTTCTCTAAAACAATGACTTAGCTCATACAGGTGTGTTTGTTGGTCTGCCTGTTGTTTCGTGACCATGTCCATAGATCGTGTGAATCCCTCTAGCACCTGCTGGTGCTGATTGAGTAGTTGGCCTTGGCTGGTAAGGGCTTCCTTAATAGCATCTGAATTTGCCATCTGCATGGAGGTGAAGTATTCTGTGACGGGTCGGGCAAAAACAGAAGCTTGCAGGTTGGATTCATCGTTGTGCAATAATCCAGTGTGATGACAAAAGGGGAAGATAAAGGGATAATCCAAATCGTAGAGATCTTAACAGTCCGAGTCAGAAACCAGAAGATCACAATGTAACCAGGCAGACACTCCAAAAGGGGCAGGCAAAATACAACAACGAGGAATACTAAGAAAAGGTATGGTACACAAAAAGACAATCCAAAATAACACTTGGTCTGCTTCTAGAGACTATTGGTAATACTTTGCAAAGATTTATAGTTAGAAACAGTCTTATATAATCCAATAATCAGGACATACAGGTGAGTTCAATATTCTGGTGACACTGATCTGATTGAAGGCTTCCGATTGGTTGAGTTGTTGACTGGGTGACAAACGGGTTGCTGGGTATTGTAGTGTGTCAGGGGATTTGGCATTTGACATTGGTACATTGACTGCCTTCCAATATTAGAACAGTTGTGCTCCATGGGCCATTGATGTCAGAGGGGAATGTCAACTCTGGCAAATGGTACAGAACAAGCGATACGCCACAGTGGACCAGTTAACCTCTGTAATGAACATAGGAGCAATGAGGAGAGTGTCAGGGATCACCATTGAGCAAACACTGTTATGTCTGGGCCTGTGAAGCAGAGGTATGGTTAAGATGCCAATGTTAAGTAATATTCATTTTCAACATCACCTCTGGTTTGCATGGGAGTATCATAATTGGACACTGGAGGATTGGAAAAATGTTGCCTTCTCAGACAAATCTAGGTTTGTGCTGCATATAGTGAACAGATGGTAGTGTATACAGCAGCAAATGCATGATAACTGCCTCCAAGAGACAAATGTGGGCCAAATGCAAGGAAGTGGCAGTGTACATGTCTGGAGGATATTTTCCTGGCATGATCTTGAACTACTAATATCACTCCATGAGTCTCTGAACACAAACTTGGCAATCCTAGCAGATTATGCACACATCATACATGTTGATGTTGTTTCCCGATGGTGTCCTTTCTTGGCCTGCTAACTCGCCTGATCTCAATTGGGTGGAGCCCATCTGGGAATACTTGGATTGCCAGGTTTTACCGTGCTGATCCCCAGCCACACAATCTGAGGGCCTCAATGCTCTGCTGCAGTTGGAATGGACACAAGTGTCTCTCGGTACCTTCTGTCACATATTACTGTCCATGCCACGATGCATCGCTAGTGTCACCTGAGCCAAGGGTGCATATTCCCACTAATAGGTATGTGTAAAAATATTCTGATATGAATCTGTACACTAGATAAATTACATATGTAATCAGAGATTAACACTGAACTAGAAAATACTGTTTCATCAGATTTGTTACTCTGGTCATGCTGGTTGTCAACTCTGTTAGCTTCTAAGAAATCATTTGAGTAAAAACATTCTTATTTTAGCCACAGGGAATACATTCCAGAGGGAAAGTATTAAAAAGAGAAAAACAACCTTTTTGAGTACAGACCTTTTGTACTTTGATAAATCACTGTTTTTGGCCTATAAGCATATCCATTAAGAAGCTAGATAACATTATTTAATGAAATAATTTGATATAAAATAATGAAATACAAAAAAGAAATTACATTTTACTACTTTGATTGGGTAAAAAAAAAAGTGTCCTATTAAGGATACAGATATGCTGTCATGATAGAAGACAAGGATCAAAATGCAAGACTTTAGGAAATTTAATAATAAGCAGCAGCACAGAGGAGCAGTGCTAGTCAAGGGTAAACAAAATAACAGTTCCAAAAAAAACTAGACTGGAGAGCAAAGGTAGAAAACCAGCAGGAAGAGAGTGGTCACAAAGGCAAAAAACAGACTCAAAACACTGCAGAGGCAATACATCATAACAAGGAAGTTGGGAGAGAGGGATTAAATAGGAAGCTGATAGGGAATGACAGGTGCAGGACATTAGTATTCAGAAAATGATGTATGAGGTGGGCATATTTGGTTTTTTGATGCACTTTATTTGGTTGTTCTGGGAGTGTAGTGGTTTGTGAACATGACACATGCACAGAAGCTTTCTCTTTTAAAGTATTTGCTCTAGATTGATGAACTGTGGCCTGAAAATCATTAATGTGGACATAATCATTACACAAAAAAACAGATCAATCTGAATTAAAAATGAATTGAAAATGAAAAACACATTTCAAAAACAATAGTTTCCTACTACTTTTGTTTTCTTTCACAAAATGATATAGGTCATTTGACATTTCATCCTTTTAAAAGTGATAAGGTGCTCTTGTCATAAATTGACCAATACATTGTTTTGATTCAGTGAATAACAATGAATAGACAAAATGTCACACTTTATAATGTATCTTATAATTGCCAATAGAGAGAGAGGGAACCAGGGGAGGATCAACTATGACAATTCAGTCTTTCTAATCACTAACCACTTCCTAATAATGAGCAGGACATGTTTCAAAACCTTCTTCTCTTCCCTTCCATATGTTGGCAACATATACTATTCTACATACTAGTATACTACATATACTATAATTGAATACAGTCTTACTCCACAAAAGCATACTTTACATTTTATTAACCTTGCTATATAGTAAAATAACATAGAAAAAGCATATACATTATAAAATTAGTGTGAATCAATATAGTTCTAGTTATTATTGATTATAGAATATATAACAATGGTGATAATAAATATAATTGAACCATGTTGTGGTTCAGTGGAAGTTGTGCAAGACTAGTTGGGTTGATTGGAGTTAAACATTGAAGTTTAAACTGTTAGTACATCCAAATAGTACATCCAAAGGTCATGTGTGATAAGCGATGCTGAACTCGATACTTTGTCCAATCTTTCAGAAATAGGTCTATCAGTCAACTTGAATGACTAATCTTCAGATGATTCTGATTCACAAAATTCTGAGCGCATTAAAGCATATTTTTTGAAACTACTGAATTGTAAATTCCTTGGCCATTTTAGCTGCACACTGGGAAAAGGCTTGAAGGATGTAATACATGTAATACTGCAGGGACAGCACTAAAAACAGAATCGTTTGTACAAATAAAAGATTTCACAAGTCTGACCCAGCTGAGGGAGTAATTCTCAGCTGCTTGAACTCAACGTTCATGGGGTTTCTCAGGGGTAAATATGTGACCTACATCCACTTCACCTCTGAATTCACCAGTGAATAAATTTTGGGGTTTAAGAGGCAAAAACTCTAGTACAAGCCCATATAAGGCACAGTATTTTATTTATGTAGGCATTCCTGATAAGATTACTGCTGTGTTTAACCCACCCCTTTTCAACCCCCTCCTTGCAAGTTCTTCTTGGCTCCAAAGGGGGAAGTAGAAAAAGCTTGCTTGTGGCCTCCCCATCTTGGGCTCACTGGGTGGCTGCAGGCAGCAGGTTACTTAATCTGTTACTCTCTACCAATTTTGCATTTGTTGTTTTTGCAACTTGGCTTCCATGGACTGACAGCACAATCTTGGATCTCGCTGTGGGACAGGATATTTCTTCTCGTGTTCTATCTCCCTCTGTTCTTTCCCCTCTTCCATGATTAAATGGACAAAGCTAGGATCCCAGAGGCTGCAGAATCCCTGGCAGGCAGTGGACAGGTCACCGAGGCAACAGCACCCAGTTCTAGGCTGTTCCGTTGTGGCTTTGTGCAACGCTGGGTACCCCTGGCTTACAGAGAGGAGCTCTATCAGGTCCTCCACCTAACTGGGCCTCTGGTGAGTTGCCTTTCCATTCACACATTTTCGCACATCACAGAAACTTCACTCATTTCAGAAAGCAGGAGCATCTCTTACGCAACAGTAGCAGATGTTGTGAGCTTCCAGACATGACAGATTGGTTATTTCTATGGCTATGACCTGGGTTTTAAAAATGTATTTTATGTTCAAATTCATTAAAAATGTCTATTATCCAAAGGCCTTTATAACACAAAATCAATTGCTATGTGCTTAATTTCTGTATTGGTACAATTACTGCACTATTACTGTACTATTGTCTAATCATCACATTTATATCCCTCTTGCATTATTTATTTATTAAGATAATTCTCTGATTTTAGACAAATGAAAATAATGACTTCATGCCACAGTTACATATATTTATATATGTAAGTTCATAACTACACCTAAGTTTATTTTTGTGCATGTCAGTTTAGGTGAATAAAGCGAAGTAGATCTTGGATTCAGCAACACAGTTGTCTCTAATATTACTAATCTAAGTCTCTAATATTACTAGAATTATACTGTGTTATCTGGATATAGAATCGCCAGTTGCTCTCATTTTGACAGCAAGTAATGGTTGGCTAAAATAGGTTTTAATAAACAGAGTTACGGGCGATCCATAAGCAAAGTAAAAAAGCAGGTTAGGCTCATACATAAGCACAATAGTTAACCAGGCAGACAAAACCGATGAGGGGATGACAGCAAAAAGAAACCAGGATAACTGGGCAAGGAGTCAAAGCCAGAAAATTAAACAAAACTGGGAAGACAAATGCCTTAGAAACACTAGACAACTTTGAACAAGACTTTGCAAAGAACATGACAAACTCAAGGGGTATATATACAAAGTGAAATCACAGATGGAATGGACAACATGTGAATTCAATAGATAGGGACTGGAAACAAAACAGGAGGATTATGGGGATTGTAATTCATGGGTGGCACACTGGCACACACACATACACACACACACACACACACATATATATACATATATATATATATTTGAAGAAAACCAAACTATGCTTTAACTCCACTGCCTGCTCTTAACTGGTCAGACATGGTGGTGCATCTATAATGGTATGGGCAGCCATTTGATTTGGGTCCCTTAGCAGATAATTATGCTCTTTGGCCTCTTTGAATTTTCACAGAATGAAATCTGAGTTGGTTTTACAGGAACAGGAGCACAGTATAATGCAAATAATGCTCCCTCATTATATTCCTACACATACTGCTAAATAAACTGAATGAACACCAGAATGAAACAATGGTCTCTCTGGTCACCGGATTTAAACATCATTGAACTTTTAGAGTATGTTTAGAGTGTAACTCCTCTAAAAGATTTTGTTTTGTCTTCTTGTCTGGTCCAATAGTCCAGTACAGTTTAGAAATTAAATGTCATATATATTGTTACATACTATCTTGTGCCTTTAAAAAAGCCACACCACACAATAGGATGACCACCAATCCACACCTGAATTAAAATCCTCACCGATAGTTTACAATATGGTAAGTATTTTCTGAAGGACTGAAACTGTTATAAATGCAACAGCAGACTTTTTAGGTGCTTGTTTTTAAATGAGCTCTTTCACAGTTTGTCCATCCTTTCTATGTATAATTTCTGTGCTTTTGCACAGGTTTGGGCACATTAGTACTATAAATGTGTCCAGACATCAATCAGAAATAGGACAACCCAGTCACTGAAATGTTTTAAAAAAAATTAGTCTACCAGAAAATGTCATTACCACAAATGTTCCATTTTTTGTCACTTTGTTCCATAATCAGTGGTTAATAGTCAGTTTACTGCATAAGTCTAAGCAGGAACTACCTACTTCAGGTGCCCACAGACCTGCGCTGTAGCACCATTGGACTACCTAATGCTGGAATTTTTGTTTTTGTGTTTTTGCAGCTCATTTCCCGGATCCTAAGCTTTCTTCAGCCTTTTGTTAACACCATATTTGTTGGTCAGCTAGGCAATGCTGAACTGGCTGGATATGCCCTGGCATCTGCGGTAATGCCTATTTATTATTTGTTTAATCCAGTAGGGTCCCTAGCTGCATGGTAGAGTCAAATGTTTATCATTCTCCTCTGAGAATGGCAATGTTACCAGTAGATTAACAAAGTTAGTTGTACTCTTAATGTGTCTAGTAAGTCTTTACTGAGGCCCCCTGGCAACTGATGAAAATTCAATGCATGCATTTCAAGAAAGGAAGGTGAATGTGATAAGAGAAATCATTGCAAATGCAGTTCAATCTTACCTGTTTTAGACCCTCAGTGTTACCACAATTGCAACAGGATATGGTCTGGCCTTAGCATGTGACACACTGGTGTCTCAGGTGAGTTCCCCAGAGAAACAGCATAAGACAAAGGCTCGTTTGCTCTTATACATTATTTTTCAAATTACGCACATCTGCGCTGTATGCTCTCTCATGCTAATCTGTGGCGGCCATGTTGTAGACATTCGGCAGTAAGAAGCTAAAGCGCGTGGGGGAGATCTTGCAGAGGAGTGTCCTGATCCTGCTGCTCTTCTGTCTGCCATGCTGGGCCTTGCTCATTAACGCCGAGTCCATTCTGCTGGCCATGCAGCAGCAGGCTGAGGTGGCCAGGTGAGACTTGCCAGAATACATGCAGTGTCTATACTGAAAGTTCTTATGACAGGCTACTATCACTCTTAAAGGAAAGTTTCACTGTTTCCTGACACTTTATATATATATCTATTCATACTTAAACTGACTTTCCTGAGACTGGTGGAAGTAAGGATGTAAACAGGGAAAGATGTATCTTCTGTTTTATGGTATAACTGTAATGGTCAAACCGTGACGTTCCTTTTGGACTACTTTTAAACCCATCATAAGACAAATGTGTCAACATTTTGAAACTTTAGAAGAAAAGCCTAGTAATAACTCAATGTTATTTCCCACCATTTTCATACATTTGCAGTAAGAATATGTGACATTTTGATTTGGATTTCTATTACTTACTTTTTTGTCTTAGTTGGACTGAAGTGTTTAAGGTGCAATATCTTGCCCTCACTGCAAGACATGGACTCCAAATAGACAGTAGCTTAATTAACACCACATGTTCCAGTTCACATAACATTATCAGTGAGCTGAAATAGATTAAAGAAAATATAAAATTTACTTTTGAGATGATCTTCAGTTTCCCAAGTGATCAATCTGGGAAAATAAATTCTTGAGTTCCTGATCAATTCAGCAGCTTATAAAAACAAATAAATCACATGAAACTTAATTACTGACGATTGCAAACACGAGAGGTTTGCTTAATAAATTGTCAGTTTTACTTGCAACATGACAAGTCATTGTTTGTTTCAAAGGTATAATAAACTTATAGTTCAAAGGATAACCTTCCTTACACATAAACTCAGAGACCCATTTAATTCCTTTTAAAAAGACCATTATGTACAAGTTATTAATTGTTCAGTATCAGGAAAAAGTAGAAAGCATATTTAACAGAAAATTACACCAAAGCCTCCACAACTACACTTTTTTTCTGTATTGTGTGGCCACGTTTTGTCTTTGTTGCATCTTTCATTTTTTTTCAGAAGACTTTTATTTCCTCAGAGAAATATGTACTAATATCTTCCCATACACCTTGTAAATACATCTGAAGTTCAGGTTGCATTTTTTGTTTTTCATGATTCACATAATCTCAACCCCATTCCATGATGAACTCTGGGCTCTGTGGCAACCAGTGCATTGTTCTGAGAGCACACGCTGCTTCTTTCGTTGATATGTATGTTTTGATCTTCTCACCAGTTTGTTTGGGGTCATTATCTTGCTGTAGAATTAGGTTATTCCTAATCAAACATTTTCCAGAGGTTTATTGCAATAAAAATAAGTTGTACATTTTATTTTCCTTGAATGAAAACAAATCACCAGCTCCAAATGTTGGAATCCTCAAACTCAAAATGATCCTCCATCATGCATTACTGATAATTCATTGCTATATTATTTCCTTGGCATACATACTGCCTTCTTTGAATTTGGACTCATCAGTCTGTAAAATATTACGTCTCAATTAAGCTGATCATTTTTGGTATTCTTGTGCAAATTTTTTATTACCTTTTTAAAGTAACAGCTTATTGATAGTTACATGTTGTTTCAGATGTAATGTTTTGAGTTGTGTTCTCACAGTAGGAGTATGCAAAACAATTCCTGTAATTCTTTTTTCCAATCTTAAATAAAAGAGGAGCTTGATTTTCTCTGGCTTCTCAAAGATGAAATCTTCAAGTACTGTTCATCTGATGGTGATACTTTTGATTGTCTCCCAGATCTTACACAGTTGTTATTGTCAAGTCTTAGTTTCTGTATATGTTTACATTTTAAATTGAACTCCAATGTTGGTCTTGTTTTTAAACTTATTTACATTTTGCTTTCTTCTTTCTTATACAAGTAACATGCAAAATGGCTTCAGGTAACCATTTTTAATTCACATAAGAAAGAAATTTGCCATGTAGCTAAGGTGTTTTTTGGGTCGTTGCTTGTATCGATGTCAGGGTGTTTTTGAATAGTAACAAAGTGAGATCTTAAATAACACCTTTTGTTGGGAGTACACTGCTGTACCTAACTGGTTTTAATGTGGAAATTATGGAAGAGTTGAAGAATTATAAAAAAAAAACTGGACAGATTCAAATTTGACAAATTCGACATTATACATAGATCTTGAGGCTTTTGTATTGTGTTTCCTCCAGTTTTCTGTTACTGAAAATTAAATAACTGATAACCTACTGGCCATTTTCATTGGAAAGTAAATAAATGAAAAGGTGTTCTCTAATATTTGCGGTTCTCTATATACACTGTTGAGTAGTTTTATCTTTCTCCCTTTAACACAGAATTGCACAGGTGTATGTGCTTGCATTTCTGCCAGCTGTACCTGTAAGTGACTTCAGTTATGACCATTATATTTATTACAACTTAAGTCTGCTTGTGTGTTTTGAGTAGGTAAACTAAAAATGTAACAAATACGAAACAAAGACCATGAAATAAACATTTTTAACACTTGTGTGAAACAAATGAATAGTGTGAGATTTTCAGGCTACATTACCTCATAAATAACTCTCTCTCCCCATCTCTCCATATGTATCAGGCAACGTTTTTGCACCAGCTGCAGGTGTCGTACCTTCAAAACCAGGTATAGTGCTTTGGCTTCTACACCTACAGCTGAGCCCAAGAGGGTGTCTCCGGGTTCAGAATGTGCTGTCATAAACTGATAATGTCTTTCTGCCTCAGGGGATCATTCTGCCTCAGATGTACACCGCCGCCGCAGCCAACATACTGAACGTGGTGGTCAACTATGTCCTCATCTTCTGGATGGAACAAGGTGTAATGTAGGAGTGCCTGCCTGTATTGCCCTTACCTATATGTGTGTGTTTCTTATTATATGCTAATAATCCTTTTGTAGTATGATTTTCTTTGTTGTTGTTGTTGCTGTTTTTATAAACAAATCACTCATTTTTTTCAAAATGCTCTTATACATTCTTTTTCAAATAGACTGGCTTATACATAATTCATTTTTACTAGCTTTACATTGAGTAGAAAATATTTTGAGAGAATTTAGATTTGTGAGGGCTATAGCTATAATTTTCTTCAGGGTTATGGATAATCTATATCTATAATTATTGTGGTGCTCTGTAATTTTTTTGTAATAAATTTAAAGATTAAGACACTTGCTTGAATGAACATGCAGCTTCTGTGTATGTTTGTGTGTGTGTGTTTTCTCAGGGGCTCTGCTGTGGCCTGTAGCATTGCAAACATCTCCATCTGTCTCCTGCTGTTTGGTTACATACGCTGGAAAAAGCTGCATGTCAAGACATGGGGTGGTGAGCAGTCTGTAGGCACACACACACACACACACACACACACACACACACACACACACACACACACACACACACACACACACACACACACACACACACATACAATTACTCAGAGGACTGAAGTGACCCCTAGTGGCTACTTTCGGGGATGAAGGGAATAATAGTCATAATCATCATCATCATCATGATAATATTCTAATAATCATAATTATCATCAATCTATAGCACTTTTTATGTTAGCTGCAAAATTTCAAACTTTCTATATTCCAGAACTTAGGACATATTTTTGAAAGAACTTCTCACTGAGTTTCAAACGACCTCAGTGATTAGAATTAGGACTGCCTTACATAAGTGAAGTGGTCTGGATGGGCTGTAAGGCTTCAAGAGAGCAACAGGATGTGCCAGAGATACGTTTACAGTCAAATAAAACTGAGGGGTTTATGAATAAGTTCATGAATTACTTTGTCTCCCCCTACAGGCTGGTCCATCGCATCACTGCAGGAGTGGGATACATTCATGCAGCTAGCCATACCTAGCACACTAATGCTCTGTTTTGAGTGGTGGATTTATGAAATTGGAGGTTTCCTTGCAGGTGTGTATGTATGTAGAGGTGTACTTCTACATGGAACCTTAATATATGAAATCTTTTCTTGCCTTTTATTTATTTATATATATATATATCCCTTTTATTTATATATATATTTAGATTTTTTGCATTTTATTTTTTTCATTACAAACGTTTTTAAACATGAGTATTACTGCTTTAGGTTGGTGGATTCTTGTTTTAATCACCTATTATCATATTAATCATTATCATCACATCTAATTTTTATCAAGTCTGATGCAACAGTACTAAAATACACTATATTTGTATAGCTCACAAACACTTTTATCTCTTATGTCAGTGTATCTCCTTTATCATCTTTCCGATGCAATGTTTCATTCAGCAAATTAAATCTTCCTTGTGCTCCTAACCCCGCCCCCTTCTCTTCTCATTGGTAGGCATGCTGGGAGAGGTTGATCTTGCTGCCCAGCATGTGCTGCTGGAGCTGAGTGCCATCATTTACATGGTGAGCAGTGAGTTATACTGGGCTTTGGCACTCATTGACAGAGGCATGCTTATAGCAGCATAATCCTGTCAAACATTGTGTCCAGGCCTGTGAGCCATTAGCAAGTTTGGGGCCTGACTTTGCAGGTGAAATAGTACAGAGGTCGGCAGTGAGAGAAGAAGAGGAGATGTTTTGTGTGCAATACTGCTGTTATACCGTAGGACAAAGATACTCTAAAAACGAGGTCTGGCTGTCAGAATAGCCAACAACACACCCGGCGCATATTATCATTTAAGGATACTGCATCTGTATGATGTCTAACTGCCATGTGTCCATCCAGTTTCCTCTGGGTGTACATGCTGCAGCTTGTGTACGTGTAGGTAATGCTTTGGGCGCAGGAGACACCGCAAGAGCCCTTATCACCAGCAAAGTGACCCTCACTGTCTCAGGTCAGAGGACCACACACATTCTACCATAACAGTGACATATTATACTTCAACAAGCACAGGCCACAGACAAAAATAGAGCTTGTCAATGCATCTCATATGACACTCAATATGATACAGTGCATATTGTGTCCCCAGAACAGAGGTTTTCTAGATGATACCTCACTCCAAGGAAACATTTGTGATAGAAATTTTGTCCCTAGCTACTTTTTCTGTAACAGCTTTGTACCTCTGAATTTACACTGTTGAGCATCTGTGACACAACAGGATGTTGTTTTCTGCACCTTAGGTATACTGGCTTTATTACAGGGCATTGTGCTGGGTTTCACAAAATCAGTATTGGGCTTTATCTTTACAAGTGATGTGTAAGTCACTAGTACCTTGATCTATCAGCAGTGTTATCATCAATGCATTTGATAAATATTTTAGAGTATTGATATGGTGTTAAATGATAGAAATGATCTCAAACCTGATATCTGATTCTGCCTGAATATACTGAATTGTATGCTGTTAAAATATAATTGATTAGTTGTTTTCTGAAATAAGCTGTTCTCTGTTTTACCCTACTCTAGGACCATTGTAAATATTGTCTCAGAAAATATGACATTCTACATTTTTTTACAGTTTTTTGATGCCCTTGTGGTAAGTTGTTACTGTCGATTGGAAACTAAGTTTAGTTGGTGGTGATAATCAGAATGGTCAAAATTATTGTCATAGATGTCATAAAACTGCTTTTCTGACATTTCTTTTTGTTTGATAGTGTAATATGGAGTATCTAGATATATAATATATAGCTACTTAGTGCAAGGGCAGTGGTAGCACAGTGGGTAAGGTACTTACCTTATAATTGGAAGGTTGCTGGTTCAATGCCCTTAACCCTCAAGTGCTACTCTGTCATAATAGTAAGTTACTTTGGATAAAAGTGTCATGTAAATCCTTATAGATAATCTCTGACTGTAAATTGCACTATATCTATAAATCTATCACATTTCAATATCTTGTGGTTTTTACTATCTTTGTAGTGTGTGAGTTCTGGGATTCTTCTGGGCTCAGGGAAGCAGAAGATAGCAGCCATATCCAACCTAATCTGTTACTACTGTATTGGACTCCCTCTTGGAATATCACTGATGTTTGCTGCAGATCTTAGGATTCTGGGTAACCCCTACTCCACATATTTCCATCACACCACCTCTGACAGGCTTTGACAGTTGATCCTGCCTCCTCATTCAGAAGCAGAAACTGGCACAAGTGGGCCACAAAACAAGTGCATTTTAGTTTGTCCTTTGTTTGTCACTAACCTAAGGATAAACTGGAATAGTCAAAAGCAACGATAAACAGTTAATCTAGCTAGCCATTTTACGTTAGGTGGATACAATAGCTAGCAGCTAGATTTTCAGTGAGCTGACAATGAACTCCATAGTTACAAATAGCAACTCTATATTAATCTATAAGGAAAAGATTTAGGCTATACCTAACACCACTAAGTACCCTGAAGTCCTGTTGTTACAAATGTTGTACCCATATCACAAAGCATACAATTAGGACTTTAGGAAAAAGCCAATGGAAAATACAATTACTTTTCTGGTGCCAAATGTTCTAGTACTTTGTGTAGTGGACAAACACCCATACACTTTAATTGATAGATAGAGTATGGCCTAAATAATTTCTAAATCTAATCTGCATATGTGGTGTAGCAAATGAATGAAGAATATAGTCATATTTTACAGTATGTTGCAGTATTATTTTTGTTGAAAATGCTTTATGTGACTTCTTTGACCGTCTCTCATTGGACTCTTCAGGTCTGACCCTTGGCCTCCTGGTCTGTGTTGTCATCCAGGCTTGCTTTTTCATCACACTCATCTTTAAACTCAACTGGAAAAAAGTGACACAGCAGGTAGGGCTAAGGCATAGAGCTACTTTAGCTAGATATAGAAGAAAAAGGGTCAAAGTTCACTTGATTATATTACCGTAAGGATCCCATTCACCATCATGTTGTGCTGATTATGCAGAAACTTTAGAGGAATCAAATCTGATTTTAGCTTCTGTGTGCTACAACTACAGGCCCAGAAACGTGCTGGAAAGACCACAAAAGCAACATGTGTAGTCCAGAAGGTGCCAGCCTGTACACCAGTAATTGACACATTGCTTCTTGAAGAACAGGACAGCGTGGAGCAAATTATTTATGGAGGAACTGTGGTGGGTGATAAGCACACAAAATCTGAACTTAATGGCCATTCATTGGACTACTGCCTGCTAATTTGTTTTAAATCACTTTTAGTCAAAAAGGATTTCACAGTCTACTTTACAAAATTGTAAAATGCTTAAAATTAATTTCTTTAAGAACAAAAAATGTTTCTTGTTTGCACTTTAGGCCCAGTTAATGAATGTTGGCTCTAAACTGGCTGTGGTTGAGGACGGTGAGCCAGGGGAGGGCCGTCCCAAATCTCTGCTCTCTGTCCCTCAACTAGTGCTGAGGAGAGGACTCACACTGCTGGCTGCACTCCTGGTCCTGGCTGCAGGGGTTGTGGTTCACCTGACCTGCCCTCTTCCAGAGCCTTTTCACCAAATTAAAAGCAACCTCACCATGGAGTGGTGGAACTACACCACCCCTGCTCCCTTTCCCAAAAGTAGAGCCAGTTAATCACTCACTATCCTGAGTGAGGCTAATTGTTCAGCTGAAATGATTGACACTGTAGTAGTAGTCCAACCACTTTTGAGCAGGTTTACCAAACATCTGGTCAGCATATTAAAACAAATATTTGCCTTCTTGCCTTGTAAACTACCCATTACAAGTGCACACACACACACACACACACACACACACACACACACACACACACACACAAAAAAAACCCAAAAAAAACAAAAAAACAATGGTGATAAAGTCCTAAATCATGTATGAAAGTTTTCATTCTGTGTGGGCCTGAACATTGGCTGATGTATATGGCTGGTCCTCAATGGCCCACAGGGCAGAGCCAAAGAAGAGGAGTCTCATTTATAATGAGAGAGAGAGAGAGAGAGAGAGAGAGAGAGATAGACACAGTGACATGCTTCTGATACCACAGGTAAAAACTACTGCCCCTATTTTTTTAAAATCAGGTTTAAATAATTGTCAGAATATGCTGATTATATACAAAATAGGTCTAATTTTAAAGTAGTTATTAATGTAAATGTTTGAGATTAAGGTACTCAGGTAGTTTGTCATATTATTCAAAATGTGATATATTATATGCCATTGTGAAAATGTGCTTTATCAGTATTGTTTTCAGTATGAAATGTAGTATTACCAAATTATCAATGAAATTCATTGGGACTGTTTCCTTTCAGTTTCTCCACTGAATTGGCCCTGAAGCCACATTTTAAATTTTAATGTGAATGTTAATCTGTTGTACTTTCTGATAATAAGTGCTAGCACGTGTTTTTTTCTTTAATGTTATTGTTTTCTTTAAATATAGCACAATCATATTGACTAATGTCATTGTTTAGTATGGACTTTTATTAAACATAAAGCAAATAAATTTGGTAAAAATCAAAGTACAAATTCAATTTGAAATAATTTAGTTTTTATATATACCACTTTGAAAGCAAGTTTCATCTGTTGATCTTCTGGTCAGATCCCATCAGATCTTATTTTATGAAAAATAACTGCAACGGTCTCTCTAAAGTCTTAATGGGTGTTATACATAGCAAACACCTATCTTTGACATTTCCCAATATTACTGGTAAATGAAGGAAATTTGCCATTTCCTCCCTATATATAGCAAGTTTAAATTTTCTTTATTGCATTTATTCACATCACATTCAACATTTCAAAAATGACAAATTTAAGAGGAAAAACATCACTCACCTCCTCCTAAAATTATTACCATATACAATTACTGGCCCCAGCATCTATCCAGCAAGTGCCTAAAATGCATAGTTCATCTGAAGGAGTGCAAAAATCAGAGCTTCTAAAACAGCTATGATTTAATGGTTTTACTGCATTAGCAAATATAACTGCTGTTTCAGGAGATTTTCATTCGTTATCCTGAGCTATGATGCCTGACTTATTCCGACACAGACTATATTCATATATTTAGGGAACTGGAAAATTAACTGATTGTCTACTAGTAGTGAACTATCCCCTATAGCTTTTGATCTAATTCAAACTTGCAGTGCAGAAAAATGTCTTAAATATTGAAACATTTAACAATAGTTTAAACATGGCTGAATGCAAAATTCATTGTTTCCCAGTTGAACAGCTTTCTGGCTTATTTTTCCACAACTTGTAGGATCTATTAAGTGCATTGGCTCAAATGTTCAGCATCATATGATCTGACTAAAGTATTTACAAAGTTAAATTTTTGGCATTAATCTTTACTTTGACTAAGGTACTCCTTGTTTTCATCTTCCTAGAGAGTCTGACCCTCGGTCTTAAAAACAAGGTAGTATTTCCACACTCCCTGTGTCCCGAGATATTGGCTCTGCTCATCTGAGGAGGCTTGTGAGAACCTCATTTAAGGAGATTCCACCACTGAGTATGAGCATCATCAGGAGAACAGCGAGTCCTCGACGGACCACTAGCTGCCTGGTGGTCAGTACTTTGCCCACAGTGATGACTGTTTCATCCTCTGTAGCACCTTCATCATTTTTCACCTGGCCCTCCAGATCAGTGTCGACATTAACCTGGTCTCTTTCACCCAACTGGAGTTCCGGAGATGCATCTGTTGGAAGGGTATGAGGAGTTTTTAGGAAGCTGGATCTGACATGTCATGTGTCACAAGCGCCAGTATAAGGAGGAAAATGATTCTTGCCTTCCCTAGATCCTTACCTTCTGTGCACTGGATATTTTCAATGGCGTAGGATTCAGTTTTGTTTTGAGCTGCCAGCACACCAGCTCTTACCAGAGCCTGAAAACAATCCATGACCAAAACAAGATGTCATTTAAGAGAAAAAACAAAAATAAAATACTTCATCATAGTGCATTTGTAGCTGCTGAAATGTCTTATTTTACCTGCTGAGTTGCATTTTTCCAGTTTAGTTTGCAAATTATAATGATGAAGAAAACCGACTGCAAAAAGACACACACAAATAAACCGGTCCATAAGCCTTGACAGGAACGGCAACCAGAAAAAGAAAGGGAAAAATTAAGCATTGGTTATCTTGGCAATGATGTGGCTCTTGAGTTTGTATTATTTAATTTCAAAAGAGAAAAACAGCAATAAAAACAAGTTTGATACATGAAAATAAGTACCGAGGATTACAAGCACTGCTTGGATTTATGTATCATTCTGCTTACCGATTATTCCCATATTGAGTGCAAACATCAATGACACGCCAATTGGAAAGCCCACAAAATAGTAGCCCACAATATTACACAGAGCACCAAGCAGTTGCTTTCCTGCACCTCTGACAATACCCCCTGTAATACACTATGGACAAACAGAAGGAACAATTCACCAGTGTCTCTGTTTTATCAGCATACACAAATATATTATTAATAATAATAATAATAATAATAATAATATAAAAAAAACATATTTGCATGCACAACATAAATAATGGGAGTATCATATGTGCCTGTTACCTTTACTGAATAAAATCTATTTTCAAAATATTTTCATCTCCAGGTGAAATATGGCTAAATATAAAGCATATTTCAATGTGTACATAGTGCTGGTATGTAGAGTCAATACAGACAATTAAATTAACAAAATGACCAACTAAATTCAAATGGTCAACAACCTTTGAAAATAATTTTTTGGACAATTTGAAGTGAAGAACTCAAATTAATGTTTTGAATGAATTTTTAAAAATCTACAGAGGAAATAATTTTAATAAGAGCTCCTGTCAAAGGTTAGATTTGTTTACATTTTAAAATTTAAAAGATTTAAATGTATTTGTAGACATTTCAAAAGACTTATGTCCTTACTGCAAGTGCATCAAACAGATGAATGAAGCCATACATGACCATGACTTCTGAAACTCTGTGCACAATATCCCTGGAATTGGGGCAGGGAGGGGGTGCATAAAAATAAGAAAAAAATTGAATATGCATACAATAAGAATGTATGGTACACTTACAGTGTCATTCAATCCAATGTCTACACTTAAACAAAACACCTTAACATCTATTTTTCTTTTTCTCTTTTTGAACATTTTTTTTTAATTTTCAATGATAAGACAGTAACTCGATGCATTTAGGTATGTACACATGGTCAAAACATCTTGCTGAAGTTCAAACCGAGAATCAGAATGGGGAAGAAAGGTGATTTAAGCGACTTTAAACATGGCATGATTGGAGGAGGGCTGGTGTTTCAGACATTGTTGATTTTCACACACAACCATCTCTAGGGTTTACAAAGAATGGTCCAAAAAAAGAGAAAACATCCAGTGAGTGGTAAAAAAATGTCTTGTAAAAATACCAGGGACTGAAAGAAGACACAGAATGTGGATGTTCAACAGAATTGTTGTCCAAGGGCTGTGACCCTTAAGCTGGAGGAGTGGCTCCAACAGATCCCATGAATGACATCATTAAACTCAGAACCCTTTTTGGATTTGGATCTTGAAGCTTTGTCCTAACAGTAGTGAGCTCCATCATTACCAGCCAGCACTATAATATTTTTGTTTCTAATAAACCAGTGAGTATGCTGTTGCCATCTTAGCATTGCACCCTGAAAGTAATTGCGAGTTTGTCCTATGGCAGAGCATAAACAAATACGTTGGAGGTTAGGATTTTTCTATGTTTAAAAATGTTTTTCCAAACCACCTTCAAAACAACATATTGTGCCTGAGGTTGCCAGATCCCGTATTGTTTTTGTAAGATCATTATAAAGTAATTATTCATGCCAAAAGTACACATATGAAACATTATTTGTATGGCAATTCAATATTCATTCCATCACTGGATACATTGTCAATCTAATGGGACTCCTAGAAGTTTAAAACACAGCTCATAAACTCAAAAGAAAAAGAAAAAAAGACACAACTAAGGGGTTCTTTCAAATGATAAATAATCAACCAGAGTAATAATATCCTTTGATATATCCTTATATCTTTATCCTTTTTAAAAGTAACCATCCCAACACTGTGTACAGGCTACAATATGACCAAAATTAGTCATACATATACTATTATGGATATTGGTTACTATTATGAAACAATATATCTTGAAGTCTAACTGGGTTATCAATGCATCTTCCAGATTACTTGAGATTTATCCATGTTATTAGTGGCAGTAGCTGGCACAGAGCCTGCGTTTCTCTCTCCCTTCTCTGGAAGACCTCCTTTGAGGGGGCCTCTGCCTGTTCAGCCCCGTGGCACTGATGCACCACATGGGCCTAAGGTTTGCTGCTCCTCTGGTGGGCCCCTAGATCATGCTATGACACGCCACATTCTTGTTTTATTGTTTTGTTGTTTGACAGCTCAAAATGTACTCCTTGTGACGCCCCCATTGTTAACCTATTACCGATCACACCTGCCTCTTGGTTGCCTCTTGATAACGTGTGTATTTAAACCCTTTAACAGCATAGCAGTTTGTCAGGCATGGTCTTTGCAATGTCCTGCCTGTGCGCCGGAACCTGCTCCCCATCGCTATCCCCATCCCCATCCTCTGATGCTTCCCAGCATCACAATAATGATAATATTAAAATTTAATCAAAAGAGGAAAAATAGATTAAAAGAAATAATTAAAATTGGAATAAAATCAATAGAAATAAAATGATAAACAAAGATTAAATAAACAAGTTCAGTTAGAATAAACATGATTAATAAAAGGTAAAAAAGTGCTGATTCCACATAAGTGCTGTAAGAAGCTAAACACTGCTTCTCCATGCTTAGTGTTGACTCTAGACACTAATTGATCTGTACCTTTGGCTCTACTAAGAACTCTGGCAGTTCTGCATTTTGAATTATCTTAATTTGTCAGATTTTATTTATAGGAAGACTGGTAAGGAGACCATTACAATAATCAATGTTTCTAGAAATAAAAGCATTTATGTGACTTTCAAGGTCAAGTTTAGCAAGAAATCTCTCATTTTTCAGATGATAAAAAAGCTGATGTAATTATTACTTTGACATGACTGCTAAAACTGAGCTCAGAGTCCATTAGAACATATAGCTTGCAAAATAGAGCTCTAGAGTCAACATAGGTAGCAAGTCTACATCTCTCATTTTTATTTCCAAATCAAATAGTCCATTTTATCGTTTCTCAGCTGCAGGACATTTTTGCACATCCAATTTGTACTATGTTCAAGGCACTGGCACAGTGAGTCACTGAGACCATAGTGATTTAGTGAGAGAGCCAAAAATTAGTAAAAGTTGTCCATACAATATAGATCATTGGAAAGAAATATTTTTATACCATATTCTGCTGTGTTTCCCAGTCCAAGTATCATTTTGCAGAAGTACATCTACCTTTGTCCAATAACCAGATTATTGTGGCAAAGGATCATCACACTGACAGTTTTAATTAGATGAGATACTCATTTTTAATTGTAATTTTTGCCTGCAATATCTTAAACTTTTCATAGTATTCATATTTCATATTATTATTATTATTATTATTATTATTATTATCTACAGGACAAAGCACAGATACAAAACGTAGCACTTAAGACGGTAATACTTGTCATGAAAGATCATGACTTGGAGCTTCCAGAGATGCTAAAGGCAGAGGTCCATCCAAAGAGTATAAAGTACCTCAGAGAAATATTCTGGCTAAAGGATTAGTTTTCCTGTCTATATAAATGTATTTATTTTGATATGATAGAATCAAGGATATCAAAGACACTATTAAACTGAGATATTTTACAGAAAGAAGCCCATTGGGAGCTTAGCTACTGCTAGATCTCTTAATAAATCCCTAATGTTTCTAATTAACACTACTAGATGCTTTGGTATACTTACATATCAGTGGTAAAGGTGTATCCAATAACGTCTTTGGATCCACTTATTAAAGCAGCAACTACACATGAGACCATGACTAGACAGAAAAAGGGGGAAATAGACAGTTCTACTATACAAATAGCATCACAGCTCTTTTGTGCCTACTGCAATTGATAACCATGCCTCACATTCCGCATTATTATTCCTAATGTGTCCTCATTGTCTGTATTTCTTTGAAAGTTGCCAAAACTATTATTATGTGGTTTTTTATTCATTTATATTTATCCACAATTTGGCCACAATGCATCCTTAGCCTGCCTGTGATCACATAATCATTCCTAAAATCTTGTAAGTATTTTTAATATAATGTTCATGCAGACATAGCCTACATCACATGTACTGAGACCAATTACAAAATTACTATATGACAGCAGCCTACAAGATAGCAGCATACTTTGTGATTGGTGCTGCATTCACTTACATCCACAGAATAGGCACACTTTGCTGGAGTTTATGGCCTGATCTGTATTTCCTGCTCCAAGGGCATTTCCCACTCTTACACTTGCTGCCACTGCAAAGCCAAGAGGAAGCTGACAAAGAAGGTATCAGTAGAATAAAATAGTTCAGTAATAGTTTGGTAAATTAATTTAAAAAATCACTTTATTAGATATTTTATATACTTAAACAAAGGTATAAAACAACAAATCTTAGACAAACTGAAATGGAAGAGTTTGACTTTTAATTTCCCTTTTCATTGTGTAAAACTACCATTGGGCTACTGTGTTCATTCGCGTAAATGCATTTTTGTAATTTGAATATGAGCAATTGTCCTTTTAGTCTTATTTGGAAGCTCCCTCAATTTATAAGTCAATATTTTAGGTTTGAGCATCTGGCTTGAACAGGTCTGTAAAATATTTAACCATTACATCTACTGCTTCTTTTCATGTGGTAATCAGTTGAGAAGTGTATCCTTTTGTACTTTCTTTTGAGTAGATTTTCACATTTATTTAAGATCTCCAGTTTCTTCAGTATTTTTTTTACCATTGCACCTCAATCATGAACAAAATACAACACTGTATCACTTAAGTAATATGATAATCCGTGTCATAAAATATTTTAGCTAAACAGAAAGATGAGTTCTTGGGTGATGTAGGAATAATAGAATCTGCACCTTTCAGTTCCCTGATGTCAACAACAAAAAAGGATTACATTTCACCAACTATCACAAAACATATTAACTCTGCTTTTTGATCTTTTAACCAGCTGCCAGTGCTGGTATACATACTTGGGATGATCTTTACTTTATACCAAGTACTGTGCAAACTACTGTCAAAGTGACATAACCTAAACTTCTACTTCTCAAAGGTAGAACAAAGTAGGGATGGTAGTCAACTGGACTAAACCTAGTTTCTCCTAAAATACCCAAAATGACAGTGGTGGTGGCTACCTAACAAATGGTAGGCTGCCTACCAAAAATACCTAAAATGATAGTGATGGTGGCTACGTAATGAATACTCTACAGGTGTTATTCACCAAATATAAGATGTAAACTTCCCCATGCTGTAGATTATTTGCTGTGTAGCCTTGACTTTTTAAAACCCACATGTATCTTACCATGTATGCAATGGTGGCTAGCTCATAGATAACAGACTGGGCACCCAGTTCAGCTTCACTGATGAGACCTACAATAGTCCAGGATGGGGAAAAAAAATGAATAAAATGAAAAAGAAAAGTACAAGGTGGATTACAGAGATATAATATGTAAAGATATATTACATAAAGCAGAAAGAATAAAAAGAGGGAAATAGGTATAAGACCTGCAAGGAATCCTCCAATCTCGTAGGTCCACCACTCCACACACAACATTAGCATGCTAGGTAGGGCCAAGCGAATGAAAGCACCCCACTCTTGTAAGCAGTCCCAAGACCAGCCTATCAGCATCAGAGTTCAAGTATGAGGATTTGAAAGAGAGACAGCACAGGAGCAGGAAAGAGTGCTGCGAGCTGCCCACCTACTAACCACTGGCACTTCAACAACACATTGGCTCCACTTCTTACATTAAACTTGAGAGAGAGAGAGAGAGAGAGAGAGAGAGAGAGAGAGAGAGAGAGAGAGAGAGAGAGAGTATACAGAAACTTCTGTGTTGAGTATGGGCTGGCCTTTCCAGATCCAGACTAATGTAATGGTAATGCATAACCAACCAGACATAGTAGTGATGGACAAAGAGCAGAAGATAAGATTTTATATATATATATATATATATATATATATATATATATATATATATATATATATATATATATATATATATATATATATATAATTTTGGCTCCCTATTATAGCCCTCTTTGCTACAGAAGACTTATACCTATGTTAAAGCATGATCTCACGTGTTAATTGAAGTCCTATGTACTTCCATCCTGTGACTGCATGTTTATTTATAAAGGTATCAATCCTTTCTTAACATGCATGGTAAATGTGATTGTTTCACATGGCCAAATGACTAACTGAACTCTTCCTCTGACATGGCACTAATGAATTAAACTTATTTTCTGGGTTAAATAGTCACAAAACAAACCAGATATGGATAAAACATTAAACAGAAAAGATTCAATGGCTTATCAGAAGAGCATACGGATACACATTGCTCTTGAGCAAGACGTGCGACTCTGCCTAGCTGAACCATGAAAACCTGGTGAAATAATAAAAGAAGCCATGTGAATTCTAATCCAGCCAGTGGGAGTTCTCTGAACAACATCTCTAAGCAATTCTTGGGTCTTAAATATCAAGTTTTGTCATTACAATATGTGGGACATGACATCTCACATTCAGTTTGAAAGGGTCTATACAAATTCACTGACACAAGAGGGATAATTAATGTGGCCAAGCCAGATTTACATGACTCACCATCCCAGGTGGCCTTGTGTAGACCCTTCCAGCGGATGTATATGTAAAGAAACATGGCCAAGGCACATTGAGAAATAGAATTCGCTGCTGCAGATCCACTGCACAAAATGAAAAGTTATTTTACAAACAGTATAATCTTGACATACTAAATAAAATAATCAAATATGTTCCTTCCTTTTAGTAGTCACTTCCACAAAGGATTACTAGATTCAATTTTAAACAGGTAAACAATATATCCCTAAGGATGAAATGCATGAAGTGATACAATGTTGGAAATAACCATGAACAAAATTACTCACGGTATTCCCAGATTAAGCAAATAGAGGAAGATATAGTTTATCAAAGCATTCAGGATGTTACCAGCAGCCCCTGCTATGACCTGAGGCCATATAATGCCCTAAAAGATGAAGAATAACTTATATCTCAACATTACACCTAGAGACAATGTGAAAGTAGCATGTAACATAACAAGTATGAAACACTCTTCACCATCTCATCTGTGTAATAGAGTTTTAACATATAATAAATCTTCAATATATCAGTTATAAAGCAACTGAAAACCTAAAATATTGCAACATATTTTTAACATAATACATTTTTATAGGTGATAGCAAATTCACCTGATTTTGCAAGTATTTTGCTTGCAGCTGGTACATGAAAACAGCCTAAAGGGTGCAGAGAAGTAAAATAATGAAAGACCCAGGAAAAATAAGGAACAAAGAAAGTTGTTTTCAAATCAATTAATTAAAAGGTTCAATGACTAGGCAGATGTATTAAAGAGAGGTTTGCTATCATTGAAACAACAACAAAAAATATGTGCAGATGTCATAACTCACAGGCAGACTAGGCATGAAAATCTTCACATACAGCTGTGAGAGGCTGCAAATAGAAACAAACATCATATACATCGATGATACTGCATGTCAAAATGCCATTAAGTTAGAAATCTGATATGAATTCTAGATCTAACATGGTCCATCCTCCTAAATGGCTTTGACCTATTTGATATTAGAATGCATGGACATTGTTAGATGGTTCCAGTGCACTGAATACCTGGCCACCCTAGGGCTCTGTTTGACCGCCAGTAAGATGGCCTCCGTGTTGACCAGTATTGCCCAGCAGGGGAAACAGGCCAGCAGGAGGATAAGGATCCCTCTCTGCAGAATCACCCCCACCCTCTTCAGGTTATTGCTTCCATATGTCTGTGGAGAGTGAACATCTTTACACCTCTAGCTATCAAAACCTTTGTGGACACATTATCTTCCGTAAAGGGTCACAGATGACTACAGATGGTCCAAACGGGAATATTAATTTAGTTGTTAATGGCCTCCATTGTTCAGGCAGCAGAGTTTGGCGTTTGCAGTCAGACAAACACATAAAGGGACTAATGCAAGAAACCCTAAAAGTCTTAAGACTGTCAAAAGACAAACTTTATGGCCAATCAGCCTTGACATAAAAATAGAAAGTGGGGTGATCAGAATTTTGACTGTAGTAAAATTCAGTCTCTGTAAACCAAATACAAATCCAAAATATTGACTGATTTGTTACTACATGGTTAGGATTTCAACACTATTAACACACTGCCATGAAGGCTTGATTTTGTTATCTTTTCATAAGCCAAACTTCTCTTTAAAAAGGTATACTCATGTCACAAATATTATCTAATTTTGTTTAAGAATTGTTTTATGTACATGTATGTGAAATTAATGAAAATGTCAGAAGGCTCACCTGAGAAATCAATGTGTCACAGGCTGATGCCAGCCCTGCACCAATCGACACACCTGTGACATTAATAACCTGCCAATCAAAGGAAAGTTTAAATTCAAGCACAACAGTGCATTATAGAGTATTTAATAATCTTAATCTCAACAAGGAACTAATTCAGGACGTTTAATTTTAAGTCTTTGTGTTTACTCACAGCTATGGCCAGAGCGACACCGGCTAACTCTGTTGTTCCCAAGTGCCCACAGAATACAGTACTAATAAAACTGATCAAGAAGATCATCAACTGTGAAATAAACTGAATATGGAGAAACACAGTCATTTAAAATGAATACCCAGCCAGCTACTGTATGGTAGGAGAATGGCGTATTAATATAATATAATATAATATAATATAATATAATATAATATAATATAATATAATATAATATTACCAATATAATTATTAATAATATAAACGTGCTGTGAATTGTCAGTTCCCACCAGTGCTATTATTTTATTACTGTACTATGTACGTCTGAAATAATTAAACTATTAACTGTAATTTCATTGATTTGGCGCAGCAAAATCAATGGAATAGGCGGTGAAATTCAATACTGCAATATTGGAATTTTCAGTTAAACAACACAGTGTGCTCTTACCACTGGTCCAGCTAATTTCATTATCTGAAGCGTTTCTTCTTTGTAATTCACCGGTATACAGCTACGAAGTCTCCTTTGATATCCTCCGCAAACAACCTGTGAACTTGAAGTTGACTGTACATCAGGGTTTTTCTCGGCTGCTGAGACTCCATTCATTCGATCTTCGCGTTTGGTATCCATTCCCGTATCTAAAGATAGACTGTCTCTATATGACAGCACTTTAGGCTCAACGATATTGCTCGCTACCCCTCAGTTACAGAGTAGAAAAAAATTGAACTTTACAACCCCACCCCACCCAAAAAAAACAAAAAAAAACGAAGTACAGCCCCACAATTTTGGCCAAGCCCCGAAACAGTCCCTAAGACCCTTCAAGTCTCCACGTGGTTGTTGAATATGAAATAGCTCATTAAAACAAGAATTTGGTGGGCCGAGCAACAGCAACCAGCAACAGCAATTTACCCTCTTTGGCTGAGCTGTCCCTCTGTATGAAAAATAAAATGAATTGTTTTATTTTTGTTATTTTTGCTTGTTGTGGCTACATAAATAAGAATAGCCCATAATTTTTAAAGTTAGACCAAATTATAGAAACCTTTTAAAAACTTTTTTATAGTCATATCTCCATGGGACACAGACGCGTCCCACAGCCCTAAAAATAACGTAAAGCGATAACCAGTGCCCACTGTCGTGTGACACTGGCATCCGAACATTGTACTATTGATGTTATGTGAGAGGTCGGCGTGAGTCATGTGAAGTTTGCGTCACGTCGCGCAATATTGCTTTAGGCAATATTAGAGAAGGGTATTGCTGCAAACCTACCACTCGTGAGCGTATGTAAAGGGTGGAGGATATATGAATCATTTCCGACTTAAACTAATTACACTACTGATTTGTTGATGTCGAGCACTTTTTAAGCCAATCAACAACTTGTCCATAATTTTGTACTGCAGCCAAAGGATTTCACAATACCTCCGACAGGGGGTTGTTTTGTTGCGGCTCTAAGAGCAACACCGTAAGTACGTTTAAACAAGAGGAGAACTTCATTTACAGCTTTGTTTTTTGGATACCACTTACAGCTAATTGTAATTTAGATAGATAATCTGTTAGTAACCATACCTATTATTATTGTTTTTGTTGTTGTGGTTATTATTATTATTATTATTATTATTATTATTATTATTATTATTGTATGATCTTATTCACATTAAAACAGTGTTATTCATTTTTGTACCATTTCTTTATTACTGAGATTTAAAATAAGGTGTTACAAGGCATTATATAATTATGTCAACAAATGAGGAAGACGTTTGTACAGTTATACAGTTATACACAGTTGTACAGCAATACATTAATCACATAAGACAGAAGCCCTTTCCCCATTAAATAGGGAAAGATTCACCAGACCAGCACTTTAGTTATGGGAGGGACAGTGATACCTGAGTGGACTGAACATTTCAAATAGGTAATAGATGAGGTTGATGAGGTTATGACGAAACATGAACTCATCTGTCCTGATTTTATGGACTACTTATTTACTTTTCACCTTCCCTGTTCCCAATCTCATAATTAATGACTGCTTGCACCTGTCCCTTGTTTGCCTTTTTGTTTCTCCCTTATTTAAGACCAAGGAACACTCATCCAGTGCTGTGCCTTATTCCTCACTACTGCATTCAGGAGACGCCCAGAGTACTGCTTTGCTGCATATTAAATGCCTTGAGGTTTACTGCCATCACTATTTGTTGCTGTTTGTTTCTGTTTGTTTTGGCCATCTTGCTCCTGTGCTCCTTCAATTATCTCACCATGGAGAATAAAGACACTCCAAACTTGCACTTGTGTTTCATTCCCTACCTGCACCCATCACAACCAGTATGACATGCCTGACTAAAATGGCTGAAATTCTATCAAAGTTCATCTGATTTTGAAAAAAATCATCAGATCTATTCAAAATATAATTCTTAGGATACTTTAATTCTACAGCCAATCAGATATTGATACTAAAAAGTAAATTCATTCAGGCATTGTAAGTAAATTTCAATGTACAGAAATCAGAACCAGTAGATTACATCAACACAGAAATCAACAGATACATGTATTGACAGTATGATGGTGATTACCAAATTTAATACAGATTGGTGACTGGGAGGCATAATTACCTAATATACCTATAAACTGGCTTTGTGTCTTGAAATCTAAATGGCCAGAATTCAGGAAAAGTAGGTCACATCAACCCAGACATTTTCATACTGTCATTACATTACATGCATGTAATGACAGAATGGACAGAACAGTGAGGCATCCTGATGTAACCCTAGTGTGGTGTGGATGGGAGTTACATCAACCAGGATGAGTAATCCTCAACAGGCCTTTCCTAGGTTCGGTGGGAGGCTTTAAACAGCGAAGAGGCAAGTCTGGATTTAACAGATGTATTTAGACAACAACTGTACAATAAAAAAAGGGAACAGAAGAAATAAATTGCTACCCAAGTAGTCTTATCCTTTTGTCTGTGCACGTTTCAGGTTCAGTCCCTTAACTGCAGTCTCTCTTATGTTCATACGAGTATGTACGTGTGTGTGCATGTGTCCAGCAAAAAAACCTTGCGCGATTGTCGATCTCTGTCTCTTTCCTAAGACTCCTGTGGTCTATGGAACTAGATGGCGCAGGACCCACGAGTTCACAGCTTCACTGGATCACCCTATCTCTCTCAATCACTGGGTCTGAATCGGAATTCGAGTCTCCCAAAAGAAATCTGTCTCAAAAAAACAGTCAGGGCTAAACGTAGTAATGACTGTATACCACTTAAACAAGTGATAACTTTGGGGTAAGAGCTCTAAGTACTCTTCTCAATCTAACTTTATGCGCTTTGCTGTAAAACAACTTTAGTGTACTTTCAAAAGAAAAATATTGATGGGGAGTTTCTCTGCACTCTCATCCATGAAGAGAGAAGAAAATGACAATGTGGTGAGGAAAACCTTCACCCACTGAACAGCGGGGGCACTGTCACTAAATTGAACCCTTCCCTCACATGAGAAATTTAGGTGGGTTACACTGAGACCATTCATGTGTGGGGTTGCTTCTCATCCAAGGGGGTGGGTTTGCTAAATTTTGCCCAAGAGCACTGCTATGAATAAGGAATGGTATCAAAACATCCTCCAAGAGCAACTTCTCTGAACGATCTAGGAGCAATTTGGTGATGAACAATGCTTTTTCCAGCATGACGGAGCACCATGTCACAAGGCAAAAGTGACAACCAAGTGGCTCGGTGAACAAAACATTGATATTTTGGGTCCATGGCCAGGAAACTCTCCAGATCTCAATCCCATTGAGAATCTGTGGTAAATCCTCAAAAAGAGGGTGGACAAACAAACACTGATCAACTCCAAGCACTTAGGCAAGAATGGGCTGCCATCAGTCAAGATTTTGCCTAGAAGCTGATATCCAGCATGCCGATGCATATTGCAGAAGTCTTAAAAAAGTGTCAACACTGTAAATATTAAGTACTTGCTTAAACTGAATATATTTGTCAATAAAAAGTTAAAACTTTGCTTATAATTGTACTTCACTTTATTTGCTTATAATTGTACTTCACTATAGTATATAAACATTTCAAGACTCTTCCTCAAATTGAGAAGTCTTTTACAAATTTGTACCACATACGGCAGTGTCTCTTCAGTCCAAATGTATTAGAAACAGCTGTGTACTGAGCCCAATGCTTTACACACTATTCGGAACATGACTGTACTGCTAGACACCCCACCTGGTGGAATGATGCAAAGTCACCAATCTTAAACCTTAAATAAAAACGAAGAACCTAGGGGACATAAACGTCAAAGTGTCAGATGATGGCCAGGAGCATCACTTACATTTATGGCATTTAGCAGACATTTTTATCCAAAGCAATTTAAAATTATGACTGAATACAATTTGAACAGTTGAAGGTTCAGGGGCCCAACAGTGGCAACTTGGTGGTGGTGGATCTTGAACTGGTAAACTTCCAATTACAAGTCACAAGGAGGCTTTGCAACATTAAAACACACACCAGCAGCTTCAGTAGGGTTTTAATCCACAGGGCATTTGTCTCGTCAACACCACCACCTAATCCAGTAATACATGTCTGATGTATTTGCACATTAATTATTCTGCTAAATTGTTAAAATGCTTATGAATTACACACATCACTTGCAATCCATTTATTTATTTACATTTAAATACTTGCATTTCTTTGTCTATATTTTATTACTTTTTATTCCTATTTAAATCTGTATAATTAATTACATATTTATTATATGCTTACACAGCACAACTGATCCTGTGTCATTCCTCTGTACACTTGTGTGCCATCAGAGGTAGGCTCTGACTTCACTTACTTTTGTCTTAGATTCTGTGAAATACAAAGCTTGTTGTCTAAACCTAGTTGTTAGTTACTTAGTATGCGGTAATTACTCACTACAGGTGTAGTTTCGCCCTGACCTTAGGTGTGAATTGAGGGGTGGGCTCAGCACTTATTGAACTGAGTTAAATTAGGACAACTCCACCACAGACACATGTGTCTGTAGCGGTAATCAACATCTGGAGGAGGTTTGGTGGTGTTCTCAATCAGTTCATCTACATCTCACCTACAGGTCTTCACAAACTCAGCTAAGTATCTTCTCATATTATCTCAATCCTTTACCTCATACATCCACAAATCAAGCATCTGAAATGTGCTTCACAACTCCTGTCCACATATCCCACAGATCTCCTCGACACAATCATAGACGTCATAATCTCAGCAACCTCACTGACTCACAACGCTTCACACCATCACATATCCTGGTGGCAGGAGGGCTCTGGAACTGCCAATCTGCTGTCTAGAAGGCTGACTTCATCTCAGCATTAGCATTCCTACACTTCCTGGCTCTGACAAACATGGATCACCCCTGAGAACTCGGCGACTCCGGCTGCCCTGTCCTCTGCCTTTTCATTTACGCATTCTCCGAGGCGTCTTGGCAGGGGTGATGGCACAGGTTTACTAATGTCCCAAAAGTGGCGTTTCACTCCACTTTTCTTCTCTACACTTTCCATCTCCTCTTTTGAATTTTATGCCATTAGTGTCTTTCCCCACCAAACTTCTTATCATTGTCATCTACCGCCCTCCAGGTTCCCAAGATCACTTCATTGATGAGCTCAACATCCTTCTGAGTCATTTCCCCATTGAAGGAAATCCACTCATTCTCCTTGGTGACTTGAACCTTCCATCAGACAAGCTCCATTCCTCCTGCATCCTTCCGCTGTTGACAGCATTTGACCTCACCCTCAGCCACTCTCTTCCGACTCACAAAGCAGGCAATGTTCTGGACCCGATCTTGACCCATACCACCACAACATCGAACATCGCAGTCACCCCCCTCCACCTCTCGGACCATCACTTTCTATCCTTCTCTCTCTCCCTTCCTTCTATTTCCATCCAGTTCTCTCCAACATGTTCCTCCTTCCTCCATCGCAATCTGCACTCCATAACTCCCTCTTCCCTTACTTCTACTATTTTGTCCACCCTTCCTTGCCCTGACTCTCTATCCTCTCTCTCTTTGGATAGTTACAAATACTTTCATTTTTACACTCTCCTCATCAATGAATCTTCTGTGCCCTCTCTCCTCTAGACCCGCTAAGTCCTCCCCACCTGCCCCCAGGCTAACAGAAACACTTCGCTGCCACAGGAGAGAACTAAGGACTGCAGAGAGGAGGTGGAGGAAATCTCGCAAAGATTCAGATCTTAGCTCATACAAGTCTCTCCTTTCCAAGTTCTCACTGGAAGTAACATCTGCAAAGTCATCCTACTACAGAGAGAAATTCGAATCATCATCATCTGATCCACACAAGCTCTTCACTATTTTTTTCTTCTCTCCTTAATCCTCCTCCTCCCCCACCTTCTTCATCTCTTACTCCGGAAGATTTTATCACCTTCTTTGAGGAGAAAGTTGCAGCAATCCGCCAGTCCTTTTTCTCTGTTCACACTCCTCCAACTAATGTGCATTCCCCAACATCCAACTCTCTGACTTCTTTTTCTCCTCTCTCCACAGATGTAATTCTTTAACTCCTGACTTCCAGCAATCCGACTACATGTCCACTGGATCTGATTCCTTCTGCTCTGTTCCAGACAATCGCAAGAGATCTGCTTCCTTTCATCTCTGTCATCATCAACAACTCCATATCTTCTGGATACATGCCTACTGCATTCAGAACCACCAGGGTGGTACCAATCCTCAAGAAGGCCACAGTTGACAGCTCCAGCGTTACCAACTACAGACCGGTATCACTTCTCTCTTTCCTCTCAAAAGCCCTTGAATGAGCAGTTTATAATCAATTGTCTCTTTTTCTCACCCAGAACCAGCTGCATGATCCAAATTAGTCTGGCTACAAACCGGCACATTCTACAGAAACAGCCCTCATAGCGGTGACTGAGAAACTTCATGCCGCTAAAGCTGCCAAACAGTCATCTGTTTTGATTCTTCTAGACCTTTCAGCAGCCTTTGACACCGTGAACCACAACATTCTTCTCTCTGTTCTTTCCAGGCTTGGTGTGACTGGCTCTGCTTGGAGATGGTTTCAGTCCTATCTGGATGGACAGTCCTATCAGGTGACATGGAGAGGATCCACATCCAAACCGTGTAGACTCTCCACTGGCGTTCCACAAGGCTCAGTATTGGGCCCCCTTCTCTTCTCTTTGTATACTCCTTCTCTTGGTGATGTAATATCTTCTCATGGTTTCTCCTACCACTGCTATGCCGATGACACTCAATTACTTTTTTCTTTTCCACCCTCTGACACGCAGGTCTCCAGACGTATTTCGGCATGCTTGACTGACATCGCGTCATGGATGTTAGCCCACCACTTGAAGCTCAACCCCAGTAAAACTGAGCTTCTGTTCATCCCAGGTACTCCCAACCCTTACCATGACCTCACTGTTTCTTTTGAGAACTTCCTGGTATCATCATCCGAAGCTGCCCGTAGCTTGGGCGTAACATTGGACAACCAGTTGTCGTTCTCAGCTCATGTTTCTAATCTAACCTGGTCTTGCAGATTCCTCCTTTGTAACATACGAAGGATTCGACCCTTTCTTTCGCAGGAAGCTACCCAGGTGCTTGTGCAGTCTTTTGTGATCTCAAAGCTAGACTACTGCAACTCGCTACTTGCTGGTCTTCCTCTAAGAGCCTACAAACCTCTACTTGTCCAGAATGCAGCAGCACAACTGGTCTTCAATCTTCCAAAGTTCACGTTACTCCACTGCTGCGCTCCCTTCATTGGCTCCCTGTAGCTGCACGCATCAGATTTAAAACCTTGATGCTTGCCTACAAAGCCAAAGATGGACCAGCCCCTTCATACATGAGGTCAATGGTCAAAGCCCGAGCCGTACCTCGAGTACTTTGAACCTCAAGTACGGCTCATTTTGAAATAAAATGCTTCAGGAGTCATGGACGACAGACTATTTTCTGTCACTTGCTGTCCGGACAACAGAGCCCCTTGCAGTCTTCAAACGCAGACTGAAGACCCATCTATTTGCAGAATATTTAAAGGACAACTGACACTGCTCTTATATTGACCGACTAATTTAATACTTATTGTAAAGTATTGTTTATGTTGTTTAACAAACTCTAGCACTTATTGTTTATAGCACTTATCATTGTTTAAGATAGACCTTATGTATTTTGCACTTCTAGGTATCAGCATTCATCCCTGTATTCTAGTATTCTAGCTCATTGGTATGTTTAATTCTAACCTACTATACTGTACTTGGTTATATTCTATGAGTAAATGACAAAGCACTTTTGTAAGTCGCTCTGGATAAGAGCGTCTGCTAAATGCCCTAAATGTAAATTATTAAAAATAACCAAAAGTGTACAAGATATAATATCTTCATTGATCACTAAAATCAGCCATTTAATTTTGATTGAATTTTTTTTACATAAGTTAAATGTCTGAAGGTCCCATTTTAAGACAAAACACATTTACAAATGTCTTTATTGTACAAGACAGTAAGAAAAGCTGAGGTGGTAACACCTCAAAGTCACAGTTCTGTGTTAATATAGAATCTTAATTTGCATTTTCTCACAAATATATGAACAGCACACACACCCCTTTGCCTCTAAAGTGATGCCTTAATGCCATATAATGCAAACCTTAAAACATATCTTTAAGCTCTTTCATAACAAGGGACCATTTACTTAAATGACAAAATACAATTGGAAATAAATGGAGAAATTTGAGCAGACAAGAATCAATGTGACAATTTCTCTAGGTTTTTAAATTATATGGTCAGGTTACTGGATTGTCTGGCATTTAGGGAACTAGAATTAAAATACCAGTGTGAGAAAATGTTCTATTCAAACAATCAAAAGTAAACATGCTTTTTGTTCCTTTCACAATTTGTCTCTAAACGTTGTTATTTCCCCACAGGGCATCGTGAGTCTACCATAAGAGAGTTTTGACAGTCAATACCAAACAAACTTTTGAACCTACTTTCAGCATCACCATATACAAAAAAAAAGGTATAAGAAAGTTTACACGATTTACCCAAATGTCCTCATAAAAAAAGTGACTGGGGCATGGAGTACTGAGACCTCACTAGCCAACGTGTAGAAGCCTCATTTGGAAGTGGGGTTGCCATGGGGAGGGGCCTGTTGCTGTTGTTGCTGCTGTTGCTCAGCAAGAGCTTGCTGAAGGCGCGTGCGCTTGCGTGAGTAGTGCTGCCAATGCAGGATCTGCTGCTCATCAATGAACTTAGCACACTGAGCATTCACCAGCTCTTTCCGGAAGTGCTCATACTGCAACAGCTCCAACATGTGCAAGCAATGTGGATATCTGGGAGGGGGGGGGGAGAAAACGTTTCTCTTGGGTTTTGCAACATCCACAGCAACAGTAATTTGGATGCTGCAGTACATCTATAGCAATGTCTGTAAAAACTGGAAATCTCAAACTGGAAATAGAATGTAACAATTAAAAAAAAGTAAAAGTAAAAATGGAATGGAACTGAATGTGATGAGATTATGCCCAAGTGTCAGGAAATGTAGAAAACAACATCTGTTGACTGTATGGCATGATATAGCATTTTCTTTCTTTCAGCTATAATACAAGTTGCTCTTGAAATTCTTGTGTGCAACTTGACCCAATGACACTGTAAAGACAATTTAAAACTTGCATATGTTGATGACATGTTCTATGGAAAACATGATCGAAGTTTAAAGGTTTTATTTTAAAAGGCCTAGTGAAAATCAAAATGAATCATATAACTAAAACAACAATGAACTGAAATACACAGTACTTACTTTAGGAATTTGGCATATTCTGGTTCTTTCCAATAAAGCAAATACTTCAGGTAATTCACAAAAGGTTTTTCTCTCAGGTACCCTCTTTGAGCTAAAACTACAAAGGGAAATAACTGTTTTTAAAAAATGCCTCTTGCAAGAAACCTACGTATTTGCATAGCGAAATTAAAGATTCAGACTGATATCACTTAGTACATTTTTACTTCGTCAGTTGCTTATCTACGCAATCAAATATTAACCAATAACATTAACGCCTAAATCGACATCTTAATATTTTACAATAACTAAGCCTAGCTACAGTGTTATATATGGCACCAGTAGGAATATTCCCCTCTTAAATTTAAGAACTTCTATTATAAACGATTCCAATACACACTTCTAGAAAATGTATTAGCGAACAGATAATTCGAGTTTTGCATTATTTTAACCACATCCATTTAAGATAGCTAACTTAGCTAGCCATGCCTACTTTTTGTCTACATGTGAACAGCCAGAGAAAACTCGCTGGAAATACCGAAAACGGAGTGGTCTGGGTGCTCATTATGCACAACAAAAACTGATTTGTTAGGTTTTAGCTTATTATAACCTGCGGCATCAGTATGAACGTAAGCGAACGCTAACTACTGACTAACATTACTGCAGTAGCTAGCTAACTATCAAGAATTTCTACTTACAGTTAAGGTAGTTTGGGTTGGCCAAGCACTGAACAAACTCCAACTCCGACTGGAACCGGTTCCTCGCTTGCTCCTCTGTACGAGTAAAACTGACTTTAGTGAATGTCGATTTTTTAAACTTTATTAGCTAGTTAGCCAATACAGCTAGCTAGCTTTATGTGTTTCAGACTATCACATGGGTCATAGTTCAACGTGCAGTTAATAAGAACCAGTGAGCTCGGTTAAGGTAGCTGTTAGTTAACTAGCTAGCTAAGCTAGTTAGCTACTCACGGAAAAGCTTTTGTTTGTTGTTACAAACCTGTTTCCATGACGCCAGCCATTACGCAAGACCGAATGCAGGCAAGCTAGATTTAACAAACCATATAAACGTGCAAAAATAATAGTGAATATATGTTGAATGTATTATAGTAGCATTTTCTTCTTTGAAACCTGAAGGCTTCCCGTTGTTTAGGCCATATTTGTCATCAAACTGTTCTCAGTGACGTGCATAATAACGAAGTGCTTTTTTACGACAGTTTATCTGTGTATGCAGTACCACAAAGTGACTAAATGTCCTGCGTCTACTTCTCTGCAATCTACAAGTTAAAATTTGAGATTTGATTATAGCACAACAGCCTAAAGCTGTTTTTTCTCCCTTGCAGTGCCACCTCTGATATACCAGCTTTTAAATATGGTATAAATTACACAAATATGCACATACTTGAGCAAAATGAGGTATACTGTGCCATCCAATTGATTGTTTGTTTGTGTGTGTGTGTGTGTGTGTGTTAGTTTGTAAGTGGGTTGGGGGGCTTATAACATATAAAACCCATGATCATTTTTATTAAACAAAATGTACATTAGATGATGTTCTGATAATGTAGTTAATGTATTGTTACATGCATGGGCCCTAGAGGTCTTCATAGATCCTTGCACAAGAATGCAGTGACACACACACAATAAAAATTAAAAAAAAACAAAATCAGATTACTCTAAAATTGATATGGAAAACACACACACCTGACACATACTTCATTTGTATTAGATGAAAAAAGTAAAAAAATATATATATATTTAAAAAATTATATATGTACTCAAAATTGCAGTGAAATACAAAATGTTTCTGGGTAAATTGTTACCTTGTGTACTTCACAGCAATTTTGAAATCCTTGTGTACAGACAAATAGAAAAAACCTTTTAAATCTTATACAAATATGATTCTAGCCTTTATAGGCTCCCATGAATATAACAATATCCTTCACACAAATGAAACCTAAAATTACTACTGTCACTACCATATCATATGGTAGCTACTGCACCCTACTTTGCATGTTGCAGTGATACTGATAAACTGCACGTAACACACTGTCACAGTGTACAGCTGCTTAGGTAATGCTGGCACCTCTAGACAAAACCCACCATTGGAATGATGTAAGTGTTAGGCTCAGCTTCTTAGCTTAAAGCGAGAAGACTGGTGTTGATGTATGTGATTGGTTCTGCTGGCAGGCTGGAGTCCATTTACTCAGACTCCAGTGGAGTTAGCCCAACTGGGGAAGGAGTCTAAGCTGAACATAACTCTTCCCCAGCTGTTGATTGCCAAGGTGATGCACAAGATACTGATGATATTCATGACAAAGCCAGTCTTGGCCTGAGAATGAAAAGGTAATCAGAGATTACATTTCTAAATGTGAGCTGCTTTAGTAAGACTCCCCTGAAGGCTTATAATGTATTTATTATCATAAGATATGGTAATGGTATGGGAAAATTCCTCATTAAATTAAGTACACTCACCATGTCTGACACTTTCACATAGCCGTAAGAGAAAATTATGGCATTTGGAGGGGTTGCCACAGGAAGCATGAAGGCAAAGGAAGCACTTAGGGTACAGGGAATCATCACATAGAGCGGGTTCACACCTATGGACTGAGACTAACAAATGATACCAATTTGTGAAAGAGCTGATAGTAACAGATAATTTAATGGTCACTCATAGCATTGCCAAGTTTTAATAGAGTATACTATTAATTTTATGTGCAGTCAATATCTAATTATTATCATTTTAACTCAGATGCTACTGTAATAGTAAACAGGTTACAGTGCTGAAATGTACCACTAACTAAACAATGAATACACAGAAAAGGACTTCATCTTGGAATGCTACTAAAAATGGAATTTCAGTTGCTTTTTAACTGAAAATTAACCATGTCATGTGGAATTGCCATGACAAATCAACATCCCTATTTTAACTCACATTTATGGCAGATGCTCTTTTCCAGATCAACAAACCCATATACATAGAGGTATTAGTACCATACTCTACCTGCTCTACCAGGTGAGCTACAGGAGCATCTTCATTCCTTTGGTGTATCAATCAGTCTATTAGCTAATAGGTAGCTGACCATTTGTTATCATCACAGAAGGCCTGAGTCTCTTAGCATAGAAAAAGTGTATGGTTAATTAAACAGAATTAATATATTGTTGTTTTTTTTTAAAGAGCACAAAGCAGGAGAGTTTAAAGGTATTCCTGACTGAACCACTGAAATCCAGCAGGTCAGTACCTATTGGCAGACATGCATCACAGGTTGGCATAGTGAAACACAAGCACCCAGGCAAAACCGGGCAGGGTTAAGCATAAGAGATGAGGGCTTGCTGAACGAGAGAGCTGGCTCACTTTCCACAGCTATCTGAAGCACAGCAGGAGGATTATACACCCTAGTGCCAGATTTGAGTCCGTTTGCTGGCAAGGGGATAGACGTTCCATTAGCCTCAATCACCTTCTCTCTTGCTCTCTCTTTCTCTCACTGCCAATGGCATTTTCATAGCTCTGCCTCCATACAAATCTACCCATTCAGAATCTGTCTTCTCCATGGGCCTGCACCCATTAGGCAAGTGCTGTGTGTGCCGAGAGCTTCACAATAGCACAGAGATAAGGGCAAGAACAACTTAAGAGGGTTCTTTCATGAGTCACCAGCATAGCTCTGAAGTACTTTAAGGATATATAGCTATTTTGTATATGTCTGTCTGCTTGTCTGAGTGTGTGTGTGTGTGTGTGTGTGTGTGTGTGTGTGTGTGTGTGTGTGTGTGTGTGTGTGTGTGTGTGTGTGTGTGTGTGTGTGTGTGTGTGTGTGTGTGTGTGTGTGTGTGTGTGTGTGTGTGTGTGTGTGTGTGTGCGAGTTCAAAGTATCTATATCAGACAAACTGATACAAATTGTATTCTTTTCCAGTATGGAAGTAGAGCAAATTCATGCAAACACTTGTTTTGTAGTTTCAAATTTTTGAGTGCACTGTCCAGTTATTTCAGATGTTACTGTTTAGTGCAGTATAAGTGTCACAATATTTTGTTATTCTTCTCTGCATTTAAATTATTTCAACTAGGAAATGTAAAGTTTGTTTTTGTTATGTTCAAATCACTTTGTAGCAAGATTATTACAAACAACATTTTGACCACATCACACAAAATTACTGTCAGGGAAGAGTCTAGCATGCATGCTTCTGGCCACCAGAGGTCCTCATCCTTGGAATACTAGCGGTCTCCATGGTTATTCATCACACTCACTTGCGCCCTATCGGTCTCATTAACACACCACATAATGCTTCCAGTAACTCCCAGAACTTGTGAAGTATTGCCAGCATTGGTCTGCATACCAAGCCATTTGTTGTTACTGATTATCTGGATTTGGAGTTTTTGCCTGCCTTCTGTTTTTGTGGATTTTTGCCTTGCTGCTTTTTGTACTGTTCATATCTGACTCTTGGTTTTTTGACCCTTGCCTGTATGGTTTCTGTATGGTTTTGCCGCTGGCTCTGCCATATCGTCTTCAGTAATGTTTCTCCAGCACATGGATCCTAATTTTGTGTCTAAGCCTGCACATGCCATAGATATACATAAAATGTATTGCTTTAACTGCAAAAGATGGCTGAATGCATGGATGAGTAAAAGGAAATGATTCTGTACCATTGATGCAAGTATAGGCAGAAACAGGGTGGCTGTCGCCACATTGCTGGTGCACTCCGTAAAGGTGGCTACCATTAGGCACACGATAATGGCAATAGCCCATGGAGGGATTCTTTCCAGAGGAGACATCTGATAGCCAAGCCATGCAGATAAACCTGAGTCCTTTAGGTGTTGAGACATGCGAACAAAGAGTTCTAATGTTAAGGAGATGTGGGATTTATTGAGTTCCATAAAAATGCAATAAGACATTAATTTAGGATATCCCTCCCTTCAAACTCTCATTCACAAAATGAAAGTTCTGTGTATGTTTGTTACCTCACTGCCCTTAGCCAGAGCGAAGCCTCCCCCGAGCAGCAGTACAATGCTCCATGGCATCTTCTTTTGAACCACCTGCCACGTCAGCAAAGATGATCTGGGTTCAGTTTCTGACTGTGGAACTGGAACAAAATGTATTCAGTCTTCAAGTGAACATTTTGCTCAGTGCTCAAGGCACAGTGCGGCGGTTCTCAATGAACTCCTCAAGGACTATATCTGATTTTCTGGCCTGACTTCCCAACATGCCTGATCCAAGTGGCCATGGACTGCCCAGGGATGGAGTTTCTGCATGTTTCATTTCCTGTTCTTGCTGCGGATTACCTAGCTCAAATGTGTCAGAAGATGCAACATAATAGAAATTTGCAGTGCGCTGAGGCAACACCAAGGACTAGAACTAGCTTCTGACACAGAGCATCCTCAACCTTTGCATAAACCATGTCGGTAAAACAGACTGAGTCACAATGGACTTCACGGAGCTGATGCAAACAGGCCTGCAGGTCACCTCTGACTCACCTACATCGGAGCTCTGTGACCTCCATGAGCACAGGCAGGGGGGTTTAGATGGAAGAACAAAGAGCAAAGCTGCTACAAACACTGCCACAGTAGCATCTGTCACATACCTGTCCAGATTAGAATCAAAGGTCAGGGTTTAGGGTGAGGATAGAGGTCAAATGTGACAATAAATACAACATTTTCTTAGTTATGGACTATTTTGTTTACTGTGTCCACATCTTAATGCATTTTTTAAAATGTATGTGCATTAATTTTAGCTACCTCACTAAATATGGATAGCTAAATTAATAAAAATGTATCTACTGAGAAAAACACCTCAGTCAAAATAAACTGCATTTTATTATATTGTGGAATAATATTTTAATTATTGGACTTAAGGATGGCATGTATGACCGCATGAGCTGGTTTGTTCATCCCTGCAGCGCTATGTACACAGCCAGTTGGCTGATGATAGGTTTTGTGAATGGAGTCTCTAAGAGGAAACTATGACATTTGGCCTAGATAAAGTATCTATGCCACACTTGCAGATACGTAAAGGGCACTGAGCTAAAGATCGATGTGTTTGCGATTCTGTTTTTCCCTCATTCATTTCACCAACTCATTTCCCTAAAGGACATATTATTTTTCATCTCAGGCGACCCTGTTCTTTTTCCTTGTTTGAGTTTTTTGCAGGTTGCTAAGCTTCTTAATTATTAATTTTCTTATTGTTCAGATCTTGTTACATGATATAGCATATCAAACGATAGCTGATATTTCAGTGACCATTGCTTCATTGTTGACATTAACTATCGGTGGCAAACATCCTATAAATCATTCACCTATGAACCATACATGATAACTCTTACTTTGTATTCTGGTCAATAAAAGAGAAGATAAGAATGAGTTACAAAATAGCAATTACACAATGCAGTGTTCTATTGGATTTCCTGCTGTCACACCAGTTATGAATCTTGGTCCAAGGAAATCCATGCTCTGTGCATTTAGATTTTTCTTCTGGTAATAAACCAAATGTTGTTGTGTGAGGAATGTTCAATGTGGGTTCATACTCTTTCTCAGCATTGAAGAAGTGTGTTGCCCAGCCATCCACAAACCCTGGGTCTCGTGTGAACCACAGCACCACCAGCAATATGAAGAGCATTAGCACATTCATCTCCCCATAGGACATAGGGCCGAGGCGCCGATGCTCCTCACGGATCACATTATAAGCAGCAATCTCTTTCTCTGTCTTTACTGTGCCACAACCCCATGTTTTTCTGAAGCTGGAGAGAAATAGAATGAGAGGAAATGAGGCAGAGGGAGAGAGAAAAAAACAGAGAGCACCAGAGAGAATCAAGAGGTAGAGGGCTTTTGAGCTGTCCCTCAGAACAATATCAAGTACAGGTAAAGTCCAAGTTGCAATCAATTTAAACTTGCAATATGAAATTTTATTTGTGAGTTTTATTACAGTGAGAAGTAGGCACGTGATAAGATGTTTTAAGGGAATTGTATTTTCAATATATGGGGGTAAGCAAGAAAGCCTAGGTACATGCTACAAAAAATGCATAAACCCTAGTCAAGACAAGGCAAGTTTATTTGTATAGCACTTTTCATACACAGCAGCAAGTCAAAGTGCGTACACTAACCAAATTTTCACGGTAGGCTGGTCATCCAGCAGGAGGGACACTCATTCACTTACACACACACACACTCTGCTCCTGCCCCAGTCCCAATCTCCTGCGTATTAGATAGCACATACCTGTTCCTCATTTCTCCCTATTTTGTTTTCCCCTATATAAGCCCACAGGTGTTTCCTGTAGGCTCTGCACATTGCCTGCCAGTCATGACCAAGCTGCCTTCGGTACTGGATCCTGCACGAGCCTTCTTACTACCTTGTTCTTCCTGTTGTTTATTTTTATCTGATGCCTTGCAGCCAGCCTATTTTGTATTTGTCGGTCGAGTCATGCAGTAAAAATTGTTGTTGCTTTTTACAAAGTAACAACGATTTTTACTGCATGATATTTAAATGAATGTTAATGTGTTTATTTAATTATGTTGTTCATAATTAAATAAATGTGTTTAATGCAATAACAATAATTAGTTGGACATGTTTAATGTGTCAGACATTTACTGATTGACTCCTGAAATTGTGCTGCATGATACCATAGAAACATATAGCCTAAGCAGTGGAATCTTTGGAAGCAGCACTTTCACAGCTGTTTGTGCTTTTAGCGAACAAAAGTAGAAATGAGCAGATATTGTGTATAACTTATTTATTAAATGTAAAACAGCTTTTAAAAAATATGTGAAGGCTTCTCTGCATAGTTGGCCATGGGTGTGTGGCAACCACAACATCCACTGAAACTCTCCGCTATAGCTGCCAACTGAAAATTGTTCTGCAGAGGCGTAAACCCCCTCAGAGAAATCATCACTAATAGTGACTATGGATACCAGCTACGGAATGGCGCATCCATTAACCACCTCATCTACATGGATGACATCAAGCAGTATGCCAGTAGTGAATGAGAGATTGACTCAGTTATCCATCTCACCAGGATATACAGCAACGACATGAATAAGTGTAGTAGTATGGTTACAAGGAGAGGGAAGGTAGCTAGAACTGAGGGGATCATACTTCCAGAACAGATTTGAAGGTAGCTACAAGTAACTTGGAATCCCACAGACAAATAGGAATCATGAAGAGGCCACAAAAAAGCAGCTACAGCCAAATACATACAAAGTTGAATGGGAAGAACAAGATCCAGGATATCAAAACCTGTGTTCTACCAATCATCAGCACTAATAAGATGGCCAAAAGAGGAGATTGAAGCCACTGACATCAAGACAAGAAGTACAGTGCACAGAGGGTTTTCTCCCAAATCTAGCATTCCATGGAATGCCATAACCAAGTGGCAGGCATTAGTATACAGATACATCTTTGCCGAGTACAGGTTGGAAGTTCCAAGGTCAAAGCGGGATACAACCCTGAAGGTTGTGGAGAATGGCCAAGCTAAGATCCTGGGAGACTTCCAGATACAGACAGACAGACAAAATGATTATGGCTACCCAACCAGACATAGTAGTGACAGACATACAGCAGAAAAAGGCCACAGTGACTGATGAAGCATGTGATAGCAACATCAGGAACACGAAAATCTTGAGAAATACCAATGGCTGAAAGGAGATCTTGAAAAGTTGTGGATTGTGAAGGCAACAATGGGTCCCATTGTAATCGGAGCACTAGGGGCTGTGACCCAGATCTCAGGAACAACATCTGAGATCTCTGTCCAGAAGAGTGCAGTCCTGGGAACAGGTATGATACTATACAGCTCCTCTACCCAAACTTGAAGGAAAAAGACCACCAGGAGGGCAAGTGGGGAATTTTGCTGGTATGTGTGGACATAGCTTCATGGTTCTCAACAAATAATTTAAATAATTAAATATCTATTTTCCACACATCTCTACACCTTTGTTTAAACCAATTCTACACACAATTCACATTTTACATTTTTTTAGTTAATTTTTTTGAAGTTTATAGTGACTGTTAAGTATAAGTTACTACAGCCTGTAGCCACCACAAGAGGCAGCAGCCCCCTTCCTGATAATAATGAGCAGGCATTGACACTTACTTGATTCCCAGGAAAATCAACTGCAACCAGATCCAAGCTGCTATGAGCATGATGATCATGTTGGGGAAGGCAAACCCAAACCAAGAAGCAAAATTTATGACGTCTGGGTTCTCCGGGAAGAGCCTGTGGAAAAAGTTCAAACCTTCATACAAATATCAAATCTAGCCATGACATTTGCATTTGCATTCACATTCATTTGGGATTTCTGTTGCTGTGTTTGTAAATGGAACAAAGACGCCTGGGGAACCTACTGACTCATTTGGCCTGTGAGTACGAGGTTGGGCCCTGTACCAGTGAGGGTGGCTGTGCCGCCAATACTAGCAGCGTAGCACACGCACAGTGTCATACCCTTACACATCCTTAGCCTCTCCTCGTCTTCCCGATGCTTTTCTGTAGAGTCCATCTCCAGGGGGAAGCTGAGGCCATTACCTACTATTGTGCACAGACACAGCATGACCATACATTACCAAATGTTCATATGCAAACAAGGAACCAACAAGATACAAACAGAAAGAGTGATGCATGGAATGATGTGCTTGCTGCTGGAATCATAATTGAATTGAATATTATTGTAGATTGTTGCAGATTATGAAGGCCAGCCTTGCTCCCCTCACCCGTGCTGTTGGCCTCCTTCTCAGGCCCTTTCTCCTCACAGTTTATATGGGTAACAGTTTGGACCTCCTCCTCTCGCGCTGTGTTGCTGAGCTGCACCAGCACTGCTTGCACAATGGGCACCATCATGGCTGTGGTGGCGGTGTTACTGATCCACATGGACAGGAAGGCCGTCACACCCATGAAACCTAGCATCAGCCTGTGTAGAATTTGCAAGGACAATAAACTTCATAATTATCTTATAAGTCAACTATAAACACTATCAGGCAAGCAATTATAATCACATGGATGGCAAGTGAATGCAAACAAAGTGTTGGTTAAGCATGCTGACTTTCAGATGTGCTGCTGAAAGCACTCTTGTTTGTTGTAGGTGCACGGGCCATACTGTCAGAGCTGGGCACTCACAGAGCTGGGCGGACACCAACGATGAGCAGCACCCGCAGAGCAATGCGCTTGTGGAGGTTCCAGTGCTCCACAGCCACAGCTACCATAAGACCACCCAAAAACAACATATTTGTGTCCTTCAGATACTGCATACACACCTAGCACATGTGTGCACACACACACCAACACACACACACACACACACACACACACACACACACACACACACACAACACACACACACACACACACACACATACACACCAACACACACACACACAATATTATAATTGAAATTATAACATTTATACACATGATTAATGATAGACATAATATACATTTACTGATGTGTATAACAAAGCTTTTGCAGGGTTTCATATCATTTGTTTATAAAGTTCTATTGGATAGGTGCTCAGTCTAAGATAAAATGCAAAGTGCTAATATGTTTTAATGAAGCAGAACTTACATCTTTGGATGTCATGACCCTAAACAGAGGGAAAAGCACAGCAGGCAAGAGAGCAGTGACAGCCAAAGGTAGCGCCTCGGTACACCAGTACACTGCCATGAGCCCGATGACATATGCACAGCTGGCTTCCTGCACACAATCCAGAGACCACAGAGATGAGCAGATAGATACACAAATCACAACAGCTCTCTCTTCAATGACAGTATTGATAAACAAACATTAACTTGATATGTTTTGGTATCGTCCCTTTGTAGCCTTGTTATAGTTACAAGTTCAGGGCTGATTTACAAATCCTGATGCTGGTTGTAAAGTGGATTTGTCAATTCTGAGATATAACAGTCTAATGGTAATCCTGCTGCTGATGTAGCTATATACTAATACAAACACTTTGAAGACCTATTTGAATAACTCCCCCTTAACATTTCCCAGTATTTACATCAAAACTCAACCATTTTTTTTCATTGATTGTTTTTCATAGCAGCTTCTCTTTCTCAGCATCACAGCTGCCACTCTGCCACTTACTGCTTTTAGATTAAAAACAAGGATCTGTCTCCAACACATCCCTCCTTTCATAAAAATAATAAAAATATAAAAAAGAATGTTAATTAGTACATGTTTTAAAAATATCTCCATTATCATGTTTATTATAAAAACAAACATGCAAACATAAAAATACATGGGGAAAAAAAGCTAATGTGGTAAAGATAAATATAAATATAGTAATGGATGAGGAGGTAGAAAGATTCCACCAGTTATTCAGCCACTTAATGGAAAAAAAAAACAAAAAACTTAAACCAAACTTTTTAAATTAAGTAACTGCTTATTTTTAAATCTGAAAAATAAAGTATTGACATAGAGTCCACTTCTTTAACAGATGTTTGTTCTTGTGTGTGTGTGTGTGTGTGTGTGTGAAAGAGAGAGAGAGAGAGAGAGAGAGAGAGAGAGAGAGAAGAGATAGATAGATAGATAGATAGATAGATAGATAGATAGATAGATAGATAGATAGATAGATAGATAGATAGATAGATAGATAGATAGATAGATCTATGTCCACATGTAAAAACAAATATAACTTAATTGACTTATAATCGAGTCTAATTATAATGTTAATCATATTCCCTTCAAATGTATAATGTATAAAACTACCGAACAGTTTTGTTGCAGTCAGTGATCGGTGATGACTAGTATCAGCCCACAGTACTGTAGCCTACAATGTGCGGTTAACGGTGTATGCTCTTTCTGTGACTCTACATCTATGTGGAAATAACTGAGTAAATGTGTTCCATACCGTTGTTCCAATAACCAGAGGTAAGGGAAGTAGAAGAAACGGAGTGAAGAAGAGAACGAGTCCATTTTTCAATTCCCAAATCGACTTCAAAAAAGGCACAACCATTTTTTTTTTTTTTGAAAATATGAATCACACTACTAGAAAAAATGCGCTGAAACTCGCTGAAATGATGCGCAGATGTGGAATAAGGCCGTCCAATGAGGGCTGTCGTCACCTTGCACGCAGTCACCGTTTCTCAGACCCTCTCACCTTCAGTCCTTCTTAATCAGTCATTCACGCCCCCACGCCCCCCCCCCCTCCCCCCCCGGACACACACACAAATAGACAAATGTACGCAGAATCACCTTGAGCACAAGAGTAACTAGTCACGCTTCAGAAAGTATTTGTTAACCTCTGAACTCTATAATGCGATGTTTTTACATACCTGAGAGTTTAAAGGGCACATCAACAATGTCGTGTAGGGAAATGGCAAGATACTGACGGCTAGCGCCTATTCTGTTATATACATACGAACAGTAGCGTTATATAATTCGAATTCAACCTGCAAGTACAAATTATCACACTGATGAAAACTGGTTCTTTAAATAGAAGATTTACACTGAGAGCGAACTGTTGTGCTTCGTTCTGTTTTGACACAGGTACCTGCTAAACTGCGAAGTAGCACCAGTCGAATTTAGGAGTTAAAATCACTTAACTAATCGCTGTACAGTGGGGTTTAAAATGTATTTCTAATTTACAACTACTTATAAACTATTATTATTTATAAGTAAATTAATACACTCTCAGCCTGACACCAGGAAGAACTACCCACATACTAGCCAATAAATTCTTAAAACTAAGTGCCAGTACATCCAAAATGTCAAAACTTTTCACAACTTGTTTAGACTGGGCAAAGTGTCCGTGTATGCAGCAAATAGCGAGAGAAAAAAACCTAAATCTTTAACAAAGTGTCACCTTATATTATTATATTGATTATAACCATTTTGATAATGAAAACTCAAAAGCCAATTTTGTGTTCCTAAATGTTTGTGGTCACTAAGAATAGGTATTATGACGGCTGTTCCCAATTGAAGTTATGTGGCGCAGTTATGTACCAGAATAAACTGGTATGTTCTCTCAGCTGTTGGTCAATTCAAAATGACATTTCCATATTACATTTCCATGTGTTCCTGGACAGTTTTGACAGTTTTTTGTTTTTTTTTGTAATCAGATAATTCCTAGAATGATTACTTCGGTTTTAATTACTACTAGAAGCCAGTTTTAGATCTTTTTCATCACTGTACGGTAATGGGATAGGCAATAATAGGCAATAGTTACAGACATAATGGAAATAGCATTCAAGTTTATATCAGCCATCTATTTAACTTCATTAAATGCAAAATAAATCTAATTATTTGTAAACTACTTCAAACCAAATGAGATCATTTGCTTCTGTGTTTGTAATAACTATCTGTTAGTTACAAGTGCATTGATATTTGGTAGCTTATCTTACAGCTGATAGCAGACCAAGCTGACATTGCAGGAGAGTTCCCAATTGGATATTATGTTTGGTCAATTAGCATGAATAGAGGTCTGTAGCTGGATAAATATTTTATCCACACACACACACACACACACACACACACACACACACACACACACACACACACACACACACACACACACAGAAATTGAAGTCATGAAGATGAGAAGGCAGAAGATGAGAGAGAGAGAGAGAGAGAGAGAGAGAGAGAGAGAGAGATGGGAAGGAAAAGGGAAGGTCCTGTCTATGTGAAGTATAAGAGGAGGAGTGACAGGGGGGTAAACAGAGAGGATCCAGTGTTGGTCTTGCTGAAACAACAGAGTGCTAGTGGGGAGTCAGAGAGGCTGGCCTGCTGAGACACTGACAATGGGGCTCTGTCAGTGAACGCGGATGAGGTTTCCTTAAGTCATCAGAAATTTGTGGGAATTCCTGGAGAACCCAGGTTTTGGTGCAGGTTTCACTTCAACCAGGTGTCTTCAAAAAAGATAGAAAGAGAAATTGTTTATTGATTTCTGAATTATGTAGTAAAAACCTATTTTTATTGTGTTTATGTTTAAAGTATGTAAACTGTTTTTTGTTTACAGGAAATAATGCTTTATTCCCACAGATTCTCAAAGGTTACACCTTTAAAATGTCCTTCAAAGTTATACTTCAGGAGGAGACATGAAGGGTTTTGGTTCCTTTGACTACAATCAATGCAAATGACATGTTTTGAATTTTTTAAATTGTGGCTTTTCATACAATTGGTTTTAACTATATGAATAGTTTTAAATACATAAAGCAATTTTCTACTCACCAATTTTGCAACAATTCAGTTTTGCATCAGCCTCTGTGTGTTAAAATCCAGCAATCTGTTTAGTCTGTTTAAATCACGAAATGTAGTAAATATTCTTGTGCATTTTTTTTTTCTCAGAGACCAAAAGCTCCTTTGGTGCCTAAGTGTGTAGTATGTGAAAAAAATAATTTACTGACGTGATACTGCCACCATGTGTATAGATTTATAGCATACACACAACAGCTTTCTGGTAAAGTAAGCTTTCAGTTGTAAGGTCTCTGACTTACCTAGGATAGACACATGAATTAAAGGGTGAAATGTTCAGATAAGATATTCTTCATTCCTTGTGAGGATTTGTGGGTGTAGGTATGATGTTACCCATGATTGTATAGTGAATGACTGCATTGGCACAGTGTATGTGCAATATTCTTTACTGAAAAAATGGTGTTAGACCTTTAGGGGTGGGTGAGTGGTGGGTAGGAGGCATTTAGACTTCAAAAGACAATACCACAAAAGACAGGTGACTGTCTCTGCAGCTCAAATTTACTTTAAATCCCTGGGTAGCTATGCCACATGCCACCTCTGATTGGTGATCCAATATTAATGAAAGAAATCATTACTATGTTAAAGATCAGTTAAAGTGCAGAATGCAAACTTTAATTTAAGCATATGTACATCTATGCTGTGAGAACCATATCTGAACCATAGCTATTTTTATACATAGTCAGTTACCATAAGTAATAAGGCTGCTTAGAAGTGTCAATTGAAAGGGAAGCAGGCTATCACAGGAAAAACCACAATATAACTATCAGGGACTTAGCCAAAACATTAGATGTGTCAGATTCCCCTGTTTGCCACATTGCTAAGGACCAGGAGTGACCTGATATGCTTAGCAATAGCACACAACCTGGCAGACTACAGAACACTGCAGAAGTGGACACATGAACAATATTTTCAAAAAATATTAAAAAAAAAAAACCGACTGCCACAGGTTTACCACAGAATACAAACCACTGGAAAGCTTCAGGAACAAAGGTATCAGGTTATATTTTGCTAAAAATATGGGAAAAGGTCTGCACAAAGCTGTGTGACAGATAATATGTAAAGAAGAGTGGAAGATTATGCAATACCGATGATTAAATATGGAGAATGCAGGGAGTCAAAACAAAAAAACTAAAATTTACTCCATGCAACCTCAACTCTGAAGCAATGGGACATGGGTATAAATGGCACATGATTATTTGCTTTAGGATTATATTAATATGTCCAATTACTTATAGTCCCTGAAATGGGAGGATGTGATTCCTATATGGTTGACCTAACAGAAGATTAAATACCCTCAAATTAATGTAAACTTCTGTACTCTTACCTGAGTCATTGATTAACATCCAGTGTGCTGGAGTACAGTGCTTAAAACAAAAAAAATGCTAAAAATCGAGTTACAAACTGACCTTCCAAACTGATTTGGAAGAAATCTCAGAAAATATGTAAATAAAATCACATATTTTATGAATCATAAAATAACAACTTCCAAATAATTTGTGTTAGCTAAAGTCTCAGGAAGTGAATACTAGACAGCAATAGCTAATGTACATTTCCACACCACCACACCATGCTGTACATGGCAAATAAAGATGGCCAATGCATGTTGATTTAATTTTTATTAAAGGACACTAAGGCAGTGAAAGATAGGGGCTAAAGGTCAATTACTGTGTTCATGTGCAAAAAACAAATATTCTTTTCAAACTGAATGACCTGCATGTCCATTATAAGTGCACATTTAATTTACTTTAAAATTTTAGTCTTGGGCTTTTTTTCAGACCATTTTCTTTCTGAATTTGGTGAGATATTAAGACTTTTAAAATCTGCTTAACAATCAACATCAAGATACATATCGGTCAGTGAAATGTGCAATTATTCCTGCTAATTTTTAAGATCTCCTTTCTGTTATTTTAAAGAACATATAAAACTGTTATTTAAATTTTCCCAGCGAAACAAGCATGAAAATGATTAGGGTTTTGATGCATCTGCATACTTCCAGCAAGACACATGTCACCAGTGCTAATGTGCCCTCTGGTCACCTGAGGTAGATGCCCCGGCCTGCAGTTCAACATAATGAGGGTTGGAGCCTCCAAGGTCCCGCGTGGGTGGAGAATAGCAACAGGCCAGAGCACACAAGATAAATAAATTACAGCTTTGAAACTACCTTGTCACTACTGTATGAAGATGAAGCTACAATAAATCCTTGGTGCATTGCCTTTATAAGGTTCATATATGTTATGCAAGTGCTCAACCAAGTGGCTGGTGGTTTTATAAGCTTTACCTCTGGATTGTATATATAAATATATTGAAAAGAAGTTTTTTTTATTTAAAAGTAAGTAGTGAGACATGAATCAATGGGGGATAAAACATTAACCAGCAGTGGGGTTCCTGGAGGTGTTAGAACCACAGTAATCTGTTCAGGAGCAACAGCACTCATTGTGTCCTATATTTATCACCACTTTCCATTGCAAACGTGGGTTTGGTAAGTTTGAATCTTCTGTTTCGGTCCCCAAATAGCACAGATCATTGGCTAACCTTACAGAACACTGACCAACATGTGAAATGTTTTTTTCCAAATTGTATAGAAGTACCAATTTGAATTCTTTTACCAAAACCTTTTATGGTGTATAAATATTTTACCATAATTTTAAAGCCAAAAGCTTTGAATCAGATCAGAATAATAAGACCACTAACCCTATAGTAGTGGCATGAGGAATTTAACTTTGCAAATGAAAACATCATTTTAACCTTGTTTTATATGTTATGCTATATAAGTAGCATACACTAACCTACACTCCTGGAACAGCTTGTAATACCTTCCCAATTTAAATTTAAACTTTGAATTTAAATTTGAAACTTCTATTTAAATAAGACTTAAATATTTATGGATTTACTGCATTTTTAGGTGTAGTTAAAATATCAGATGAAATGTAGGCACATTACATTTAAATCTATCCAATACTCTTCATTTCTTATTGTATTTCTAAGAGTGTGAAATTTTCACAGATATCCTGAAAGTGTATGGGCTATGTAAAGAACTCCAAAGATGAAGTTCTTTACTACATGTCCAAAGATTTTTATTTTTCAAAATATATTCACTGCAAATGTATTGTACTCCAAGAATGTTTCAGGGCAATAGTATACTTCAGGAATTTAACAAGAGTTGAAGAAAAATATTTAGAAATGCAGTTTTAACCACAAGAAACTGATTATGTCATCAGACATGCCACTAAAAGTGCCAAGGAGTTTGTGAATGATCTGAGAAAGAAGCAGAAAATACACTTTAAAAAGTTAACAGTAGATGGCAGCATACTTGCATTTAAGCTACTGCTGACTAGCATTATCACCTTATGTGCCAGTCTCAGGTGGATAACTGTACTATTATTTAGCTGCATAGGCTTTCTTGATCTTGGTGGGATACTTTGGGCTTATCATATAATTGTAAGGTAGGCTATAGTTCGTTTAATGAAACATAGGCATGTACATGTACATTTTAAGATAAACTGACTTTTGTCAAAATATAAAAGATAAATTAACGTTTTGGTAATTTTGTTTTCACAGTTTAGACTCCAACAGCTGATTTAAAATGAGCTCATTTAAAATGAGAATGTTTATCCATAATGACAGTACAAGTTAGTTTACTAAGCTAAAGCTGCTCTTTATTTTATTAAAACATTCCAATTTCTATGCATACTGGTATCACCACTGACTTTGCACAAGAAGCTAGTCCATAGTGTGATTTGTGACCATTCTGGTTGATCTTCACTGGGTACCCTTACGATTAATGCAAAAGTTATTTTATTTGTTTTTAAAAGAATTAATGGCAAAGCACTTCTGTACATTTCAGACTGTCTGACTGTCTTATATATCTACACAGTATCTACACACCTGACAACAGAATGTAGACAATAGATATAAATGAAGTGCTCCACTGAAACTTCTTGCCAGCATGATGTACATTAAGCACTGAACTTGAATATATAAATCTTCAGGTGGTCATATTCGGTGATTCTACTGTGTTCCAGGTCAAAATGGAAAATATGAAGATCTGTCCTTCACTGCTTATGCTGTTGTGTTTCTTTAGATGTGGACTGGCGGTAAGATGCACCTCTGAACTGGACACACATTAATAAAATGCCTTCCAATCTTAGGTAATGATTGACTATTTTGATGTTGGCCCTTCCACCTGCCAAAAATGACATTTGCCAACAAACTGAAGAAAAAATGGGAATGAATTAGATTTGTATGGTCGGCACATATCCCCAGTGCTGGCAAACAAGTGAATGCAATGTAGGCTATTGGCCTCCAAATATAAAACCTCCAGGGCAGCAATGCTGGTAATGCTGTAATGCTGCTGAGGTTTGTTCTCTATTCATAATTTGAAAACAAGTCATTTCGTTTTAGTTTTATTGTGTTCTTTGGAGCTTTAGGAAAGAGAAACCTTTTATGTAGGGTTAGCCTAAACTACTGTTATCATAGCTTAGCAATTGAAAAAAAAAAAATTAAGCTGAAGTTTACATAAAAACTGGCAACTCTTCCTATAGAGAACACATTTATCATAGCATACAGATATGCTATGTAGTAGCATATATGCTATATCGTGCCAAAAACTGTGGAGTGGGTTAATACACTGGATCATTTAGATCACTATGCTAGTCAGCTTTTGGTCAAGACGTAAACCTGCACCAAATTCCACATCAACAACAAAAATCCCAAACATTTTTAATCATGTGTAGTTTAATCATCTGTAATCAGCAGTAGTTTGAACATTGCCTGGCCATGCCCCTTATCTTAGACAGTATTTAAAATATCTGAACTCATAAGAACAACTGCATCAAGTCCAGACATCATTTATCATCCTTAAAGGAAAACCCTTTATTCAAAACAGCATTTTTAAAAATGATCTGCATTTAAAGGAATGTATATATCGCATCTGATTTACGATTGTTCGACAGTTCCGTTGGCTGCCATATACATGTCTGAAGATAAATTCAGGCTGTATAAGTTTCTTATAAATTCCCATTGTACTCCCATTGTAATGTTGGGAGGCGAGGTAGGACGTAGAGACGAGGCGTCGTTTTATTTTTACACGAAAAAAATGAAACCAAAACAACACTCAGCAATAACACTACTATAAGAACGTTACAACTTCTTAGCACACAACAGAGTATCTGAACATAGCATACAAGGGTCAAACACCGACAAATACGAGTTTCCACCTGAAAGGCTTACTGAAATGGCATGGAACACAAGCGTGCACAAAAAATGAACTAATGAAAGCCAACGTAACATTAGTGATTGACACCTGGCCGACAAACAGGAAGGGCTTACAAAAGAACAACATACCGGCTGAGACTTAATACGCGTCACTTGTGTGGGCCGTAGCATATAACCAACATATACAACAAATCCAACAAAAATGCAGAAACCATATACAACAGAAAAGCACAACATGAACAAAAGACCACGTGGAGGACACCACTGCCAGACGGAGGCTGCTAGCGGGGAGGCACCACCCCAGAATTAAGAGTCCTCATCATATTCTGACAAATGTAATTATGGCAAATAAAAATTAATGTCAATAACTCACGCTATCACAGTGTTCAGCAGTCACCTGCCACGTTTAGAAACACTGACCTTGTAGCTACACTCATTTTATTAGGAACACCTTTATGGGTGCATTTTATAATTGTTTAATTACAAATTGAATTTCATCTGTTAGCATACAAAACCTCTGTTCAGCTCACCACTGGTCACTTTCTGACAATATGAGCACTGTTGACTGGATATTATATGGGTACCAGACTATTATCAAAAAAAAAAAAAAAAAAGTAATTAAGGGAAATCACTCAGTATAATAATTTGTTCCATAATATAACTGAATGTCAAAAAATATATTATTTGCCCAAATACTAGAGCTATTCTCCAAATATGCCTACCACTTACCTTGTTTTCTCATTCTAATTCAAGAATGAGGACAGTACAGTGTTTCCCGATGACACTGCTTCGGCCAGTCCTTCTGCCCATAGTTTCAGCCCTCCTCACCAGGTTATGGAGTGTGGTGCTTTAAGCCTGGAAACTCAGCGAGCAGTTGGTGGTGCTGTAGCTAAACTGGGACTGAAACTACTGGAGAACCTGCATCCTGGGCCTGAACAACCTAATATTGTTCTGTCTCCACTGAGTGTTTCTCTGGCACTTGCACAGTTATCTTTAGGTATGTGGGGTTAAAGTGTTTGAGTTTGTAATGTAATATTTGTATCTTTACTACAGATATACTTCATATAACACACACACACACACACACACACACATACACATTTTCACTTCATCATTATTGGTGATTAAGTGTAGACTGATGCTTAAAAATGCCAGTTATATCCAATGAAAATTAAATTCATAACAAAATCAACAAGTGTAGTAAGGGGTCTGAATACTTTGTGCTTATATGATTTTTTACAGGTGCCATGAACAAGACAGAAGAACAACTTCTAGGAGCATTGCATGCAAATTTGTTATCTGACTATTATAGAACCTTAAGCTGCCTCCAAAGACAACTAATTGCCAAGGCCATAAAGGTGGCCTCTCGAATCTACCTCAAACCAGGTGTGTGAACAAGGCTGATGAACAGTAATGGGACTTCATACATTACTCAGTGAATCTAAGCAGCAAATGATGCCCCACTGATTATACAGCCATTGCCCCTGCATTTCAACAGGTATTGAGCTGAAGAAGGATTTTGTGGAAAGATCCCTCCAGGTGTTCGAGTCAGCACCCACTCCTCTCACCTCTGTAGAGGATGTGAATCAGTGGGTAGAGAAAGCCACCAATGGTCACATAAGCAAATTTTTGTCCAGCCTTCCACCCAGTGTTGTCTTGATGCTGATAAATGCTGTTCATTTTAAAGGCAGGTTTCCTTACTGATAGTCATTTCGCATAACATACCAAAATAATCAACTAAAACAATGTATTACATCAAACATCATGTCCTCAGGGGAGTGGAAGTCCCGCTTTGACCCACGCTTTACTGCCAAGGATCGCTTCTACATCAACCAACAGTCCTCTGTAAAAGTAGACATGATGATGGGATCCAAATATCCACTCAGCATGTTTGTGGATGGGGAGCAAGGCACACAGGTAGTTTTAGTATATTGATCCGAAACTCTGTGACTTGTGTATTCTCCTGTCTATTCAGTGAACGTTTATAAGACACACTGCTGGCAAATATTACTTAACTCTTTTTCTCCTGTACTTTTTCTTAGTTTCTTGGAACCTTTCTTTGAACTCTGGTGTGCAGGATGTACCATATTGTCAATACGTATTGAATCTTGTCTTCCCTTGGTGAATCTTGGTGAAACTTATTGAATCTTGATGAAACGTACTGAATCTTGGTAAAACATATTGAATCTTGAATTCCTTGGTCTCCTATGTAGGTTGCACGGTTCCCTTTCCAGGGAAACACAAGCTTTCTGGTAGTCATGCCTATGACATCAAAGAATCTGTTAACAGCAGCTGCTAATCTCAACATCTCAGATCTGTATAAACATCTTCCAAGTGAAACTACCATGCTTGTCAAACTGCCCAAGGTTAAACTTGAATATAAACAGGATTTGAAAGAAGCACTCACAAGCATGGGTGAGAGACTTTCTCTTTTATGATATTTGCTTGACTGTCCAGTTCATCCTCTTATAAATTAATTTTATATGCTTTCACTCCTGATTCCCATGGTAAAATAAAGCTAATCCTGCACTTCGAGGCAAGATAACATGTGAGCATTTCCATTTGCATGCTGATCTTCCCCCTTTTTGTCCTCCTTCCTCTTATCCAGGACTGGGTGCTCTGTTCACTGGACCTGACCTGTCTGGCATCGCGGCTGGCCCACTCGTGGTCTCTGGCGTGCAGCACGCCTCCAGTGTGGAGCTTAGTGAGGAGGGAGCAGAGGCCTCGGCCGCCACCTCCGTGTCCCTCGTACGCACCGTCCCCATTTTCGCCGTCAATATGCCATTCATCTTTGCCATAGTGGACGACGCCTCCCAAACGCCCCTCTTCCTTGGCGTGGTCACCAACCCAAACCCCGGGGCGACAGACGAGCTAAGCGACGACCCAGAAATAGCTAGTCCAACGATAAACAGTGTGCCCAGCGATTCGCCGATTCTGGGATTACATGCTCCAGGACATGTCTGACGTGTGTGAGGAGATGCGGAGTCTCCTCAAGCATTAGAACCCCCACATTCAAGCTGTCCTATGACTTTACGCTAAAGTGCAGTTTTATAGAACAGGAGGTGTATGGACAACATTATTCGCAGAGATTACTCTATACATCACATTCTTCACTTTGGCGCAGTACTTTGTTTTCGTTTGTTTGTCGACCTGAACTGCATGTTGTGACGTGGTCGAGGTGACAAGCTTTTCCCTTCCTTTAGAATGGTGAGAAGGTACAATAAATTGTAGCAATTAAAATGAGAAAGGTTTACATGAACACATGAAATGCTATTTCCTGCATGTCCATAAATAACGATGTCGGCGCACAGTGCGAGACGAAATGTATTTCCTATTTTTTATTTAGCTTTAATATAAATTGTCGTTTTGTTGCTGTCATCACAACATACTGACAATCTAGACAATTATCATTTCTCGGCTTATCAATAAATCACAGCTTAAACCAATACTAGCTACTTTTCTTGTTTTCCTTACTCGTTGGAGGTAGGATTTACTAGCGATACTGATTTTTACGAAAGCTAGCAACTGTGATAGCTAACTGCAATTTCTACGATCGAGGTTAGTAACCTTCTTAACGTCAGCATGGGCGGGATTCTAGCGATACTGATTTTTACGAAAGCTAGCAACTGTGATAGCTAACTGCAATTTCTACGATCGAGGTGAGTAGTAACCTTCTTAACGTCAGCATGGGCGGGATTCAACATCTGTGGGGGAAAAGTGTTCTCATCTGTTGGCGGGGCAGTTGGCGCCTGCAGCGGTGCACACAGGAGTCATTTACGAGACAGCTGAAAACAGGTTAGTTTACAGCACCCACAAATAATCGCAAATCACCCCATTTTTGAAAACTGACCACGTTTTGTTTCTGCAGCGCGTTAAGCCGTTTTTATTCATGTTAAACTACGTACAGCATTCTTGCACATAATTGCTTATGTACAAGAAACGAGCGTTCGTTAATTTCTTTATTTAAATTAATGTGAAAGAATTGATGGAACAGCACTGTGAATACGTTTATTTTAACGCACTAAAAGTCTTCTTTATTTTCTGATATGCTTTCTATGAAGCATTGAAAGCACTCATGTACTGTAAGTACAATGGACTACTTTGATATTTTATAAACCGTTTCAAAAACTCGCTTTTGTTAAAGGAATGCAATGGAGCCACATCCAAATACAAACAATTCAAGTCAAAGTCGGCCTTCATGTGGCTATGTTTTTTATTTATAATATGGATTTACGGTGGACTGGGATTTATAAAACAATTTCTGTGTACATAGAATTTATAGTATATACCTATTTGTTCATTAAGATAAAACTTCTCACGGACCTCTTTTGCCTATGAGTTACAATAGGGAAAGCACTTTGTTGGGGTTGGATGTATGAGATAGAGAGCGTGAGAGTTGGGTGTGGTTTCTACTTCAGTGATGGAGCTTCTGCATTCTTCCAGTAGGAAACTCTTCAACAACTTTAATTACAACCACATGCGCTGTAGGAAAAAAATGAAGTTTGTGTGTGTGTGTGTGTGTGTGTGTGTGTGTGAGAGAGAGAGAGAGAGAGAGAGAGAGAGAGAGAGAGAGAGAGAGAGAGAGAGAGAGAGAGAGAGAGAGAAAGGGAGAGTGCGAGCATGCGCGCGGTTTCTTTTGGAAACTAGTGGCGCCACCTTAAATTTATTTCTAAATACCAAAAATGCATAAACACTTCTGTAAAATTTAGGCTGCACCATCATGCTTTGTTTTATAGATTATAGTGAGACTGATGACAATTGTCTTATTTAATTACACTCAAAAGTGAATGTCATATCAGTGTTCAGGGTTTTGTTTGTTTATCTACGTATTTCTAATACACAGATAAACCAGAGATCAAGACAAAAAAATATAGTTTCAGCCAAAACCCTGGGACCAGGTATACAGCAAATGGATCTGCTGAAACTGCTGAGTTATGTATCTACTGTTTGTAGATTTACTGGGATGCTCAATAATCCAGTGCATTATCTCAAAAGTGTTTCTCTGTGTGTAGCATCTCCTTCTCTTTCTCACAATGAAGAGGGTAGCCTTTCTGCTGGGTCTCTGGGGTCTTTTCTCCCTCTGCCACGCTCAGCTGGTAAGACTTCCACCTCAACCCCTCTTAAGATCTCCACAGGACACCCATCTCCCACCCCTACATTCCTACACTATCCTCTGTTACTGTCTGAATCCTTTCTCAGTCAGACGCAGAAGAAGGTGGCGATGAGGAGGTGGTCGACCTCTTCACCACCCCACGCAGCAAGCTAGCCGCCTCCACCTCCGACTTTGGCTACAATCTATTCCGTCAGCTGGCTGCCCGCGACCCCAAGGCCAGTGTCCTCCTGTCCCCCATGAGCATTTCAGCAGCCTTCACACAGCTCTCCATGGGTGAGCCTTGACTTTTGGAACTGTAAGTCTGACTAAGGAAACCAAAATGAAAGTAAGCTGCATACTGACGGTGCCAGTCAAAGTCTGGTTGTCTGTCTCCATTTGCAAGTTGAGTGAAACTGAATTCTGCTCAGGAATAATGAATAATGGCTGAGCTATGTTGTGATTCTGACCACAGAGTTGATGTCAGATGTAATGGCATACAGCACATGAACACGTTCTGTTGGGATTTATATATTTGTTTTCAGGTGCATCCGAGCGTGCAGAGAAGCAGCTGTACCGGGTCCTGCGCTACCACTCCCTGCAGGATACCAAGATTCATGATACTCTGCGAGGCCTGCTAGCCTCTCTCCGCGCTTCCACCAAAGGCTTCAGCTCTGTAGAGCGCCTCCTCCTGGCCAGGCGTGAGTATACTTGAGAGTGTGGGGGAGAAATATGATTGCTGTCAGTCTTGAGAGTAGCAATACTGATTCATATAAATGGTGGTAATTATCTTGAGAAGTGATGTGTGTATGTAAATTTTACTATTTCCATATCTATGGTTATTTGTATATTTTATATATATTTACTTTTCTCTTAAGGGCTGCGTTCTAAGCCAGAGTACCTCAACACTGTAGAGAAGCAATATGGGGAACGCCCTCAGATCCTCTTGGGTGGGCCCCGAGACCTCAAGACTGTTAATGACTGGTTCAGGCAGCAGACCCGCGGTAAAGTGGACCGTGTGCTTGCAACTCCCTTGCCACGTAACTCAGCCATAGTGCCTGTGGGAGCTGCTTACTTCAAAGGTAAATTTCAAGTCAAGTTAAATTGATTTATGCTGCTTTTTACAACAGCTGTTGTCACAAAGCAACTTTACAAATGGCTGGTTCCAAGCACTTGGTGAACAAGCCAAAGGTGACAGTGGCAAGAAAAACCTCCATAAGAGAATAAGCAGGAAACCTTGAGTCTTGGTTCCTTTCAAAGGGGGAGCTGAGCTTCCTCTGGCACAAAATAGAAATACACAATAGAAGTCTATTCTGAGTTCCTAGAAATGCTTGTCTGGGTTTGATGAGTGTAAGTATGTCTGAAACCCATCTGGTGCAGGAACAACCCAAAAACATCTGCCCTGTCAGCCTAGAACCTTCTCCAGGTTCTGAGAGAACAGGGAACCATTTATTTTGTTTATCAGTTTTTTTTTATTATCTCTTACGACTATGTAAGCAAAGAAAATAAATTGCTTAAAAGTATATAAAAATATATAAGCACTATACATCCATTAATCATTTAACAAATTTACTGAATTAGTCAGAGATCTAATTCTGTCCATGGTACTGTAACCATGCTGCTCCTCGGCAATATTTTGTTGAATTCACGATAGCTGGTTGATGTTCGATGGCCTGTTTGATGCATCTTGCTGTAACATTGCATTTATGAAAAGGCAAGGAATGACAAGGAGTGACAGCTGAGCATGGTTTGGTTTGTAGGAAAATGGATAACAAGGTTTGGTAAGATGGGCAAGATGGAAGACTTCCAGTTGGATGGAGCAGCACCAGCTCGTGTTGCTGTGATGCAGCAGGAGAATTACCCAGTAAAGATTGGCATGGACTCAGACCTTGGTTGCACGGTAAAATCATTAGCATCTGGTCTATGACACACACAAAAACATGACATTGTATTTTGGCTTTTAGAACTCTGACCAGGATATTAACATTGAACACATTTGGGCAGGACCCCTTCCCATAGGATTGAACCCCAGTTCCCCACAGGGGCAGCAGCATTGTTACCCACTAAACCAACTTCATGATACAGCTGGATATAGTTTTAAAACTGTTTACTGGATAATTTTATATAGTCTATGCCTTTTGTCATGAATGCATGTCTAAGATGCAGAGTGTGTTAAAGACCAAAATGTTAAAAGAATGCTTCTTGATTGTTTGCATCTCTGCCTGCTTTCACCATAGATAGCGCAGGTGCCCATGGAAGATGGTGTGAGCATGTACTTTTTCCTGCCTGATGAGGTAACTCAGAACTTGACTTTGATCGAGGAAGCCCTTACATCTGAGTTTGTACAGGACCTGGCCAACACTCTTCACCCGGTGCACGTGCAGCTCACCTTGCCTGTGCTCAAACTCGTGTACAGCACAGACCTGCTGGCCCTTCTCTCTGGCCTAGGTGAGGCACAGGCATCACTCTCTCCAGTTGGGGATTTCTTGTTGCAGTCCTCCCATTACATCACTTGTTCCTTCGGAGCAGTGGTTCACAATCAGTACACTCTGCAGATGAGTATAATCCCCCGTGTAGTGGGATTGCATGTTTCTGTTTGATTGCATACATCCCTTTACTTATTAAACTCCCCACTCATGAAACTCCCCAAACCTGGGTCAAAAAATCTATGCCAGAAGAAACTTTTTGCACTTCACTATGTTGTTGTGTGACTTCAGCTCCCTCTCTTCCCTTTCTTGATACAGTGTTCTAATATGTTTATATATGAATTTTCTGTCTTTCTCTTGCCTTCTTTACTCCAAGGATTGTCTGAATGGCTGGAAGACACAGACCTCATCAAAATCAGTACTCAGGCCATCAAGCTAAGCACAGTCCGCCACAAGGCTGTCGTGGAGACAGCACCAGAGGGTAGCCAGTATGCAAGTGCCCCCTCTTCTAGTGCTCAACAGTCACTGGCCCTTTCTTACCGGGTGGACCGCCCCTTCCTCTTCCTGGTTCGAGATGAGCCATCGGGAGCGCTTCTCTTCATTGGCAAGGTACTGAACCCACGTGACCTGGCGAGTGCATGAGAGCAGCACAAACACATACACATTTATGCGTAAATGTTGGTATGCCACAGAGCTGCAGGTCTTTTTTTAACATTGGGTTTAAAGTTGAATATTTTCAAAGCTCCCAATATGACTAACGCATGTATTAGAACATGTATATGAATAGTAATTTCTAACAAAACTGTACTGAAACATGTTTATACAGAAAAAATGCATACATTTTTATCACAGAAGACCTTTTCCCAAGCAAATTTGTTCTGTTTTGTAGATTGGATCCCAACAATATATGCGTTATACTGCATAAATACATTAAACTAATCAGCTCTCCTCTCTTTTTGCTGTGGTAGTACAATTCAAGTAAACTGTTCGGATACAAGAAACATTAAGATTAACATAGCGTTTCAATTATCACCTCTAGATTAAAAGTATTTTTTTGATATTCTATTTTAGTGCTTTGATAATTTCTAGTTAAATGTAATCCCACACGTGTGCCAAGATCATTTCAGCTGTTGACAATCCCATTTGTATATTTACCAACAGGAACAATCTGAGTGTGTATATTAAGAGGAATTAAAAAAAAAAGAAAGAAAATTCTGGTTGTATAACTTCTTTTTTATGGTCATGATTATATGTATTTTGTGATGCCATTTAAATTCCTTGAGGTAAGGCATAAACTTAACTATCACTCTCTATGTGTTCTCTGCGGTTACTGTACATAAACATGGAGGAGGTATATACCTCACATGCAGCTCCTCTGCAGTTCTGGAAAAGTAATTTATCCAACTTTGGTTGGACCAGAAGGGAGACTTTTGGTGTGGTTTCACTGTGACACACTTTCTGATTCAAATGACTGAACAGTACTGATTCTCAGAATTGTCTGGTGAATATGAATGCCTCAAAGCTTATAAGAAATTGTACCTTCATAAATATCTTCATAAATATGTTTCCTTTGCCTCCTAAAGAGATACCTTTGGTGGTTATCATTCAAAGTGTATACGTGGCAAAACCTCTTCCACTTAAGGTTCCAGCGAAAGTAAACCACAGGCCTGGAGGAACAGTTCATGATTTTTCTGAGCAAGCCTGTGACTATTTGTTCTGGGAAGGATTTAGATGTCCCAGGAATCCTTTCATTGAGCCAACTGGTAAATTGGTTACAGGCCGGCAGATTTCCCGTGGGGACCGGGAAACACTGGTACAGATCCAACTCAGTTCTCTAAACCTCCACTACTTTCACATGGGTCTTCTCTTTTACTTATCTGAATGTTATAAACTTCTGTCTGTTTGTACATTGGGTATTAAATATTTTAGTCTCTCTGTTTATATAGAATATAGCATTTCCTTTTCCCCAACTCATACTGTCTCTCAAATTACTCCCTGTGCAGTTTAATATCGTTTTTTATTCTGATTATATAATGCACCTTGTTCATTTCTGGCATGTAACTTTCAGACTCTGCACCATTCACACACAAATCATTTTAAGAGGGTAGACACACCCTTTGGTTTCCCACAGTCTGCAAAAACATATGCAGCCCTGCTGAAATGGATAATATAATATCTAACAATCTTACATGAAAAGTACCACAAAGTTAGTCTATATAGAAAAGCTTGATCATACACGCATACATACATATAATTTCAACAAAGATTCCAGGTGAGTAACTGCAGTGTACTGTAGTAAGAGATATAGAGATATTCAAAGTTGTAGTAAGTACACAAGGTTCTAGAGAAACAGGAAGATTCAGATAGAGGTCCTTCATCAGCTGTGCAAGCAAAGTGAAATCTCCACATATCACAGACACACTCACACACACACACACACACATATATATATATACACACACACAGTGGTGTGAAAAAGTGTTTGCCCCCTTCTTGATATCTTATTTTTTTGCATATTTGTCACACAAATGTTTCAGATCATCAAACAAATTTAAATATTAGACAAAGATAACACAAGTAAACACAAAATGCAGTTTTTAAATGAAGCTTTTTATTGTTAAGGGGAAAAAATCCAAACCTACATGGCCCTGTGTGAAAAAGTGATTGAAAAAGAGATTTAGGGAGTTTCATGGCCATGGACCCAAAATTTCAATGTTTTGTTCATAGAGTCACTTGGTTATCACTTTTGCCTTTTGACATGGTGCTCTGTCATGCTGGAAAAAAGCATTGTTTAGCACCAAATTGCTCCTGCATCATTGGGAAAAGTTGCTCTTGGAGGATGTTTTGATACCTTTCCTTATTCATGGCAGTGCTCTTAGGCAAAATTTGGAGCAAACCCACTCCCTTGGATGAGAAGCAACTGCATATATGAGTGGTCTCAGGATGCCTCACTGTTGGCAAAACACAGGACTCATGGTAACACTCACCTTTTCTTCTCCGGACAATCATTTGTCTAGATATCCCAAACAGTCTGAAGGGGTTTCATCACTTTGCTTAGCTTCATCAAAATAGTAAATGTAATTGTTTGGACAGCTTTGCATCAGAGAGAATATTTTGGTTTGAGTTTCTATAAATAAATAAGCGTAAAGTGACAGAGAACACTTATTTTTAAGTCAGGAGAATTTGAGAAAGAACAATACTTAAATGGCAAGGTGTAGTACATTACCTCTAAGTGGCGCCAGATGATGGAACGTGCAACATAATGGAACATGCTTATAATGTTATACATCTTAGTTAAAAGTTCTCATTATGGTTACATTTTCTGTAACTTGCTGAAAATATTTGTAAAATGTTCCATTAGCTCAGAAATAAATGTTCCATGAACACAATTTCACAATGAGATATGCATGCTGATGTTTGCAGAAAAGTGATGTACGGAATTGCACAATTGATCCACGGTTCATTTGTAATTCCTGTGTGAAAGCAAACTGGCAAGAATGTGTCCCTCCCAAAAATGGTCCTGCATGTGCACTCATGTAGCCTAGTCAGTACTGTCTCCAAAAGTTATGCAGTACAGGCATCATTGTTAATTCAGTTTATTCAATGCATCTATTCGAAAGCAATACTTGTGTTCTTTATCCATACATATGTGGGAAGGATAACAATCTTTCTTATTAGAACTATGACAAAGGAAGTTAAGTGCAGGAACCTTACAGATATTTTTGCAAGTCACTGAAGAGGAAGACTTTTTGACTATCGAGGCCTCCATGCAAGCCTTGTCCTTGTCAAAGCAAATATCCCAGTGTTGTTCTTTAACAGGAAGCACCAGAGCCTCCTCGTGAGCCCTGTTTCACAACAGGACTGAAGAAAGGAAACATGTCCGTCTAGGGCAAGGTTGAGGTGGAAGACAGAAAAAGTGAGGCAGAAGTCACACTTATAAATATTCATTATCACTTCTTGCATTAATTATGCTGCAGGGTTGTTTTATCTCTTAGTGATTCACATATTTATTAGTATGACTGCTTCCTGAGAATAAAACCCATAGGGCTGGTGTTGCTAGAATCTTGCTCTACCTGCTGTATAAGAGCTATAGGAGCACATGGGCTGTTTATCAACTTCAGTTTGATTACTCATTAATATATAATGAATAATTCTAGTAACTGAGTTATAAACTATTGAATTATTTAATATAAAGGTTGTGATAGAACTGTATTGAATGTATTTTCTTGTCGGCTTAGGGAATAACAGATTTATTTCAACCACCTCCCTAAGATTTCAAACATTTAGGATTTCTTGTGGCCATAAACTGACAAATATTAGCTTCTTTAATCTTGATGCAGCCCTTTTCATGAAAAAATGTCTTGTGGGAGAAAATGATTTATTATGTGTTTTAGAACTGTATGAGTATGATATAGACATGGTTGTAGCTTTCATTTTCTCTCTAAAAAAAAAAACAAGTCACACCACCATCTGTTTCTAATTAAATACCCATGAAAATGTTTACTTTACATTAACATTAATGTAACATACATTAACATTTACATGAACAAAAAGTAATAGTAATAGTGGTTAGTTGTGGCTAATGGTGATCTTATCTCTTCACATTTGCTATTTGTGCCTCATGTTCATTTATATCTGACCTTTGCCACAAAAATAGCAGCAACTATGCAGACTGGAGACTTTTGTTTTTGCTCTAGAGATCACTGCTCTCCAGTTCGCTTGAAGTATGTGCTGGAAGGGCAGTAATGAAATGGACATTGTATAATACATAGCAAAATGTAAGCTGATTATTGTTAACTGAGAAAAAGACATGTTGACTGAATGAATACCAGTAGTTTGGCTTTACTAAATATATGTTCTATTGTGATGTATGCTTTTGGGTTTAAACACTTAGGCCTAAGTTGGCCTAAGTTAAACACTTTGGCCTAAGAATAGCATGTTTCTCTTTATATTCCCAATATTGTTAAATTGGGTTTGAAGAAATGTGAAGCCAGCCTATTCCTAAAGTTTGGAAATAGTTTTCAAAGATGGTTTCACTATGAATAGCAAAAAAAAAAAAAAAAGAAAAGAAAAAAAAGGGAGAACTGGCTCTTAGTATGTGAGTGAGTTCCTGTAATCAGAATTTACTCCCTAGCCCAGCTTATGTATCTTAATAACAGAGAGCCAGAGTGCAGAGCAGAGGAAAAGAGCAAACTGGAATAATAAGATTGGAATAATAACAGGAAGCCTTATGCCTCTTTGTGTGTGTGTGTGTGTATGTGAGTGTGTGTGCATTTTCCAGCACAGTAAAATAAGAAAAGCATGGTCCTCACCAGAAAAAAACAAGAAAAGGCCAATACTTTTTGTGCAGATGCAAAACACCATAATGCAAATGCCTCTACTGCAGTTATGAACCCACACATGGTGCAGGCAACATCAATCTTAGTGATTAATCACTGATAAACCTGACTGTAAAGAAGAGCGGGCACAGACATGTCCTTCATTCTAAGACATATTCTGCTGAGATTGCATAAGATATCTAATATATTAAATACAATTTTCATGTTATTTTAAGGTCTTTCATTTTATTCATTATTTTTATAATTACACTTATGTTTTAAATAAAAAAAGTCAATCAGCAACTTCAAGTCAGACATGTTCTTAATCTGCTCATAATTATGAAGTATTTTGTGATTTTGGATTAATGTCAATTTTCTGGTAGATTCTAACATGTGTGCCTGCGTGTCTGTGTGGGCAAGTATATGTACATGTGTGTGTGTGTGTGTGTGTGTGTATGTGTGTGTGTGTATGCATATCCAAGAATGAGCTTCAGAAACATCTGTCAGTTAAATGATGGGTTTAGTGTTTTTCATTACAATGCCTAACATATAAAGACTTTTCTTTTAATTTATTTTCAGTCAGAATGTTTTTGGAATCATATAGGTTTTAATATTAGATTTAGATTCTAAAATGCATCCCATTTTTTCTCAGTAGAACATTAAAAGGCACAAAGCTGTACTGCAAATGTTTCCTATTTTCAAAATGGAGATTTATTTGGATTTATAGGAAAATCCTAAATGATTGGTCTTCCCACTTAGAAGTTTTAAAGGAGGATTAACTTTCTGAATACTAAATATTTTGGAGAGATTTTGCTGTCCTAAGATTATACATTACAAATGTGAAGCATAATGAATGAGAAACAACAAGGTATTGGCTGAAAAATACCAAACCTAATCTTTAATAGAAAATATTTAAGATCTTATTTCTAAATCTTATGTGATTATACATTTGGTAACAGTTAACAAAAAACAACTACATTAATCCCATATTTTAGAATATACACATTGCCTGGCCAAAAAAAAAGGTCACCACCTGGATTTAACTAAGCAAATAGATAGGAGCCTGCCATTGGAAAATTACTGCATGTGTGATTATGTTTCATAACACTTGCTGGCAACAAGTTATTTAACCTTAACTGATGCAGTGAGTAGCTTCTCATTTGTTAAACAACCATGTTGAAAGACACATCCTGTGGTCATGGAAAAGATGTTAATCTGATTCAGAATGGTCAAATTATTGGCATGCATCAAACAGAGAAAACATCTAAGGAGATTGCTGAAACTACTAAATTTGGGTTAAGAACTGTCCAACACATTATTAAAAAGTGGAAGGACAGTTGGAAAACATCATCTTCGAGGAAGAAATGTGGTCGGAAAAAATCTTGAATGATTGTGATTGGTGATCACTTAAACGTGTGGTGAAATCAAATCGTAGAAAAACACCAGTAGAACTCAGGGATTTGTTTCATAGTGAAAGTAAAGGCATTTCCACATGCACAATGCAAAGGTAACTCAAGGGACTGGGACTAAACAGCTCTGTAGCCTTAAGAAAACCACTTGTCAGTGAGGCTAACCAGCAAAAACTGCTTCAATTTGCTAGGGAACATAAAGATTGGACTCTGGAGCAATGGAAGAAGATCATGTGGTCTGATGAGTCCAGATGTACCCAGTTCCAGATTGATGGGCGCATCAGAGTAAGAACAGAGGCGACTGAAGTGATGCACCTATCATGCCTAGTGCCTACCATACAAACCTGTGGTGGTGTGATCTACATACAAGTGCTGCAGTTGATCAGGTCTAGGTTCAGCAATGTTATGTGCCCAAAGAAAGAGGTCAGCTGACTACCTGAATATACTGAACGACCAGGTTATTCCATCAATGGATTTTTTCTTCCCTGATGGCACGGGCATATTCCAAAATGACAATGCCAGGATTCATTGGGCTCAAATTGTGAATGAGTGGTTCAGGGAGCATGAGACATCATTTTCACACATGGATTGGCCACCACAGAGTCCAGACCTGAACCCCATTGAGAATCTTTGAGATGTGCTGGAGAAGACTTTGCGCAGTGGTCCAAACCTCCCATCATCAATATAAGATCTTGTGGAAAAATTATTGCAACTCTGGACAGAAATAAATGTTGTGACATTGCATAAGCCAAACGATGCCACAGCGAATGTGTGCCATAATCAAAGCTAAAGGCGGTCCAACAATATTATATATATATATATATATATATAGAAACTGTTAGGTAATATGAAGTATCAAAGGAATCATTAATATGTAGTCCAATGAATAAAATAAAAAGGTTATATTATATTTTTCAAACTAAATGGGGAAAAAACATCCAACCAACAAACAAATATAAACATACATTTGCTGAATACAGTGATATTTATGTCATATGTCATATTTATAGCATGGAATAAATATTCCCCATAGGAGTTAACAAAGCTGAAAGGCATGCAGATTTTTTAATGGTATCTGCATATGTAATTTTCACTGCAGTGGTAGTCCTCCAATACACTAGTGTGAGGACTAATAGTAGTACAATAGAACACTAGAGAGAGTTAGAAATGGAACTAACAGCATGGATTCTAAACTTTAGAATGTGGATTGCCTTCAAAGTTGCAACTCTATTAACTTTTTTTTTTTCCAAGAATCCACACGTGTGTGCAACACATGCAACATGTGTATTATGTGCTCCAAGACTATGTGACTGTTGGCTTCTACATTTTAGGGATGAGAATATAATATACGTGATTAGAGTGACTTATAGCAGTCATTATTCACACTGAAGATTAGCTTTCTGTCTCATAATGCCAGATCTCAGTCTAGGAAGTAGCTCTTCTAACTTAGATAGCGAACAGCAAATCATTGCTAATTATATTCCAATGCTAATGCAGGCCACTAACCTTCTCTTTCCTTTTCGCAGGAACCAGAAAATACCAATCTTACAGAAGATGTCCCAGATTCAATATATGCACAAAATACTGCATGCCTCACATTGCTAGAGCGGAACAGAAGCTGCCTTTTGGAGACTTGTTTCCTGGTCTTTCTTTCCTGTGGCCACATTGCTTCCCTGTTCTGTTTGCAGTTGCCTGATGGAATCCATTCTCTTCAGAACCAAGAAGGAAAGAACGAAAAAGGCCAGGCCACCAACAATGAAGAAATTCTGAAGTCCAAGGAATCTGAAAATGAAAGAAATGTTAGCTTTTCCTTATTGTTAGTTCTAATCCATCCTGAAATTAGTCCTAGTCTCACAAGGCCTTTTTTTTCAAAGACATGTGATTCACTATGAATGTGGAGAAGCAGATGGTCCTACCGTTGTCTAAACAGATCTAAGTTGTAGTAATGGCATGAGGTGTTCTTGTTGCACTTTTGCCCCCATAGAATACAGGTGGAATCAATAGCACTTCCATACAGCACAGGGGCTGGCAGAAATGCTGTAAAACAAATGTCAGCTAATTGCACATACTCAATGTTCAGCAAAATAGTACATTCATCATAAGTTATAGTTACCTTACTAACAAACAGTATGTATTAAATTGGTTAAAATAAATTGGTTAGTATGCTAAATGGAAGCTGTAATGTTGATTCACTATAAACAATTTTTTATTTTACAATATAATTGTATAAAATGGTTTAGGATGTTTTTTTAGATTTACAGACATAGTTAAAAGTCTAAATGAAAAGATAGAAATACCATAGGATATTAGTATATAAAATATTACTACATCATATAATATCATATAGTATACTTTTTGGTCACAATGTTACAGCTTCTAAACACACAGGTGAAAGTGTAACATCATAGCTTACATAGCTACAATATAGGGTTACCATAATTTTGGTCAATGTCTTTTTGTAAATATGGATATCATTCTTCATGCAATTCCTATATTCATGTTGTTTCTGTTTCTCATGCTTAGATTGTTATTCTTTGAAGTCTCTAACCAAGCAGGTTTTAAGGTCACAAACAAAACTCGCAAGAAAAGCAGAACAAAGCACAACATGCATGGGGGAAAAGAATGTGTGAAGAACCTTTGAATTTACTGGGAAAACATTATTTTGAACTATGTCTGTTATATTTTAAGACAGACAAAAGTCTGCAGTATCTGCACTCACCGAGTACTCTGAAGAGCATAAACTGGATTCCCAGTGCAAAGGATTTGTCTTCTGGTGCCACAGTCCTAAGTGAAAGAGGGGACACAGCAGTAAAAAATGTAATACATATAATTGAATTACATTTAATATTAAATAAAATATGTATAATATTAAATATACAATTAATATTCATTTAAAACATAATATATTTATTTATTATATTTATATATGTCCAGTGCTGGGTGGTGCTCTGTCCTGCCCTTAACCTCCTCCCCTTTCCCTGCACCCAGTGCAGTCCCCCAGGGGGCTGCATTTTCTGATCAAGAGTATGCTGTATGCAAATCAGCTGCCGCTTCTCATCAGGTGTGTGAGTGTGTAAAAAAAAACGATATTTGTAAAGCGTCCCTGAGTATGAGAAAGGCAAATGCAACTACTACTACTACTACTACTACTACTACTAATAATAATAATAATAATAATATTTTTTGATAGAGAGAAATTTTGTAGCTACAGAAAAGATGGGCAAAGGTCACATTTAGTTGAGAGACCCTTTTCATAATTTATTCTCCAAGTTCATTTCTTTATATTACACTACAGCTAAAAGGTAATCCTATGGCATCCGAAAAACCTGGAATATTTGAAATGAGTCTTGTTTTTCATTTCTTTTGTCTTCAAAGCAAAACAAGTTGTGGGTGTGGATTGTGCAACAATAATGTGCTCTCTTGCTGTTTTTGTGTAGAATTTGGGTTAGATTGTTATCTCTTGTTTGAAGCCTGCACTGACATGCTGAGCACAGGGAAGACGTTATGCATGACGTGACTGTGGTGGTGGGGGATGGAGGGGGCAGTTTGCTTGTGTTCATTTCCTAAACCACCGCAATTTAAACTTCTTACATAGCATGTCTGCTGCACTATACCTTGGACATCAGTTTTACTGTGGTGATAAGAATCTTAACATAAACACCTCCAAGTTATTAACACTACTTTGTGAATACCTCCCTGTTTACTTTATCTTTACAGGTTTCCATAGCCTTTTTTGTATTATTATTATAGAAAAGTCACATAGTACAGTCCGTTTTGTGCGCAGAAGGAGGAACTGTATGTTGTCCCTGAAAAAGAACAACTAAACGAAATGGCTTAAGTTGCCAGTAACAAAGACTGACATTATGGTAATGAGGCCTACAGAGTTCAGATATGTAATACAACTGCAGTATGCTGGAGGTGGGGACAGAGATGCAAGCTGTGTCATGCCAGAGACAACATAATATTAGATTACGTTAGGCTTGCTCCATGGGCAAACACCAGCAATACCTGTTTAGTAATACTCCTTTTGGTTTCTCTAATAACACCATGCAATACCTGTGAATGATACTCTGTAATTCTGTAAAATTAGGTAGAGATAGAGGGAAAAGAACCAGGACATGTTTTGGACCATTTCTACATTAAATTGCAAAACTTGGTCTTCTAGTATATGAAAATGCAATTAATACAACCAATTAATTAAATGTTTATCATACATTTTCTTGCCATGGTTTTTGCACAAGGGTTTAATGAGAGTATTTTGGTAATATGACTTTATATATGACTTTGAATATGATCTTGCATATATACATTTTTCTGTATGCACCCCTGTTTCCTTTCCTCAGTTTGGACAGAGCACTCTCCACCATTTCACTGCGAGTTATACTGTGTATGACTATGTATGTGACGAATAAACCGAACTTGAACTTAAACTTGTATTTATACAATGTGTCTGAGGAGTCAAACAACCTGTACAACTAATTAATCTTTCCATTTCAATTATCTTACTCCATCTATAGACCATTTTGTTTCCTTCAAGCATTCATATCTTAGATATCATATTTCTCTTCATTTCTGCATTAGTTTTTCTGCAACATGTTTACTAACTAACAGACTGTGAAATAAAATGTGTCAAAAGCATGGCATTGAACGTGTACCTGAGAATCATCATAAAGGACGGGGTGTGGGAGAAGGAGACCAACAAACATGAAAGGGATGACAAAATCAAGAAAGGGATGATGAGATGAGAGCAGCCATTATCACATATTCTGGACAAAGTGAAGCCAGGGAGACTATTGGACCCCACACATGAACAGTCTGTGTAGTTCTGCAGAAGAAGGAAGGACATTTTCACAATGTTAGCAAAGACTGAGACTCAGTAGGCACACAAAACACCCATCAAGAATGTTAATGCTTAATCTGACACACTGAAAGTCAGTTATGTAGAGTGGTATGAACAAAAAACACTGTTCTAATTATATTTTGAAATTCACTTGAAATAAGTCTGAGTCAACAATCCAGTTTCCGCCAAATGGCAACTAATAATATTATTGAATATTTGGCTGTGTTACCAGGATTTCCATCCAGCTTATAGTTAATAATTAACCCATATTTTGAAGGAGAAAAAGCCAATTCAATGTTATCTACCATAGGTGTCAGACACAATGCCTGAAGTGTGCTTGGAATGTGGGGGAAGGTGCTAATGTTCAATGACCAGTGGGTTTTAGTAGCAACAATGAGGACACATCTATTTTCCATTGTACTATGACAAGTTGAAATGAGATCTACTATACACATTTCACATTTATTACATTTGCTCCTGGGGTTTGTGTAATAACTTACAAAAAAGATATAATCTTGGGTAAAGGTACACACTGAATCTGATTTATGGTTTAAGCCCTACAGCAGTGTGCAAAGTTTTCATGATGAGACTACATGAAAGGTATTTATGTTAGCTATGGTAGCAGCTTGTCCTATTCAACTTCATGGAGGATCCTCCCCCTCACAATGACCAATCTATTTTATCGTGTCTCTAAATGGACGTATTTCCTGAGAGAAGTATGTTTCATTTTTCATTCATTTGTAAGGCTAATGTGAATTCAAAATGAGATCAATGAATGAAATATAAAAAGGAAGTCAATAATATTTACCCAAACTTTCATTTTCTCATCATAGGATCCCTGTCTGCAGCCTGCATGACATGGAGAGCGGAACTCTATGTCATCAGAGCTGCACACCGGATTGAATGCCTCACTGGAGCAGGAGCAATCCAGACTGCACTGCTGAGATCTTGGGGGGGAAATACTGTTGGGTTTAAAGATCCACTAACAATAATACATATTTTGCAATAAGTAGAAAGAAGTAACAACATGAAATATGATATGATTGTTTTTGTGTGTGAAGTCCCCATTTGGCATGTTGCTACAAATAAGCTTCATAAAGTTCATATGCTAGACCAAGTAAAATGGTGTGTATGTGTGTGTGTGTGTGTGTGTGAGAGAGAGAGAAAGAAAAAGTGAGAAAGAGAGATTAAAGTCTCTTCCATTTGCTGTCATTTTTCTTATGTTTGAATTTAGCAGAGAGAACCGTTGCCTTGCTTAATCTTAAAGCACATTTTTACCAAACACTACATTAATAATACATTGTTTCTTTATTGTCTGTCAGTGTTTGTGTATCTGTTAGCAGAGATGGGTTTCAGCTGTAAAGTTGCTGTAGTATATTTATCTTGTTTATTCTGGCAGTTCCTTTCATTCTGATCTCTCATCTCCCTCATCACAAAAGAATGTACCACTTTTTCACTTTCTCTTTCGCATATATATATATATATATATATATATATATATATATATGCGAAAGAGAAAGTGTATATATATATATATATATATATATATATATATATATATATATATATATATATAGTACTGTGCAAACGTCCTAAGCCACCATTAGAGTTGTTGTTTTAGTATAATGACCATATATAATTATGTCTCAGTCTCTTTATTCAAATACAACCAGAAAATACTGCTTTAGCACGCAGTATAAAAAAAAGAAAGAAAAAAAAACAGATAAAACAGCTACTAAAGGGTAACAATGGCAAGTATTTAGTGTTTCCTCCCCTTACACTTGAACACTAGCAAGAACCTAGCTGTCTTAAATCTAAATGGAATGGAACCTGATTGGAATGGTACCAGAACATTACTACAGAAAACTTCAAGGCAGTCTCCCCAGAAGAGCTCAAGATGTACTTAGTGCCAAGGCAGAACATTTGCTTCTAATAAGTTTGTATTTTAATAAGCACACTGAAAAAGAATTATCATTATACCATTGCCAAAACAATAAATCTAATGCTGTATATATATATATATATATATATATATATATGTAGTGGCAAGAATGGAGGAAGGCAAGTTCTTGGTAAAGTATGTTAGTCAAAGCCTGCAAGTCCAGTGGGCAAAGGGGGAAGGCATTCTCTCAAGGCCAATGGGATGGAGTAGTCTATGGAAGATCCATCAGGCAGGACTGAGGTTTTTTTTTTTTTTTTATCAGAACCATGCATGACATCCTTCTTAGCCTGACCATTCTGGCATAATGGTTCTGCTCAGAAGAGGTTTGTGGCCTTTGTGAAACAGCCCAGGTTAATCTTCAAGACATCCTGTGTGGTTGCAAGACTACCATGGTCTGGGATCATTACAGGTAGTATGACCAGGTGCTAAGGAAGCTGGGAGAATTCACAGTGAGCATGAGAATCTTGGCGAATGAGAAGTCACAATGATGCCAGAAACAACTTGTCCATTTTGTAACAACTGGACAACTGGTGCAGAACTAAATATGGAAATAACTGGGACACTGAGACCTGACATCGTTCTGTGGTCACCAACTGAGGAGTGTGTTTTAATAGTTGAACTGACAGTTCCATGGGAAGATGACATCCAGGGAGCATATGAAAGAAAAAAGTCAGGGTATACTGAACCAGTGGAAGAATGCCAAGAGAAAGGCAGCAGAGCATCAACTTATTCAGTAGACGTTAGCTACAGCGGCTTGGCAACCAAATGCATCTTGAGATACATTGGTTTCCCATCAATGAACCTCAAAAATGTCCTCAAAGGTCTCCTGGAACAAGTAGAAATGGAAGGTTTTTTTCTCTGGCTGTGAAGAACAGATTAGAGCTGGGGGAACCGAGAAACTACATGTTTGAAGCACCTGTCGATCTAAATCCAGCTGGAGGGAGCAGCAGAGAGACATTCCTGACTGCTGATGAGCTCTTCTGGGTTTAAAGGGACAAAACATTAGTGAAGGGTGGATCCCAGCTGAAATTCCTCCATGCACTGGCCAGGGTGCAACAGGTAGAAATAACTTGCAGGTTGCACCATCAACATTATATACACTCACCAGCCACTTTGTTAGGTTCACCTGTTAAAGTGTATGTTAACACAACTGCTTGTTAACACAAATATCTAATCAGGAAATGCCATGGCAGCAGCTCAATACATTAAAGCATGTAGACATGGTCAAGATGACCTGCCGAAGTTCAAATCAAGCATCAAAATTAGGAAGAAAGGTGATTTAAATGACTTTGTTGTTGGTTGTTGGTGCTTAACAGGCTGGTGAGAGCATTTCAGATACTGCTGATCTACTGGGATTTTCACACACAACCATCTCTAGGGTTTACAGAGAATGATCTGAAAAAAGTATGCAGTGAATTGCAGTTCTTTGGGCAAAAATGCCTTGTTGATGCCAGAGATCAGAGGAGAAAGGCCAGATATGTTCAAGCTGATAGAAAGGCAACAGTAACTCAACCATTGCTTACAACTGATGTATGCAGAAGTGCATCTTTGAATGCACAACACCTCGAAGCAGATGGGCTACAGCAGAAGGTGCTGTCAACAAAAAAACAGACAACTGAGGCTAAACCAAACTCAGCAAAACTGGACAATAGAAAATTGGAAAAACGTTGTCTGGTCTTGGAGTCTTTATTTTTGCTGGGATATTCAGATGGTAGGCTCAGAATTTGGCATAATAACATGAAACCATTGATCAATCCTGCCTTTTATCAGGGGCTGGTCATGGAGTAATTTTCTGGGCACACTTTAGACCATTTAATATCAATTTAGCATTGTCTAAACACCACAGCCTATCTGAGTATTGATGTATTTTAATATATCTATCCATCTTTCCATCCATCCATCCATCCATCGTTCCTTCCATCCATACATCCAATACACCCAAGCAATTGCCCCGAAAGATGACCTGATGAGGGAGTGCCTCAAACATTTAGGGGACATGATCTTCTTTTGTTTAGAATGACAGAATTTGTACAGTTTTTATCAAAAACATATCCTCATAAAGTAGAATACTATCAGTCTAAAGCCCTGACTTAAGTGGCAAAGAAGAAAGTAATGTTATTAGAGCAAATTTAAGTGCTCAGTGAATCAGTGAAGAGGTGTCTTCAACCTTGTTTTTCTTCCATCTCAGCTGTATGGACTGCCAGTGGAAGTTAAGTACACCACTTGGGTGTCAGGAGAGAGAAATGTCTTGATTCATGTCTCTTTTGTGTCTTGAGGAAGAATGTCAAAATAGACAAGACCCAAGATGAAGGCTGTAGAAAGAATCCTCTGACACAATCCAGCACCTAGTAGCACGATACAAGGTGCCAGTAGGGAAAGAATACACTGAGAAACACAACCAAGTTGCAAGCATCATGATCAGGTTCAACAACATTCCAAAAGAGTGCAATCCTAGGTATCACAAAAATTCACCACACCCTCAAACTCCCAGGCATTTGGTAGAAGACTCAAGTGTGACAAAAAGATATGACTATCCATTGGAAGGATGAGACGGGACTTTTTTTTAGATATACTTTTATTATGAAACAAAACGCCCATTTTTGCTTTTCTTCACCTGCTTACCAGTTATCACCTTTAAGGACACAAATGCCAATTTCTTGACACATAAAGGCTGAGGGTGACTCACTTGTTAGGGTAGATCCCAGCAATCCTCTGCGTTGAACAGCCAAGAAAAAGCAGTGGCAAAGCGAACATGCTGCCCATCAGAACTGCAACAATGCACATGACTGCAGAGGCTCTAATTGACAGACTGAGTCTGCGCAAGACCATGCCTCCTGCCATGATACCCAGCATGGCTGATGGGATGATTAAACCACCTTGGTGAAAAACAACCATATCACCCATATTAACAACAGTCTGATGTGACCTGGCTGTAAGTGTTCTATAACATATACTTTGTTAGGTTAAAAGCACCTGCACAGCATAGTTCAAATCACTCTTGCTTCAACAAAACAGTTTCCTCTTTGAAAATCTGTTAATGTTTAAGAATTTGCATGCACTTTACAGGGTCATTTTGAGCTGACCTGATATGAGCCTTACAGGCAGAATTCATGTCTCTAAATATCTGGGCTATGGCAAAACAAGTGACTTATGGTCAGTTGTCCTAAAACCCATTTCAAATTCAAAAAGGTTTTTTTTTTCCCAGTACTTCTGGTAACCCACTGTGGGTTTGCTACTGTGGGCTTATGTGTTTATGACTGAGACAAATGCACTTCCTTTGTGTGACCTAACATTAGACTGTTTTCTTCATCAACTTACCAATCATCAAGTTGGAGAAGGTGGCTGGTTTCATGAAATGCCTCTCAATGAATTTGGGCATGAATGTAGCTATCCCAGCAATCATGGCTGCTAGGTTCACCTGGGCCAGAACCACCAGAAGGTAGATAGGATTTCTCAGAGTTCTCAACATGATGTGTGGGAATCCTACAAGAAGAAAACAGAGCATAACATCTGTCAGGAATGACTGCCCTTCTGGCCTCCCTGTTTCCGTGGTTTCCCGGAAACAGGGAAACTGCTTTGTGCCTTGGTTTCATTTTTGGCGCCCCTCGTCTGCTCCTTTGTTCCGGTCCGTGTTTTGGTTTTCCCTGTTCCTATGTTCACCTGAGTCTGTTTAATGCCTAATCGTCCTGGTTAGTTGTACCCCGTGTTTTGTCTTCTAGATCATCGTTGTTTTTTTTTGGTAAGTCTGGTTTGTCCGTCATGTTAGTATTACGCCTGCTATTATTGTCGTCATCCTTGCTTTGTCATTTGCCTCGCTCATGTGTTACCTCGCCTCTGTTGATTTTGCCCTCTGTGATTGTTTCCCTCATTTAATAAACCGCCTCCCTGCGCATGCATTCTGCCTCTCGCCTCTTCCTGAGGGAGAACGTTGCATCACCCTCTAGATCACATTCTTTTTTAGAGAATTTATAGAACAGAAATCACCAGGGTAATTGTCGCCTCACAATAATATTTGAGGATAATTTAGGCTGATAATTCTAGAAAATCATTTAATTGAGCTTCAGCTTATTATTTATTTATAGGAGTGATTTTTAATAACAGCATTGCTGTTTCCTTTTAAAATATTCATGAATGGAACAGATGTTCAAGACAAAATTCAACAATAAAACACATAGGAAGTAAATGAAGGAATTCATAAGTGGTTGTTTCACCCTGGATGATATTGTGATAGTGGGTGAGAAACCCCAAAGGAGAGATGGCTGTTTTAATTTAGTTATAGCCATTTCAAACTTCAAAAAGATGCAACAACGATTAAACAAATTATAGTATCAACAACATTGTCACGGAACGCTCGCCTCCCCCGAGTCATGTAGTTGGACCAGCCACGTGTAGTGGGAGGATCTGTTTGTGGCCACACCTGCACACACCTGCACCTTGTTTGTTTGTATGTACTTAAACCCGTGTTGAAGTGTGCAGAGTGTTGGTCATTGTTGATGTAACGTGTTAATGTTCTTTTCATCAATTGTTAATCGTATTTCTGTTTATCGACTGTGTTTATTGTTAACCGTGTCCCGTGCATGTTTATCGTGTGTAATACGTGTGAGTGCTGAAGTCATTATATGTAAATAAATGTTCATCCACGTCACGGGAGTCTGTGCGTCCTGCCCCTCGCCCTGCGGCACTCGGGCCACCACGCATTACAAACGTATAATTGTACTTCAATACAATTATTCTTTAAATAAACATATTTTTAAAACAGTGGTCATAAGTCAACTAAAATAGTGAGCTAAAATAGGTCAGTCCTTTGTTTACATTTTTAATCTTGAGCAAATAGACATTTAAATCTGTTATTAAAAAAATCTAAATGCACTGTGTGGTTGAAACATAATGTAGTTGTAGTTGAAACCTTAACTTAATGGTCAAACCCACTTTTAAGGAACTGGCTGAGTGAAAGTTCATGCATCTGATTTGAGCTCATGTCATTCTTTTTTATAAACTTCTCTGATGTGGGTTTCACAGGGGCCTCTGTGGTTTCCTGCAGGAAAAAAAAAAAGTTAAATACTGTTGAAATGAAACAGATGGTAGAATGATAGAAATCACAGAGGAAATACTTTTAGTTTCGATGGTATACATAGCTAATCTTTGAGTATTTTATGGTTGGTGCACTGGCAGTCTGGTATCACTTTCACCTGACTATCATGTTTCCTTAACTAGACTGTCAGCTTGGTGCTTCCCTGACCTACATTCACTTTATTTCCTTTACCACCTTCTGTTTGTGAAGTCCCACAACTAAAGGCTAAGCTAAAAATACTAATAGTTCATTAAAATATTAAAAATAGTAATAGATAAAAGGCTTCAAAAGTCAAATAACTACAGTACTAAAATCTTCAAAAAGATCAAATGAATGTTGCCATATAAACAACAGATTTTCCAGCCATTTCTATACACACTATATTGTGCAATATTTTTGTATCATTTATGTAGCTAAATGGATTTCAGACTGCATGATTTCCATCTGGTTTTAATTTATGTATCAAAGTTGTGAAAGAGTCATTTTAAGTGGGTTTTGAGAGCACTAATTGAACACAGTGGCAAAATGTTGTGTAACACCGATGTGGTGTATGCACAGATGCATGCATGCACACTATGACTCTCTCCAACTCTCTCCCTTTCTGTTTCTCTTTCTCCCTCTTTTACTTCTTTAGTAATTCAGTTATCTGTCCTGTTGAGCAAGAGCTGGCAAGCAGAATGAGAATCCTAGCAAATGTTTGGACACCTTTGGATTATTTCCCTCTATGCTTTCACTACTCAAATGGGTACCAGCTACTACTTCAGCTTCAACCACATGTGGTGTCAGAACTCAGAACTGCCAACAATATTTTATTCTGCATCTAATTTCTCCAAACAAAGCTGGGCTCAATTTCATGGACAGTGATGCACTCGACTGCATTAACAGTAACCTCTTTGTAAAAATAATTTTTGGATAGATTTTTCTCCAGTTTTTCTTCCCAGTTTGGACATAGTGAATTCCTATCCCTCAGGTAATCTCCCATGCCACATAACAGCTGCCAACCAGGAAGGGTAAGGGCTATCACATGCTTTCTCCAGTGCACATGTAGCCAATCACCACATCTCTTCAAGCTGTAGCTCATGCAACATGAGGGGGCAGAGTAACACTGGGGGTCAAAATATGCCCTCCCTCCCTGAGTGCACAGACAATTTTGGTCTCTCAGGTTGCTCCCAGCTACAGATTACTGTGGCATCATTGGGGCTCAAGCTCACAATCATCCAATAGGAGTCATGGCAAATGCTTTTCTGCTGCACTACTTAGGAGCCACTAACAGTGATAAGTAGTTCTGAGTAGATTTATATCAGTTGCTATACACATAATGGGTGACATAGAATTAAAAAAAATAGCCAGTGAATATCTGGATGTACCTCTGTTTGCATTTTTCTGGGGAAAAACAGGTATGGCAAGGACGTAAGGAAGAGCAGAGTACCAGCTAAAAGGAAGCCCATCCACCAAGCCCCAACCCATCGGGGATCATCTTTTGTCAGGTTGATACTATCTATATTATTAGATTGTAATAAAAAATAAAAAAAATCAGGTTAGCTTTTGTATGAAGACGAGCAGAAATATATATACATGCAAATTCAATGCACAGTGATACATAACTGCTTTGTAATAAACCTGATATGTGGTCATATATCATTTTCATATATCATATATCATTTCTGTGACTCTGATCTATTTCCATTCTTATTAGATGCTGGAGCAGTATGTGGGTTGTATTAAAAAATAACAAATGTCTTCCACTTGTGCTCATACAAACACATGCATATACACACACACAAAAAAACATATATGCATATGTGGACATGCCTTCCCTTCTCTTTTTGCTTCATGACCAATGTGCCAATGCAGTATTTTAAAGACTCTTGAATCTTGTCCAAAGACTTGTCAACAAATAGTTGTTTTTGTTTTTTGGTACCCTCACTCATGTTGAAATAACATGCCATCTGAAATACCATCAATGTGTATGCTTATACAACATTTCTTTGTTGTGTGTTAGGATATGTAACATAAGCTCATATTGATCCAAGATCTGTCCCATACCAGAAGAGTCTAAGTTGAAGTCCACATATAAACGAAGCATGAATGAAGCCATCAGGTAACCAAGTGCTGGTCCAATCACAGTTATTGAAAAGAGTATTCCTGTAGGGAATGCACAGTGGTGATATTTACAAGGGGAATAATACTGTAATGGAGACAAATGGCAGTGAATTTGAATGCTCTTACCAAGATAGAATGGTGAATTCTTCTTATATGCATAATCATCTACATATGAAATTCCAAAGGGTTGTATTGGAACACCACCAATGCCCAACAGCAGCTGGCCAAGGAGGAGTACAGGATACACTGCATGGTGGGCATGACTGTCCTCTTTTGAACAAGTTTTATTGAACAATTGAGCCTGGACAGTGCTTACTGGTTGGCAAAGACCAGAGACATTCACTTTGGTGCCTGCAGTCATAGACATTACATCCAGCCAGAGATGGTTAATTTTAGTTAGAAAAGCAAGAACATAATAAAAACATATTTTAATATACATTGTTCACAAAGAAACATGTGCACACAGTATATGCTTTCATTATAAGAATGAAACATTAAGGTATTTTAAGTAGAGATATCACTCACTGTTTTGGTCATCTGTGTATTCATATTCTCCACTGAAAAAGTGAGGCAGTGCTATGAGGAATGCAGCCATACTTGCTATTATTGCTCCTATACCAATGCACCTGGGTCGGTGCACTCGACTCCCAAAATAGCTCACAAACACAATGAGAACTGTGTTTCCCACCTACAAGCACAGAAAAATGCTTTTTTCCACTAAGTAAAGACATATGCTTCTCTTTTTAACATAGATGTAATTCTAGAATGTCACGGTCCATACAGCTGTCGGTAGTTGGGTCTTTTTCATTTTAAAAATACATTTCTATGATTACCTGCTACCATTACATTATATAATAAGGCTATAATATCAGATTCAACTCATTTCAGCATACTTTATCACATACTCATAAGTCTATTAACATCCACTGTCATAGCTACAATAATATAATAACAGCAGATATGTGACCATTCACACAGTATTAGTCATATTCAGACAGGAATTATCTAGAATTAACTAGACTTCTTCTGAGCTGAATAATTCTAGCACAGACCAGACATTTCCAAATTCCAAATTATGCAACAGTAACTGAAATGAGGGCATGCACTTCCTGAAATACCTCATTAAATGAGGACAGCAATCCAGACATCTGACTGGAGAGGCCATATCTTTTCTCTATGGTGGATATGGAGCCCTTCAGATAGCCAGACACCAACAGCTGAGCAAGCTGCAGCATTCCATGGCACAGCACAAAAAACTGATACACAAAAGAACACTTATAAATGAACATATCCAGCTAAAGGAAAGACCATGTAACAGAAAAGTAGGAAAGGATATTAAGATAAGAAAATCCATGTGGTTAAACATTCTCCACCATATGTGAAACTAAAGAAGTTAGTTTCACACAGTGAAACACAGCACACAGTGAACAAAATACCATGGAATTTATAATAGAGCACTATTAAATTATATTCAAAGTTATTTGGACTAATGTCCATGACCTACCTTGTTACAGTACAAAACCATTCATATACATTTTAAATGAATACATTTATCATAAATATATATATATGTGAATATAAAACACATGACTAAAATTCTTACCTTGATATTATTGAAGAGGCCCATGAATCTGAAAGGTCTTACACTCTGTCAGTTTCTCTGTGCCTGTTTAGCTTCTTACTTCTTACCTAGTTATTCAAAAACAACCTGAAGAAATACAAACATTATTAAGATTAGCTAGCATTTATATTTTAAGTAGTCATTTGGGTCCTTTGGACTCAAAGACCTTTGAAGAGATACAGGTAGTTTATTTGTATACTCTCTAATCAAGAACTTTGGTTGACTGGAGACTTTACACAAGCTCAAGATTCCTGGTGAAAACAACAGGTGTTAGCAGCATGCTTAAAGATCCAGGATTCTTAAGAACAATGCCAATTGTTCTTAAGAATAATGCCGATTGTTCTTTAGAACAATGCCAATATTTAATTTAAGGTTTCACTTTCTGTTTCAGATCTAAAGTTTCACTTGGCAAAGATTTTGATGGGAATGGTAGAATTAATCTTTCTATGAAGATACAGCTCCAGCTTCAGTACTGAGATCCCCCAGTATATACTGGTAGTTCTTTGGTTTAGAAGAAGACACAATGTTTTGGAGGTCATCTGTGGACATGGAGGTGGCTCTGCCTCCCCAGTCTGGAAGCACAAAGTCTAGTTCAATGGGAGAAATGGAAGTCCATTGTTGTAATAGTTGTTCTTTGAAAGTGCTCATGGTTTTCCATTAGTTATTGGTCTTCAAAACTGTGTAAGTGTGATGTGTTGTCAGTATAGGGTCCAGGTCTCAAATCCACACGGGATTCTATGGGATTGTTGTTTGGCATGGGCTGGTCAAGTACTTCAGTCTTGTTAAGTTTGACAGTCAGGCCAAAGAACAGAGCGGCATCTGAGAATTTGTTTAGTATGACTTGCTGTAAATCATTTGCTTTGTGTGTCAGGTGTGCACAGTTATCAGAAAAGTGGGCTTCTTGGATGACTGTATGGAGGCCCTTCATCTGTGTTCAGGGGGCAAAGGTCAAACAGTGAAGTGTCCAATCAGGTGTTCAGCAGTACCTGTTGTACACTCCCTCCTTCAGACTTGGACAGCAGATATCCCTATAGTTTCCAATCTGCTGATCTTCATAATGTTCCACCTGCTGTTTAAACTTGTCTTTCTTTGAGACATGACAGATCATTCTTCCAATCTGTATAGGCCTTGTTTTTGTCCTTTGTCAAGCCAGTTTTATTGCACTTGAATTTTCAGTCTACAGTTGTTGCAGTCTACATGACGACTACTTTAAGCTGCATCCACTGTTCTAGCTAACAGTAAATTAATTGAGAGCTTTTCATCAATTACATCTTGAAAGCGTTGGACTTGAACTGGGTCTTGCATTTTGCTGAACATGTATTCACTCATTGCTTCCTGTAATGAACCCTCATCTGCAAGTCTGGTCTCACTACAGTGATGTACAGTGATGTCAATGAGGTAACGACAAAGTTCAGCGACTATTATTATTGTTCATCTTACAGGTCTTGTTACCCTGTCTTTAGCGATATGTGGAAAATCTAGGCTCTACAGATTAATTTTCTTTGGTTTGTTTGTTGTGACTTGTGTTGATCACTAGGGAGTTGGCCAGATGTGATGAAACAAGCAATATTTGGGTTGTCTTTTCTAACACCATCCCTCACGTGAGCATGGGCAGTACTGACCTAAAAAATGGCTGCCCAGTGGTATTGGATAGTGCTGGACAACTCTGCTGCCCAGGTACAGACATGAGTAACCACTTGTCCAAAGATCACCTATGTTTTTGACTACAATTGTCAGTGGTAATCACCTGTTGCTTTGTCATGGCCCAATTGCCATAGGGCTTGATGAGTTGAGATTGGACTGAGATCAAACAGAAACCTGTGACTGATAGAGTTGTAAATGGAACCACTACTGAACAGAGGTAATTCCACTCTCTTGGCAGAAGAGACCTTGATCCAGTGACATGGACAACCATTACAGCTGGAGACCTCTCCTGCTGCATTGGATGACCAGGACATCTAAGTTGGGTCTCCTCTGCTCATTCAGTGAGAGCCAAACTTCACACACTAAGGTAGACAAGTCCCCTACCTCACCTATGGTAGGAGACCTAGTGCTACCCTTACCCAGTTTAGTGCATCTGCTGGGATGGTTTACAAAGATGTGGCCACTGAATGTGCTGTAGCTTCTTGGAACCATATAGCTGCTTAGAGCCATAGCACCAGGTAGGGACCAAAGGTGAACAAGCTGTCATAAAAAGGACATGGCAGGCACAGCATGCTCCCCCAAGAAGAGGTGCTACCCCTCCTTACACACTCCATATCACCCCTGCCAGTGTAACACTGGCACTATAACCAGCAATTACAATTGTAGTTTCAATTAGACTACACAATAGACACATACACTATATTGCCAAATGTATTCACTCACCCATACAAATCATTGAATTCAGGTGTTCCAATCACTTCCATGGCCACAGGTGTATAAAACCAAGCACCTAGGCATGCAGACTGCTTCTGCAAACATTTGTGAAAGAATGTGTCACTCTCAGGAGCTCAGTGAATTCCCAATGCAGTGGTGTAAAGCATGCTGCCACTGGACTCTAGAGCAGTGAAAAGATGTGTTCACTAGAGTGACAAATCACACTTCTCCATCTGACAATCCAATGGACAAGTCTGTGTTTAGCAGTTGCCAGGAGAACAGTATTTGTCTGATTGCACTGTGTCAAGTGTAAAGTTTGGTGGAGGGGAGATTATGGTGTGGGATTGTTTTTCAGGAGTTGGGCTGGGCCCCTTAGTTCCATTGAAAGGAACTGTTAATTAGAAGCCAAACAAGTCTTGAGATTTTGGACAATTGCATGCTCCCAACTTTGTGGGAACAGTTTGGGGATGGCCCCTTCCTGTTCCAATATGACTGCGCACTAATGCACAAAGCAAGGTCCATAAAGACATGGATGAGCAAGATTGGTGTGGAAAAACTTGACTGGCCTGCACAGAGTTTTGACCTCAACATGATAGAACATCTATGATATAAATTAGAGCGCAGACTGTGAGCCAGGCCTTCTCGTCCAACATCAGTGTATGACCTCACAAATGTGTTTCTGGAATAATGGACAAAAACTTCTATAAACACACTCCTAAACCTTGTGGAAAGCCTTCCTAGAAGAGATTAAGCTGTTATAGCTGCAAAGGGTTGGCTGACATCATATTAAACCTAATGGATTAATAATGGGATGTCACTCAAGTTCATATATGTGCGAAGGCAGATGAGCAAATAATTTGGCAATATAGTGTAGAATTTTCCTTTCTTGTGTTCACATATTGTGACACTTCTGTGGCAAAAAAAAAAAAAAAAAAGAGTTCCTTAATCATTTTTTCATATTATTAACATATCTGTGGTACAAATGTATTGCCCTGATGCTTAATGATTCACACTTTGAAAAGAAGTAACCTTTTGTTAAATAACTGCTGCTACCCTGCCCAGCATGCCACAAGATGGAACAACTCCCATGAGTATGGAATCAAAAACCTTTTAATATGAGAAAAACATGAGTCACCACAATGAGTATGACAATGGGCTGCACAATAACATACTTGCACACATAGGAAAATAAGATTAAGGACTGTGGAAGTTTGTAGAGAAACGCATCACAGACTTCATAATGTTAGCTGTGGAGCATATCTTATGCCAGTGGTATTCAAATATGGATCTCAAATCCAAATGGGGTCCTGGATTTTGTAATCCCTTTTAGCTGATTACATAATTAATGTAACTGGTTGGCCACTTTGTGTCCACACTTGACTCCTAGGTAAAGGTAGGCTGGAAAATCTGTAAGATCTGGTCCATGAGGACTGTGATTTGAATACCTCTGACCAATACTAATTTGGAAATGTATTGCAATAACAAATTACTATCACAAATGAGGTGGCTATTTAGTAGGAAAGTAATACATTTCATCTGCAAAACAAGATAAACAATTGTGCAAATTAAGTATAACTGACACCCCTGCTTTCCAAACCACAAAAATACTGCCAGTCATAAAATGTGGCTAGTCAGCAATCTGTTGCTAGCTGCAGGGACAGTGTGTTCAAAAGGTCAGAAAGTTTATGTAACATTTTGGGCTGAATTTAAAGGTATGTACTGGACCTGATTATAGGCTAAATACATGGCAGTCATCGTCATAGACTTAAAATATACCCGCCAACACTCGATTTTCGAGGGAGACCCGCCAACCCTTTTAACCCTTTCTCTCGCTGTGTTGTGGGATTGATCATTTCTCCCATTAATCTCCCGTTTTCATAGTGGTACACCCATGTCTCCTGCGTTAGATAGCTATTCACTATTGATGAACGAATACGAGGAAGAATTATTTCTGCCTCCAGTAACTTACTTACCTTTGCAGGGACAAACCATGAACGAATATAGTAATTAAGGGAAACTAATATTGGAGTATGCTTCCCTAATTACTATAAGAAAGCTTTATTTGTTCCTTTAGTAGTTAACATCGTATGGAAGGTGCCTTTGGTTTGCAGTTTCTTTAAATTGGAATTAATATTAAATGATTTCAGTCCGAGATTCTACAGCCAGCTGGGACAGCTGGCATTCATTAACTGCTCAATGTGAAACTGAGGCAACAGACTGTCATGGTTGCATGTGCTGAGTGGTAATTTAGTGGTAAATTGCCCTCTACTGGGCAAAATGAAATGCCAAGGTGATTAAGTTATTTTATTTAAGGAAAATGTTTAAAACATTTTTACTTTTAAAACAGGATTTCATCTATTATTTAGTTTTTAATTACAGAGTATGTATTTTAAAAGTAATCCCTTAAGTAACTATTCTCAATACTGCCTTTTCATAACATATAGAGGTCTGAATTCAGATTGCTATTAATTGTTTAATTAAAAATGCTGTTTTCTGAGTTCATTCAACATTCCGTTACAAGCCAACCCTGCATGCATGCACACAAATTTTATTCTGTTATTATATTTTTGATCTATTTACATACATACTCACTCACACATGAGATTCATATTTGTACAATAGATAAGTAACCCTGCATTACAACCCTATTTTCTATATTTACATGCACAGGAGTACATTATGCATAACTGCATGTCTCTATGTTTACACAATCTATCTTGTGGGAAAGCAAAGATAATACTAACAAGTCTTGTGCAGCACTACAGCATAGGATAGTTTTCTTTTAAATCTGGCCTGCTTCAGTTTAAGAAAATATTATAATCATTATATATTCTCTACAGCTCAGTGACATGCAGACAGCAAACAACACAATATGAAGTCAAGCACATATTACCATGAATGCACTTACTGTACAGTTGCTGAGTTGAACGTGATCTATCCTGTTTTCACTTTCAGGAAGTTCTTTACTACTTTAAACACTTCTAAATGGGCGGTCTCTAAATTGCACAATGTGCACTGGAGTCCAAGCTACATTAAAAAGTAGATTAAAAATTCTATACTTTAACTGTTTTACAATAAAAACTCAAAAACCTCAAAACATATTGATTGTTAAGTTAATGTGGCTCAGGTTTCAGGGGTAATTCAACTTTTACAGCTTTAGACAGTCAACTCTGTGCTGGTGTTTAAGCCATAACAGCAAACCGAGAACTGTAGTGTTAACACAGCTCAATTTTATTAAGGAGGGATTGCTACAGTTTATGTCAGTAATAAGAACTTGACAGAATCTGAAAGAGGTGAGCATATAGAAACCCAGAGCTCCTATCCAGATCATATTACCCACATACCATTACCAACATGCCAAGTGCTCTCAGATTACTTGGAGTCAGACTGGAATGTTACAATATATACAAATAGCCATGCACATATGGTGGTAATTATGATGAAAAAAAACCCTGCATTAGAGGGGACTCCAACAGAACCTGGTGCAAGTAGATACAGGAGAAAATGCTGGCACTCTGTTGTAGTAAGAGTGCTATAGCTTCTACCATATAGCTGATGTGCAATTTAAAAAGGAGAACTTATATGGATGTGTGGTCCAGGTCAATCGCTAGCAAGATATTGATGCACTCAGTGTTGAGCCATAAGGTAAAAGTGGGCAGAATGACACTATGATGGATGTGAAGGGATTCCATGCACAACAGCAATGAAATGTTACCACAGTTAGCTTGAATGGGATATGAAGAAGATGTTCTAGGCCAGATAGGGTCAACTTGTCTGAATTAGAAAAAAAATGTGGAGTTTCAAAAGCATAGTTGCAGAATTAGAAGGGTTTTATGGTATCTTCAAATGAACATGTGAGTAAATTGTAATTTTTCAAAAACACAGAGTGGAATATAATAGAGTTTTGGAAGCATCAGCAGGCAGTGTTCATATGTATGTTTATCTTAAAAATACACTAAAAAACAATGCAGCAAAAATAGATCATTTTCATGTTTATACCTAAAGTACACTTTAGCTTTGTAAGAAAACCTCCAGTTGATTAATTCATACACACAATCTTTAAATAAATGTCTTCAGAACAAATATTATTCCATGTGATATAAATCAAATGTCTATGTAGCCTACAAAATTATTTTGTATACTGTTAGAATTTGTAATTATTTACTGGATAGGTAAGATAATGAATAAATAGTTATTGTTTTATCAGGTTCCGTCTTCTCTTCATGTCTCTTCAACCTTTCTGCTACTGCCCTCTGGTGGAAAGTTCCCCCAGGGTAGTTTTAGTTATACTGGGTCATATAGAATTACATATATCAAAGTTAAACCTATAAGAAAGTGTTTGCAGGAGTTTGTAGTCAATGCTTCTTTTTTTTTTTTTTTTTGAGATTTCACATTCATAAGCACAACATCACTAAACAATTAAACCTTTGCATTTGACAAATGCAAAAGGAATGTTCATAAATAATATATTGTGTGTTTACAGTTAGATAGAATTACACACTGTCAGTTAATTACAGAGAAAACAGCAGGTCAAGTCTTGCTGTGCATTTTAATCACAATGGAATGTAATATCCATAGAACCTGCCAAATATTCTCAACCACACTACATGCTTTTGGTGAAGGCCTTTAGTGAAGTGATGTAATGTTGCACGGTAAGGAGGCCGACACATGTGCTGAGAGGAGCGAGATTTAATAGGGGCAAATCCAAAATCAGAGTCGTTTAGGCAGTCCAGGGTGATAGAGCCAACAAGAAGAGTACTGGGATACATTACAAAACAAAAACACAAGAAGGCAACTAGGGAAGCAGGCTATAACTAAGGTAAGGGAACACTCAGGACTAGCAAAACACAAAGACACGGAGTACAAAGAAACAACCATCAAACATTCAAACATTAATTCAAAATGAAACAAACAGTCAAACAAACAAACAAACAATGAACAGCCATGACCAAGGCAGGGTTTAAATACATGAAATTCACAAAACTAGAAACGAGGGACAGGTCTAAGCAATCAATGTGAGGACAAAACGAAACTTTGGAACAGAACAAAACACAAGACAGGGAAAACACGGAACATGGAAGGGACTGAACGTGACAAGTGATAAGTTTAGTTAGAGTTTAGAAGGGTTAATAGACGTGTCTAACCACATGCTCAACACCAGTCCTCACTACCTGTGATGTGTTTATCTTATGTGGGTCAGAACCCATTTTTATATCTCAAGCGCTTAGAACCAAAGGGGTGTAAGCCCTCTGGTTTCAAGCCCCCGATCTGTTTTCCTGTTATTTATATTAAAGGAGTCAGAGCAATTTTGTTGTCTTCTGTTTCCCCTGGTTTGTTAGCATTTTGTTTGTGATCACTTGCAATAATGAAACAAAAAAAAAGACAAAATAAATAGAATATTGTTGCTCCACTGTTTTGTTTTTGGTTGGCAGTTGAAATAAGGAGATTCCTATAGACAACGTCACTTTTATGTTCTAATTTACATAAAGGCTGTAACAATGAGGGCTCATCTGAAAAACGGTTGTAGCAACAGTTGAGGTTGGCTCACTCCCTCGCTCAGGGCCACCTGGCTGCAGCAGTGGGATGGCAGGTTTTTTATATACATTAATTACCTGCAAGAATTGTTCGCTGCCATGCAAACGTTTTAAACCACCTTGTTTACACTTCCTTAAACTTTTTTCACTTGATATACATGCGACAAATTGTTTCTTATCATGCATTACATTTTGGTTAAGAACAGCACGTTTTCCACTGAAACATTGTATAAGTCTAATACAATGCTTGGAAATGATGTTTTATAGTGGGCAGAAGTGAAAGAACAGAGTTACAATTACTTGCAATGTGCACATTACAAACATGTCAAAACAGCTTGTGTTCACTTGCATAAACATTTTTCACTTGATATACATGTGACAAAGTGATTTCTTTTCATGCATTACATTTCTGATAAAACAGTACGGTTTCCACTGAAACAGTGTGTATGTTGTGGAGGAAAAATCAATAGGACTCGAGCCAGACGTGCAGATGAGCAAGCTTTATTGGTTCTGTCCCTTATGCATCAAGAGAGAGAAGCCTCAAACTTCTCTCTCACATGAGTTCATATACCCCCACCATTCGCTGTTGTTCTCGTGATCTCGTGACTCCAGGTGCCAGGCCTCTCAACTGTCCTTGAACGTTCTTTCCTGCTAAAAGCAAGTTGTTACTCCCTGCTGCTGTACCTCTGCCCAGCAACAGTTAAGCGATAACTGTCATACTCCATCACTTCTCTATTCACCTTTCTTGCAGCCTGGTCAAGACAAGGGCAAAGGTCACATATTCCTTACTTCCTCTTTTAAGCAAGCATTAAGCATTTTCCCTCACAATGTCTATCACAATGCATGGAAACACTGTTTTGTAGTGCGCAGAAGTGAAAGATCAGAGTTGCAATTACTTGCAATGTGTACTTTGCAAATGTGTTAAATCTGCTTTTTTCAATTGTACAAAGTTTTTTCTTGGAATACATGTTACAAAGTGTTTTCTTATTTGGCTGGAAGAGTGTTCAGCCCAGAGTTTTCTCAAGTCCTTCCTGGTCTCTGATCAGGCTCGACCTGACAGTAACAGGGAGCATTCTGATTCAGAATGGCCAGAACTTTATGGTTCTTTGGTGGCATGTATGTCTTCATAACATTCTATATGCTCACCCTTCTCTTCCATCGCTCGTCCTGCATTTATCTGCAGTCCCACCTGTACTTTGAATTGTAGGTGTTGAGGTTTAAGCTCGTCTTTCTTTGAGTGATTATTCTGCCAATCTGCATAGGCCTTGTTCTTGATCATCATCACATTGTGGCCGCACCTGACTCCCATGTAAAGGTAGGTTGGAAGATCTATAGGATTCTAGACCCAGAGGAATGTGATTTGAATACCTCTGACCTATAATAATTATGAACATGATTGCAGTTGTTACAGGTCACAGGTGAAGGACCCGCTGAATAGATAATTTTCCTGAAAACAATTAGAATGATGAGACAGCAGACAAGGCTTACTTTCACAAAGGCCTCTCCGAGTATCCATCTGAATCTCTATAAGTGTGCAGACAAAAATAAACACAGGCATAAAACAGGCATATGATGATTTTCCTTTTGTCTTTTTTTCTCTCATGTATATGAATATAAACTGGATATGTTCTCATTAGGAAGATAAAAGCAGGCCACAGTCCTGTTTAAGCACTTTTGTCCAACAAATAGATATAACATTACAAATTCGCCTTTTCAGTTTGAAGGAGATAATTTTCTTAAAATACAATGGAATGTTTTTTACGCTAAAAGAATTACTTCAGCTCAGAGAGGTAGTGTATGACTATGTATCGATTTTATATCAAAGAGAAATGCAGAAGAAGATATTACGTCTCTCAGGGTAACCATTAAATAAAACACATTTGAATATTCAAAAACATTGTAAAACATGACATTGGACAACACTTTTTTTTCCACAGACTTGAATGTCTAGGAGCTTAGCAAACAAACAATTAACAAATTATCAGATTGTCTTTTCTCTTCATGGTTGTGCAATATGTTTTGTGCTTCTGCCCTCTTGTGGAAAGTTTCACCAGCACGTATTTAGTTATACTGGATCATAAAGAATTAACTGTGTATTAACTTAAATATTAACTTAAACCTCTATATATGAAAACATTTGCATGAGTTTGAAATCATTGTTTTCTTTGGAGATTCCACAATTTAACTTAAAATAAATAAATGTAAATGCTTATCAATACAATTAAGTCTTAACACACTACTCTGTACCTCTGCACTTTGTAAGGTGAGCTTGAACCCAGGTCAGCTAGGTGATGACACCAATAGCCTACTGGTTGAGCAACCGGGAAAGGGAAAGAAAAACAAACAAACAAAAAAAACACCACGCCAAGCATGGAAAAAGAGAACAAAGGACGCAACGGGAAGAAATGGCAACCTCAATGCACTGGGGAAAACCAAACTAAAACTTCCCAAACAAAACCAGAAAACGGGGAGGACCTTGAATGGCTAAGTGAAGCCTTGGGAGAGAGACAGACACGAAGGGGCGGGGGGGAAAGAAGGGAGGAGTAGCACGAGGGCTCGCAGACCTCAATACCTTAAGCTACCGGATAGGCGCTTGGCTCAGCAGTGAATGACTGGGTCACTGGGTTTATATAAGGTCTAGCCCAACTGTTGGGTGTTAAGTCTTATTAGTGGCGTGCCTGACTCGAGGCCTCCCTCTGGTGGCCAGAGGGGCCCTCAGCCTGGCACCAACCCTTACACACTTTCTGTCAAAAGAATTGTAGTTAAAATCAACTTAAATGAGAGTGAGTGTTCAGTATATTATAATTAAATCTAAAAATAAATGCAAAAAATGAACATTTATATACATTATTTATTCATTTATTTCTGCATTTCTGTCACATTAATAAAATTTCTTTTTGCATGGGCATGATTTTAATAGCAAGTTCTAAGACCTTCAAGAAATTATGGCTTCCATCAGCACTTCTGTATTAAAGCTGTGTAGTCTCTACAAGGTTCTTACTTATATGTCATTAGTGGTTGAAGACAGTTTTTCTTTTTTTCCTCAATCAACCAATCATTAACATACATTTGCATTGTAAGTCAGCTGTTTAATGAATTGCAACAAAATACCTGACACTAAAAGTTACATTTCAAGAATAACCCATACTGCAATAATCATTTTAGAAGTGACCAAGCCCATGCAGAAGTTTATATTTATTCCTGGTTTAATTCTGGCAATGAACATTTACCTTCCTCTGTATTGAATATGTTACTGTACACCTGATCAAACGTAGACCAACAGAAGAGTGATGTTGTTGTTCTTATTAAGCTCCTCCCTAGCTCTGACAGGCAGCACTGCATGTGGTAATAAAAGTGCACTAAAGACCAACTATGTCCCTCTGATACAATAATGCCTGAGCCCACTGACTTATTTGAGATCCTTCAAGTAGATGAAACATATAAGCCTAGAAACTATAAAATAAATACATCAGTTTGTAGGTTACACCATGCAGCTAGACCTCCTTAAACCTCAATTAGGTTTTATGGTGGTATTTTTAAATTGTGCACTGGGAAGTACTAGGCCATAATGCTTGCCACTGACCAATTTTTAACCCTCAATGTTATGCTTTACTGTACATAGTGTAATGTAATACATCAGTATTTTGGTCATGAGGCCTTTTTGAGAACTATCAGGGCAGACACAAACTTATGTGCATTTTGGGTCAACTTCTTATTTACACTTGAACAGTATGCAAAGGCATCAAGTTAGAAGTTGGCTTAAAAAAAATAGAACTTTGTATTCTGATAATTTAAATTGCCAGGGTTCTGACAATACTGCAGGGATGAGTGAAAGGTGCTATGAATCCATCAAATGGCCTGGTTATACAGTGTAATACTGTTTGACTGGTTATACAGTGTTTACAGTTGTGAGATATTTGAATACCCAAGACAGTGGCAATGTTAGAAACAATCTAGACAGCAAACACCAAACAATATTTATTAACCTTTGTGTACTCTCAAGAAAACCCTTATCTGCTGCCATTCACTGATAATATGAGTTATAATCAACTCCTAATGAGTCACTAATCCACAGAGGTGGAACAACTGTAGCACTTCCATTAATGAGCTCTAAAATTAGATGTTTTCAAGGTGCCTTACCTTGTCAAATAATAATAATAATCCCCCTGGAGTTTATGCACAAGATAATGAATGTTTATCATATACTATCTTTAACTAATGAAGGGAGATAATGAAGTCCCAAGCTAATTCAGGCCCTGTGTGGCTCACATTTATGCTGCTTCTTTATTGTTCCATATGAATCTTGTGCTCAAACAAATAGATTCAAAATAGGACTAAAGTTTTTTGGGGTTTTTTTAGTGTCAGTGTTGACATGTGTGTCCTGTGTCACTCAAACGTATCCAGCCATCAGCAGGCAGGGGTAGCTTAGCTGCCAAGATGCTGGCCTAGTAATCAGAAGGTCATGTGCCTTACCATTGCCTAGTTACCACTGTTGGGCCCCTGAGCAAGGACCTTACCTTTGAATTGCACTCACAGTTATAAGTGGATTTGGATTTTTTTTAAAAAAACAAAAAAATCTGATCAATGCTTTTCATTGACAGAAAACTCTTCACGGCAACATATGGACTATAGTCTCTAACTTTGAACAAATAAGGCGAGTCCAACTTTGGCAAACATGCCACTCAATATCTGACCTAACCTTTTGTGAGACTGACTTCGTCTGCTGATCATAGGTCTATGGATAATATTATTCTGATTAAAATCCAATCTATTTTTTTTCTTAAAGAAGTATCCTGATGGTTTAAACAGAGTGCGATTTTTTTTTTTATTCTTAGGCCCTCCCTTTACCATGTGACTTTTTAGCTTTACTGTTAAATATTACCTAGTGACCTGTGTTGTATTTGTTTTGATTAAGTGAATCTAAACTGTCTAACCATTGGACTGAGGCTAGGGACCATTAGGGGCTGAAATGTTTGTACAATGCACAAGTACTTTATCTCTCTTTTGCACCAAATTTAAAAAACTCATGAAAAGATGAAAAATTATAAAAATATTCATAATTTCAATTTTTTTTTCTGACCATGCAAATATTTTTATCAGTTCATTCTGTGTGATGTCCTGCCACTTTCTAGAGCCCTACCCCTTCCTTATAATTAGCGCATATACCAATCAATCCCATGACACCTACCTGTGTTACCAACAACTCAATTATGTCCTGGTCATTGTTGATGTAGGGCTAGTCACATAGGTCATTAGAAATATGGGGTAATATTTTTTCAAAGGAAAAAGAGCAGACAGAGAGTTATGTTTCCCAAGGTTCTTGAACCAGGCTAAGACCACACATCAGTCCCACAGCACCTGCTCTTGAAAGGGGTAAATAAATTAAATCCTCAATGTTGGTGGTGTGAATAAGTCACAAAGGTCATTAGCAAAGCCAGTGTGGCCACAAATTGACTGTTCATTATTCATTTGCAAGGATGTATTGTGTATGGTTTTTATTACTATATTTACTTACCCTGACTCCATTTACCTATAACCAAATATAGAAATAGGTGTGTTCAGTGGTTTAATGTGTAAAAGTTATATTGCAGCATGGAAATTAGATTACATTAAATCACATTACACTATAGTTCCATTGAGAAATTTGCCTTGGACACTGAGATTTCTACTACCACATACAACCCCACGCACAACAGTGAAGTTACAATTATCGTACTAAAAATAAATTGGATGTATTCTCATTAAAACAAAGCTATCCAGTCACTTTAACTTCTTAGTGGTGCTACCGAGTGGTGTTACATAATTCATATCTAAATTCAGTGAAACCTACAAAGGATAGACTACTTATGAGAAAACTTTGAAAGGTATAAAGGATTTGGTATGTGAATGTTTTCACAGTAAGGTGCCTGGGGATCTGTTATGACTCTCTGCTAGTGAACATAGGGAACATAAAAAAGCAGCTGTAGAAAGTTGAAGGACTATCAATTTCCCAACATACACTTACAGATTTAGCAGCAAAGCAAGTAAATGACTTTGTTTAAGCACTAAATTAAAACAAAGTTCAATGGTGTCTCCTTATCAATGGAAAAAAAAACAAAACCAAAAAAACCTAAAAGTCACTTGAGACTGTAAGACCAGATAGACCAACCCATGCACCACCTGGATTGACTACAAGAAAGCCTATAATTCAATGCACCACACATGGTTCCTGGGATGCTTAAAGCTGTATATCACCAGGACCCCTCAGCCAAATTATTACCATAATATGGATACCAACTATGGGCCAGAGCAACAATCAGACACCTCCTTTACATGGATGGCATCAAGCTGTATGCCAGAAGTGAACATGATAGATGCAGTAATCCATCTCACCAAGATATACAGCAACAACATCGGAATGTGATTTGGACTGGATAAGTGTGGTTGGATGGTTACAAGGAGTGACTATGGACACTGGCTACAGAATTACAAGAAGAGGGAAGATAGCTAGAACAGAGAGGATAATATGACCAGAAGGTAACATAACAGATGTTAAAGGCAGCTATACGTATCTTGGAATCCCACAGGCAAATGGGAATCATTAAGGAAGGAAGGAAAGCAGCTGCATCCAAATAGCCAATTACCTGAGGTAAGTCCTGAGAAGTCAGCTGACTTCTCTTCCTCTCTCTTCCTTGCCAATCCCACCGGTGGCAGCACTATCAGCAATGCATAGAGCAAGCTTGCATCAAACGGAAGGAAGAGGGCATGTCTAAAAGCATACGTAACTCAACAGAACTTTGTTCTCTCTCTGGTTGTTCCTCCAACAAGGTTAAACCTAAAAGAAGGAGCTCGGTAATCTTTCTCTCCCTGGTTGTTCCTGCAACAAGGTTAAACCTAAAAGAGAGGCACTCTCTCTCTCTCTCTCTCTCTCTTTCAGGTTCTTTCTTCACTCAGCACCACATGGATAGATAAGAGCAAACACCTGAATTTCATTCATCCAAGTAACGGTGAAATCAAAACTAACATCTGATCAACATTATCACTGCAATAAATTCACCAAATTACTTCAAGCAAGCTTGCAAAAGCAATAATTTCCTTCTTGTTAAACTGCAATGAAATTCACGTAGGTCCCTCGAACTCCCAGGATTCTGATCAAGGAGCCAAAAAGCCAGGTATGAAAAATTAAGTACACCCTATGAATCAACAGCTTGTAAAACCACTTTTAGCAGCAATAACTTGAAGTAATCACTTTCTGTATGAATTTACCAGCCTCTCATAACTGGAGGGATTTTGGCCCACTCTTATTTACAATGTTGCTTCAGTTCATTGGGGTTTATAGGCATTCATTTATGCACAGCTCTCTTATGGTCCTGCCACAATATTTTGATTGCATTGAGGTTTGGACCACTGCAACTTCTTAATTCCTTTCTTTTTTAGCCATTTTGTTGTAGATTTGCTTGGGATGATTGTCCTGTTGCATCATCCAATTTCAGCAAAGCTTTAGCTGTTGGATAGATGCTCTCGCATTTGACTCTAGAATATGTTACGGAGGGGTTCATGGTTGACTGCAAAGTGACTGCAAAGTGCCCAAGACCTGTGGCTGCAAAAGCCCAAATCATCACCCCTCAACCACTGTGCTTGGCAGCTGTTATGAGGTGTTTGCACTGATATGATGTGCTTGGTTTTCACCAAACGCTGTGCTGTGAATTATGGTAAAACAATTCCCCTTTGGTCACATCTGTCCAAAGATTGGCAATTCTCTGGAATGTTTTCCACTTGTGAATATTCTTTCTCACTGTAAAATAATGGACTTCATATTGTTTGGAAATGGCTTTAGAGCCATTCCCTGATAGATGATCTTCTCTAAGATAATTGCTGAAATCTTTGGCATTGTGATAACATACCAGCAATCTGCCAAATCCTCTGCTTATATAGAGGTTGTCATGCTTGCTTATAATCAATTAACCAAGGCCATTTGATTAGCAGAACTTGGCTGCTACTAACCCTCATAATTCCCATGGAAGCAGTATCAATATCTACTGAAGCCTGTTGGTGGTTTCAGGTAGGTAGGTCAATATCAAGCTCTTTCTATATTCACTAAAGCAATTCCTCCATGCCTTTTGAATTACATTGCAAGAGGGCTTTGCTCCTGTGTTAGGCTACATGCCCACCTCTGTTGGGTAAGGAGTAGACTAGTTTTGCATTGGTATTTTCCATGTCAGGCTGATGGCCAGTTGAAACAGAGATTGAAGCCTGGTCAATGTTTTTCTTGGAGCAGGGAATATTTTGGTTTTCTAAGATAGTTCCCGTACTTGGGGCCTTATCTCCAGGAGAAACAGTAAATACATTCAAAATGGTTTTGGTCAAGATACCTGGCACAGCCGAGTTCCTTTTTTTCTGTGGTCTCTTTTTAGATGAGCCCTGTAAACCAGTATGGGTGCCCTTTGAGGAGGGGGAGGGCTTGAGTTTATTTCAATATGAAACCAGTCCTGTTGTCATAGCAAGAGGGTTAACCCAGTCACAGAAACAGGACCAATGCCTATTGAAGATACTACTTACAGGTGCGATTGACTAGTCATCAGGGGCACAAATGAGAGTGCTTCATCAACTGTATGAATTTATCTAGAACAGAATTCTATGAATAAAATAATTACATTTGTACACCTAATTTGCTATCATAATGCACTGATGGTGTGTATTCACAATAGACAATACCAAGTATAACCTGGGAAGCCGCCTCATGGTACAAATAGGTTTTTTATAGTGAGACTAAGGGCTCTGTGAGCATGTTGGTGTTGAATGATTTCATGTCAATGCATTCTAGAATCCATGCATGTTATCTAAAGGAGTGGACATTTCTGTCACAGTTCCTAGACTCAGGGTTGCCATGGAAATGCTCTTTTGCACTGTTATCCTAAGAGAACTTCATAACACTAACACTTTCAGAGATATTCTTCTGAGGCTGATCAAAAGCTTGCTAAATAATTTTCAATTTATTCCTCTGGAAGGTTGAAAACAACTTTTTGAAAATGGTAAGAGGTTAATGTATATACAACTTTTTGGTGCTCATGTGAAATTAAATATTTAACAAAACAGCCTGAAAACATTTATGCTTCCTTCTAGGATGGGATGGATTTTCCTAGATTTCACAAACTCTGTAAAAGGCTTCTCTTCAATTTTGAGAAACCTGGACAGGTATTCCAGTAGAACAGATGAGGCTGGACCAAGGACCTAGCCTTGTATCAGCCTGCTCATGGCAACATGGCACTGTCTAGGTCTGGACTGTCCTGTCCCCACTGCTGCAGGCATTGTAGGAGATACCTGAGGAGGCAGCTCTGTCTGCGTGAGAAGCAGAGAGATTGATTGGTGCACCGCTGACAGCTCAGATCCCCCAAGTCTTGCCAGGTGAACAACCTCAGAGATCCAAGTATAAGAACAGGGCGATAAAAAGAAGTTAGGTCCATGAATTTGAATTCACGGCCCATGTGGGAAGTGATCAGACCAAGCTGCAATGGCTCCCCTGCCCCTCTCCGGCTGGTGTTTAGGATGATCCGGCTACTGCTCCTGTAGCAGAAGCCCACCAGGAAGTAATTGACACTGGGAACAGTATAGAGGGTGATGTGGCTGCTGCGCCCTCTATAGGCTGCTCTATAGGTGACTTCCTGTCTTCCCCCTAAGAAACGCTGGAAAGTGTCACAAGACTGATAGACCAGTTAGTTTTCTAATTAAAGTCTAATAGAATGACCAGAAGATCTAATAATTGTTTCATATCTGCAAAAACATCTTCGTGCCCTCATAATCAACCAAGTTTAATCTTATCAGGCTCACATATAACTCTCTTCTCCTTCATTGACTTTTATGGTTTCTTCAAGTGATTTTGGCCAGCCACTGTCAATGTTTTAGAAAATGATACACTATTCCTCATATTCCTTCAGAAAAATTCAATTTCACAGGTACTCTTATAGTACATTAATTAATGGGGATAGTAAATTACCTAATGAGATAAAAACACATTTGCCCCATTCACATGAATAACATATGATAATAGATTCAAAGGGATGTGCAGCAGTGGTCATATGGTATGAATAAAATTATGCTCAGATCTTAATATTTTTATCAGATGCATTTCTTTTCTACTCACTTCATTCCAGAGAGGGAGAAGGCAGAGTGGGGCGGGGGTTGAAGAGGACACTAGGGAATTGACTGCAACAGAATAGAATTCCAATAGTCCCCTGCTGAACATCTCAAAATGGAGGCTTGTCATGTTATGATGGTGGGGTAGTCAGACACATTGTCCTAAATTCTGTGTGAAATTTTCACTTAAGGAGGTCACATTAGTAGTGACTGTTATGCAGTGTGTAAACATCTTATACTTTCCATACAGAAATACAGCACACATGGTAGAATCTAAGCGCAGAATTAGCTCTCACAGGTTTGCAGAGAATTAACCTGGTCTCAGCAGGATTAGCCCTTGTGATATGCCATCACAGAATACCCCAAACACTGGTGGTTTTATGCCTCCAAATAACACAGTGAGTGTTACAAAAGGCAGACATGTCGTAGACCTGCCTTACCATGCATAAGGTAGACGTGTTGTAGACCTGCCTTACCACACAAAAGGCAAACATGTAGACCTGCCTTATACCACACATAAGGCAGACATGTTGTAGACCATCACTCACGTTGGCTGGAAATATATAGACTTTACAATGTTTTTGGTGGTCATGCGGAGACATTTCAGGCTTCCTGCATGATACCTCACTAGACCTGTAGACCATCTGTGATATTCATTTCTGCAACACATAAAGAATTCCCTGTATCCTTATTAAGCCCCATTATAAACAGAATTGTGTTGGCTGTTCTTTAGCTTTTGTTGTGTTATTTACATGGATCTGCTATTAATTCACCTCAAAACTGCCCAAACTCAGCTGAAAACAACATTGCAGGACTTTTGGAAGCCTTGAAAATTTCGGAACACTAACAATACATTTAATTCCCTTGAGCAGTCTTCCAAGTCTATTAATAACTTGAAAGACCATTACAGATCTGTCTGAGACATCTGACTGCCTGCTTGGCTTTTATCATGTATTACTGTGAAGACGTTTTTACTATAGCGCAAAACTACATTGTTCTGCCTTGGAGAAAAAAAGTATATCAAGACATAAGAAATGTGCTATAACTGATTAAAATGTGAGGTGAAGAAAATCCACAGATATGTAAACCAATGTTATGGAGAACCTGCAAAACAAAATATGAGCTTCAAGGTGAAATACACAAGCAAAGAAAAGCTTTTATAGAGCATGATGAGTCACCTCTTTTTAAAAAATACAAGCTTTTTACCCATTTTCTCAAGGAAAAGCTTCTTGAAAAACCTGTAAATTTGATACACTAATATTTTATGACTCCTTCATGTTAAAGGTTGGAAAATAAAAATTCGATAAACTTCCAGACTCTTCAGGAAGAGAGAGAACTCAAGATATGGATCACATGCATATTAAAGATACGGAAAAGCTTACATTACTTTTTCCTTCTTCATTTTAGAACCAGCCTCGCACTCCACCATTCACCCCCTCCACAGAACAGCCATCAATTTCTGGACCTGAGACAGCTTTTCAGGACATTCTAGTACATACACAGGACATTTTCATCACACTAATTTCCCATGAGCAGGCCCACAGTCTTCAGTGTGTATGAATAAAGAAAGAGTACTTTGTCCCTTTAGTTTTGTTGCTTCATTTAGCCAGCTCAGCACTGCGCCTGTTTTACACTCCAATAAGTCATGTGTCACATGACTGCAGAATGTGATATGGTTGAATAAATCCAAGTTCTTTTCCTGACATGTTTATTAAAAGATCAGAATTTAGTGCCAGCCACATGAATCAAAGGGGACATCCTGTTTGGTGTCTTGGTCACTGATCACTGGTTGGTGGTTGAAATATGACTGTGTTAGTAATGTTAACTGCCAGACATTATGGTCTGCAGTATCAACAAAGGAACATATGATTGGTATATCTGAAGTTGCTGATCAAGTTCATTCTTTCATATACTCACTGTTTATCCACATTAAAATAAACATTTCATGCATGATGAGTCAACGATTCAAAAGGCATGCATTGTCACCAAAAGGTCCCAGGAAAATTGCGGTGAGTTTTCATTACTTCACACTACTTGTACACCTCCTGGATATCAAAGATTTGAACTGAGGTGGAGCTGATCTCTACAACATGGTGCAGCTCTTCAGTCTACAGAAACTGTGCAACCCAGTCATTTTTCTGCATGGTACAAAATTTCTGCATAGTGTATCCAGGAAATCTTAGGTCAGTCCATCAATTCATGCTGTATTGAAGGCCTAACATGCTACTAGATAGGTGAACCCAATACCTGGCACTCACTGCCATTCACTGCTCAAAATTATGAAACAGGTTGCAGCCATTATATCATCATGTCCCTTATCCTTCTTAAATCTTTCATAGGAGGAGCCAATTTTGTAAATGTTTTCCACGTGGCCTACTTGCCTTTCATTCTGTCTTCACTAAAAATAGTGTGATCAGCAGGTAAAAGTCTCTACTAGGCTATGGAAAATCAGGCAAAAAGTTAAATTTAAAAATAGGAAAAATCAATGCACCTGTTTTGTCACATTTAGAGAAAAATAGTAATATAATTTATACAACACTCCATTCAAAAGGATAAAAAAAATTTAGCCCAACATCTTCCATAGATCAGGGTTTGCCTGCCCATTACTGCTCTGAGAATATGTACATCCTACTAATGTCAGAGTTGTTGTTTACCGCTGTTGTGGAAATTTACTTTGCTTTTTGTTTCTATAGTCACAGCATAACATTCTGCAGATAGGTGTGCGAGCCAGGGACATCAGCAGCTCACATGCGTTCTTCTTGTGCTGACCCAGCAGGTGCACACACTGTTCTAACCATAGACATAGAGGAATCCTTGAATGCTCAGACTAACCAAAGCATCATTAGCAGATATACTGTAGGAGTCGTTTTTTTCTTCTTTTCTATTCGCTTTTGGCGTCACTGCCACTGTCTGTGTATAAGGGGAGGGGGACTGTACTGCAGGTTCAGTTCTCTTTCTCTGTTATACAGGGGACAGAACTCAATAAACCTTTTTACTACTCAACGCATAAAGCTGTCTGTGTTTGATGTGCTCTCATTTTTTCCACCACACCCCTCTGCTGATTTTTTCAACCATATTAATAACAGCAAGTCTATCAAGGGATGCTGATAATAAATTGCTGTTAGTCTTGTACCACAGAATGTGGTCTGAGCATCACAGCATCAGGACAGAGAAAAATGTTGCTGCATAAATTTGTCGCAGATCAGTTCAGTTTTGATGCATGCTCTTCCTGAGCTTCAGCAAGATAAATATGTTTGATCTTTTACAGTAGGTAGTTATTTAATCATTATTTATTCTTATGACCTGTTTTGCAAAAATAACAAGATGAACAATGTTGCTTAAACTATTTTCAAACAATATTATAATAGCAGAAAAAATGGAAAAACTCACTTTAATGACCCACTTTTTAGAGTCATTAAAGTGATTCCAGAATGATGACCTCATACCTTAACTGAAATAAAGAAAACACACACACACAACATCAGAGAAGGGAGGCAGGCTGCACAGACCAACTGTGTCGCACACATAGACAATTATTAAAACACATAAAACAGAAAGCAAAGTACAAACATGTAACTGAGACAAAATTTTGCAAACACTACAGACGTTGCTAGTAACCACACATATTAGGTTAAACACTGACAAGGACTGACTATTATACAAGGACTTAAATATACACATTAAATAATGACTAACAAGGGACAGGTGTAACACGCAACTGATTAACAAGGGAGGGCTGTGACACACACAAACAGACATAGGGAGGAGAAATTAGTGCATTGTTAACAAAAATTAACAAGTAAATAAATAAAACAAAAAGCCTAATAATTTAGAACCACTCAACAAACACAAATACAATGACCTTAAACAGTAAAGAAAAAGCACACTGTGGTAGCATGTACACAGTGACAGGTGGGTTTTTGGAAGGAATGAATAAGCAAAATACTACTACTAAAATAAAATCAACAGAATGTGTTGCATACCTATCTAAAACAATTCTTCTGGATTTTTCTTGTTGTCAGTAGGAGATGTTTTGCTCAGTAGTCATAATGCATGTTCTAAAATATTTAAAAGTAAAACAACTGTTTTATCCATGCAATTGAAGAAGTGGAGATTAAATATTAGCAGGTCCACTGGGCAGAGTTATTCAAAAGAGGGCAGCCAAATCTGGAGCACAAATGTTCCTAAACTGTTCCAAGGTGATTAAGTTGTTGCAGCTCAAATATTGGTCAAATTTTCAAATGCAGACTGAAGACCCATCTATTTGTGGAATATTTAAACAACAACTGATCCTGCTACTATGTTGACTAACTGAAACTCTAGTACTTATTGTAGAGTTTTGTTTATTGCACTTATTGTTGTCTGTTATAGAGCTTATGTGTTTTGCACTTCTATGCATCAACATGGATCCCTGTATTTCAATAGTATTTTGGGCTCTAACCTACTGTACTGGCTAGGATCCATTCTATAAAAAATAGTAATAATAATAATAATATTATTATTATTATTATTAATTTTATTTAGAAGTCCCTTTCAGGATACCCAAGGACACTTTGCAGTATAAGAGCCAATGAAAACATGATAAAGAGTTTTAAGAAGAGAATAGTGTCACGATTAATCCCCCCCATCTTCCGTGTTCCATGTTTTCCCAGGCGTGTGTATTTTAGCTCCATGCCGTAGTTTCGTTTTCTCCGCCACTCGTTTGATTTTCCACACCTGTCCCTCGTTTCTAGGCTTGTTAAGGTTAATGTATTGAAACGCTGTCATGTGCCCTGTGTTTTTGGCTGTTCATTGTTTACTTCATTGCCTTTATGTGTTGATTGTGGTTGTTAGGTTCATTGTGCTTGGTTGTATTTAGTGTTGATTTGTAGTGATGAGCGGATGAAGCTTTAGGCGCTTCTTCCTCATTGTGACGAAAAAGATTCGATGCGTTGGAACATTGAAATTCGACGTCAGAGAAGAGTGACATCTGTTGGCCAGAAAAAATATTGCAGCCTGCAGATCAACTGCTTAAGCGTGTTAATGCTGTGTGGTCTTACATTTCAACTCGTGTCTGTTCAGATCCGCTGAAAATCATGTTTAATTATTTAAATGCTTGAATGTTGTCACTATTGGTTGTTTCGCCCTGAGCTTAGGTGTGAATTGAGGGGCGGGCTCAGCACTTATTGAAATGACTTAAATTAGGACGACTCCGCCACAGACACGTGTCTGTAGCGGTAATCAACATCTAGAGGAGGTTTGGTGGTGTTCTCAAGTTCATCTACATCTCATCTACAGGACTTCACAAACTCAGCTAAGTATCTTCTCATATTATCTCAATCCTTTATCTCATACATCAACAAATCAAGCATCTGAAATGTGCTTCACAATTCCTGTCCACATATCCCTCAGATCTCCTCGACACAATCATAGGTGTCGCAATCTCAGCAACCTCACTGACTCACAACACTTCGCACCATCACATATTATGGTGGCAGGAGGGCTCTGGAACTGCCAAACTGCTGTCCAGAAGGCTTCATCTCAGCATTAGCATCCCTCCACTTCCTACACTTCCTGGCTCTGACAGAAACATGGATCACCCCTGAGAACTTGGCGACTCCGGCTGCCCTGTCCTCTGCCTTTTCATTTACTCATTCTCCGAGGCGTCTTGGCAGGGGTGGTGGCACAGGTTTACTAATGTCCCAAAAGTGGTGTTTCACTCCACTTTCCATCTCCTCTTTTGAATTTCATGCCATTACAGTGATTTTCCCCACCAAACTTCTTATCATTGTCATCTATTGCCCTCCAGGTTCCCTAGATCATTTCATTGATGAGCTCAACATCCTTCTGAATCATTTCCCCATTGAAGGAAATCCACTCATTCTCCTTGGTGACTTGAACCTTCCATCAGACAAGCTGCATTCCTCCTGCAGCCTTCTGCTGTTGACAGCATTTGATCTCACCCTCAACCACTCTTCTCTGACTCACAAAGCGGGCAATGTTCTGGACCTGATCTTCACCCATACCACCGCAACATCGGACATCGCAGTCACCCCCCTCCACCTCTTGGACCATCACTTTCTATCCTTCTCTCTCTCTCCCTTCCTTCTCTTTCCATCCAGTCCTCTCCAACATGTTCCTCCTTCCTCCCTTGCCATCTGCACTCCATAACTCCCTCTTCCCTTACTTCTACTATTTTGTATACCCTTCCTCGCCCTGACTCTCTATCCTCTCTCTCTTTGGATACAGTTACAAATACTTTCATTTCTACACTCTTCTCTTTGTATACTCATTCTCTTGTTGATGTAATATCTTCTCATGGTTTCTCCTACCACTGCTATGCTGATGACACTCAATGACTTCTTTCTTTTCCACCCTCTGACACACAGGTCTCCAGATGTATCAGGGCATGCTTGACTGACATCACGTCATGGATGACAACCCACCACTTGAAGCTCAACCCCAGTAAAACTGAGCTTCTGTTCATCCCAGGTACTCCCAACCCTTACCATGACCTCACTGTTTCTTTTGAGAACTCCCTGGTATCATCATCCGAAGCTGCCCGTAGCTTGGGCGTAACATTGGACAACCAGTTGTCGTTCTCAGCTCATGTTTCTAATCTAACCCGGTCTTGCAGATTCCTCCTTTGTAACATACAAAGGATTCGACCCTTTCTTTCGCAGGAAGCGACACGGGTGCTTGTGCAGTCTCTTGTGATCTCAAAGCTAGACTACTGCAACTTGCTACTTGCTGGTCTTCCTCTAAGAGCCATCAAACCTCTACAACTTGTCCAGAATGCAGCAGCACGACTGGTCTTCTATCTTCTGAAGTTCACACATTACTTCGCTGCTGCGCTCCCTTCATTGGCTTCCTGTAGCTGCTCGCATCAATTTTAAAACCTTGATACTTGCCTACAAATCCAAAAATGGACCAGCCCCTTCATACATGAGGTCAATGGTGAAAGCCCAATCTGTACCTCGAGTACTTCGAACCTCAAGTACAGCTGGGCTTGAAATACCTTCCTTCAGGTCTAATGGACAACAAGCATCGAGACTATTTTCTGTCCTGGCTTCAAGATGGTGGAATAAACTCCCAATTGCTGTCAGGACAGCAGAGTCCCTTGCAGACTGAAGACCCATCTATTTGCAGAATATTTAAAGGACAACTGACGCTGCTCTTATATTGACTGACTAATTTGGTACTTATTGTAAGGTATTGTTTGTTGTTTAACAAAATCTAGCACTTATTGTTTATAGCACTTATCATTGTTTACGATGGACCTTATATGTTTTGTACTTCTAGGTATCAGCATTCATCCCTGTATTCTAGTTCATTGGTATGTTTAATTCTAACCTACTATACTGTACCTGGATATATTCTATGAGTAAATGACAGTACTTTTGTAAGTCGCTCTGGATAAGAGCATCTGCTAAATGCCGTAAATGTAGAATGTATAAGGCCTACGGAAAATAAATCATTCATATATTAGCAACAAAGTAACCTTCTGTGAATCATAACAATGATTTTATAGGGAATATGAGGGGTATATAGAGAATATAAAAGATTGTTTACAAAATTTGAAAATATGATTTGAAGAAACTGCTGGGGTATAGTGACTGAAATTTAATTGATTGTGCTTGTGGTTAACTGGGAACAGAACACAATACAGAAGAGCAGTTAGTGTTCAGTTCAATAAACTGAGCCCAAACAAACAGTTATGCTCAATTATTTAAGAATACATTTTTCTCTGTAGTGTTGGGTTTAAGTCTGTTTCTTCTCTGGTTCACGATTTCACCAGTATGTAGTGCTGATGTGCTCTCATGTTTAGCACGAAGGTGTCTCAGCATTGTTATTTAAAAATACATTTGATTAGAATAAAACTCGTTATTTTACATAAACCATAAAGATACATTATGATATGTTTGGTACTTACCCTATTTCTAGATATTTTATCAAATTTTCCCCATGCACTGGAACACGTATTTGATGTAGAAGTTTCCATTTTTTAATGGCTCTGCCACAGAAAAGGCGCTCAGGATTTTCCTGTCCCTTAAATAATCATTAAGATATGGGATAGCGCCAAAACCTTGAACCAGTCCCGTCCATTTCCGGTAGTTCATTGTCGTTTTCGAAGCTTCAAACGTCATAGTCACGTGAGGGTTATTGACACAATATAAGCTCCGGTACACGGTGTCGAATCAGCAAGTGTTGGAAAAGTGACACGAGCGTCGAAGCTTCGGTATTGAACGTCCCATTCCTATTGGTTTGTGCTCCGTGTATCCTAGCCTTAGTGTTTCTTAGCCTCGAGTTTTCCTAGCGTATTTTGTTATATCCTGATTCCCCTGTTTGTCTTCCCGTGTTTTTGTTTTGTTTTGTCATGTATTCTCGTAATCTCCGTATTGGCTCTATGACTCTGGACTGCTATAACGACTACGACTCTGGATTTGCTCTTAATAAATCTCGCTCTTCTCCACACATGCGTCCGCCTCCTTACCGCTCACCGTTACAAATTGGGGGAAAACACAAGAATAATAAAATGACACAGTGGGTAAATGAAAATAAAATTAGAGAGGTGGAGAGAGTTACAGTAAGAAAAAGGCAGGACAAAACTATGATAAAATAAAGCAGTGAGGCAGTAAGAAAAGTTGGGGGAAATCAGTCTGAAAGAAAAGTTTTTAAATGCTTTTTGAAGGTGGATAGTGATGGGCAGAGACGTAGGTGCAAGGGGATGGAGTTCCACAGCTTTGGACTTGTCACGGCATAGCCCCCTCCTATACTCTTCCCCATGTTTGTGTGTGTGTCTAGCGCATGCCTCTACCTTGTTTGTTGATCCTGTCACACATGTCTGTAGTTAGGTTCCTTGTTGGCACATGGGAAGCTATTTTACTGTTTTTTGTTGATGGTGTTTGACCCCATGTATTCCACTCCTAACTAATGTGTAAAACATGTAACTTGTAAACACCAGTGTTTACAAGTTTGCTGTTCACTAAGTTGTTGTGGTTTAGTGTGTTTTGCTCTGTTCTTTGTGTTTTGGTTTTGTTTGTGTTGATAATAAATAAATTCTTTTTTATGGAGACTTGCCTTGGGATCCCACTTCCTTGTCACATCACGTTGCAGACAGCAACACTAAAAGCGCTATCAGCATAAGTGTGTAATTTGGCAGGAGGAACACAGAGCAAATGAGCATCTGCAGACTGGAGCAACTGTGAGGGACTGTGTCTGGACAACAGAGCAAAGAGGTAATCAGGAGCTAGACCATGTAAAGATTTAAAAACCAGGAGTAAGATATTATACTGTATGCGATAATGGACCAGAAGCCTGTGTACTACAATTAGGTTCAAAGCCATACGGTTTTTAATGTCAACCAGGTAGCTGGTCAGTGAGTCAGGGGGCAGTATATCAGAGGGCTTGGTGCAGATGTGAACTTGAGCATCATCTACATAACAGTGAAACTGAAGACCGTGCCATCAGATAATATTACCAAATGGGAGCAAGTAGATTATAAACAGAAGGGGGCCAAGAACTGAACCCTGGGGGACATCATGAGTGAGAGCAGAAGTACCTGACCTAAAGATGCCAAGAATGATGAACTGTTGCCTGTTGGTGAGATATGACCTAAACCAAGCAATTGCGTGTGTCAGTGACACTGGTCCAGGTCTCTAGCCTATGCAACAATGTGTGATGTAAGACTGTATCAAATACTGCTGTAAGATCTAGGAGGACAATTATATTCACTATACCAACATTAGCTGCCAATAACAGATCATTCATGACCCTTTCCAGAGCAGTTTCTGTGCTGTAATTTACTCTGAATCTAGACTGAAACTGCTCAGAAAGGTTGTTGGAGGTAAGATTATCCTTAAATTGAGCCAACACTATGCATTCCAGTATCTTACTGAGATAAGGAAGTGAATATTATGGGGGTCAAGGGCTGACTTCTTCAGGACTGGGGTAATAGCAGCTACTTTTAAATTGTGAGGAACATAGCCTGAGCTAAGTGAAGCATTTATGACTGAGGTGATGAGTGGGCAAAGTGAAGGCTGGCAAGCTTTAATCAGATGGGGAAGCCAGAGGGTCTAAAATACAAGTAGTTGCTTTAGAGCAGTTGATGAGGCTGGATACAAAACTCTCATTGATCTGGTGAAAAGTTTAAAGGTGGTTAACAACTGGGGGGCAAATGTAAATGTTCCTAAGCTTCTCAATGAAGAAAGCCAAAAGGTCATTCCAGAGGGCAGTTTAAGGGATTAAAGGGAAACTGCAAGCAGGCTGCAGCAATTTATTAATTGTAAAAAAGAGGACTCTTGGATTACCGCAGCAGTTGGTAATATTGGTGGCCTGAAAGTCAGCCTTGGCCTTATGCATGGCAGTTTTACAGGACAGAATGTGTTCCTTATAAGCAACTGCATGAGCTGTCAGTTTAGTTTTCTTACTAAGGTGCTCCAGTTACCAGCCTATTGCTTTCATTAACCTAAGTTCACAAGTTAACCACAGAGGGGGTGACAGAAAGTCACAACTCATGTTTGAAGAGGAGAATGTGCTATTAAGTGCTATTGAGATAGTGTCAGTGTAATAATTGACCAGGATCTCAGGTGATTTAAGTGAATGTAGCATGGACGGCAATCTACATAGGCCTTCATCTTCTCTCATCAGAGTTCAGGCCTATTACCACAGTGTCATCAGCAAACTTGAGGATGGTGGTAGAGCTGGAAGTGGCTACACAGTCATAAGTGTAACGTGAGTACAGCAGAGGGCTCAAGACGCAGCCTCACGAGGCTCTGGTGCAGAGTGTGGATGAGACACATTTGCCTACTTGCATTGCTTGTGGTCTGTCAGGAAGCTGGAGATCAAGTGCCAAATCTTCCAGCTTGGTTATGAAATTGGAGGGGATAATGGTGTTAAATGCTGAGCTGTTGTCAGCAAACAGCATTTTAACATAATTATACTTCCTAATGTCCAGATGAGTCAGTGTTGTGTGGAACAAATGAGTGATAGCATTGTCAGTGAAGCGGTTGTGGTGGTGGATTGTTTGAAGCATGCTGAAATGATGCCCAGCATCAGTAAGAGATTAAAAATGTCTGTAAATACTGGAGCCAGCTGGACTGCACAGGCTTTGAGAAAACAATAGCAGATCCCATCTGGTCCTGCTACTTTACTGGTGTTCACTCCCAAGAGTTCACTCCCAATCCATTTTCTCACATCTCTCCCCATGATGGTAAAGCAGCACTTTCCTCTGATGAGCTCTCAGTGTGCACACTGGGGACCACTCCTCTCCTCTCCAAAAAAAACCAAACAAACAAACAAACAAAAAAAAAACCTCAGTGGAGCAAAAAGGAATGCCCTTGTTAGTTTTCACTAAATGGCTTTAAAGCATAAGTTCCGCCTCTGCAGCCATAATGAGTGTCAAATCAGGCAGACGTAGAATCCACAGATTGTTTTATTTTGTTTGATCCATTTGTGGTAAACCCAATTGGAATGCCTTAAAAGAATGCTTATTCCTTCCCTTATCATGAAAACAAAGGCTATTTAATATGTATAAAACAAGGCATCCACTTTGTTTGTTGTGTACCTGATAAAGGTTCGATATCCCTGTCTAGGAGAGCATTGAGGAGGAGGGCAAAAGAATGCAGATGTGAAATGTTTTTTGCCAAAGTCTAACCCACTTGTGCATGAAGAACTATGAAATGTAATCCTTTAAAGAAATCAATCCAACAGCATCTTGCTAAGCAAACTAAAATGACTCATTTTATCATTTTATTTAAAATGTTCTTTTCCTTTAGTGCATGTTCATCTTAATTCAATCATCACAGACACTCATTCTTCCTTTTTCTTGCGATTTACACTTTTGATTAAGCAAAACCTTTTTATTTTGCCCTGAAATACTGAAGATGTGTTGTTTGGCTGGTGATTGACCAGTCCCCAAATCATCAGCAGAACAAGAATGGCTCTTAGAATCACTGTCAATGAAAATCTAGCAAAAGACCAATGTTGCATGCATAAGTTTGTGAATCAACAACGTAAAGGGGACCCGGGACTCTGCCAGATGGCTAACACAGTCAGACTCATCAAACCAGCTTCAGGTACCAAGTCCGGCAGATCAAGGAAAACTCACTGTCACTCACTGTCTATCAATTCTTTGTTGTGCATGCAGGCCTGTGAACTACCTGATGAATTGAACAGACTGGAACCGAAAGCGCTATCGTGTTGATAGAGCTTCCGGTTCCGATCTGTTCAATTGATCACAGAGTAAAGTCTGTACATGCATTTCCCATGTGTCAGTGAGGATTTGATCAGTTAATTCTTTCCTCCTGACTGTTTAGTAGCTTGTTGAGACTTATTTAGTTTCACGTGTAGGTTGTTCCTCCCAATCATCTTTGTTTTGTGATCTTTCTTTTATTTGTAGTTAGTTCTGCTTGGTTCAATATGAGTCTTGTTTATTTAAAAAAAAAAAATATATATATATATATATATATATATTATTATTGTTTGGTTTGATAAGTAGTCTCTGCCCAGATAGTCACTCTCACAGGTTAAACAACACTAAAACAGCATAAAAATATGAAAGCCTCTTCATTATCAACTATGAATGAGTTTTTACAGAACTTAAGACAATAATTTTTACAGCAATGTTGTTCAAATTAAATTCTGTTAGAATTAAGGCAATATTAAATATGATATTGGGAAACAATTAGAAATGTACAACAAATACTTTAATAAAGTAAATTTGCAGCTGATGCTTTCTTTAGCCACCAGTCTTCTGACTTGGATTGGTTTGGTCAGTGAGCAGACAAAGAGCAAGAAACATGCCTGCGACACATCTTCCAGAGGATACATGTTTCAAAATAGCGTGGACCAAAGCATGTGAAGAAGAAAGAGAGCGAGCGAGAAAAATGCCCGAATAATACTCTAAATCCTAACCAGAAGAGAGATGACATATGTAGTTGTTTTAGATGTCCAGCGTAATAGGACACCAACAAATATGTCTCCTTTTGTGTCATCAGATTGAAGCAGGAGGTAGGCTTACTATGAAAGCAACTGTAACCTATATTTTATTATTATTTATTTTTAGTGTCAACACATTGATTTTTACCTTAATAAACATCACACTTCTCAACGTTTGCATCCTTCCTCAGTTCATGATTATATTTAATCACTGAACAAAACCCACTTTCATTTCCATCTCATAAAATGTTAAAGCAGATACAACAGATAACCTCTCACTAACTGATTATATTCCATAGTTACTAGATGGAGGTGAAATCTAGCTTGTAGCTTAATATTTAAAATAAATCTATAATAATTATTTTAGATAATGCTTTACCTGTGTATCATTACTCCACAGGTACCTACCTACCACTGATTTTAGACTTGTTTTTTATTAATTCCCTAAGGACATTTTCAGGTGTAAAGGACACTGTTAATAAATTGCTTTTGTACCCATATGTGCTCATATCAGACCATCATAGTACAGAAGATGTTATAACAAATTTGGCACAGACCACCTCACTGGTGATACATGGTCATTGGTGAGCTGCAGAAAGCTTAATCCTGCACACTGTTTCAATGGTATGTTACAAGTATACTTTCATTTGTTTAAAATATATTTACAAATTTGTCATGGCAAATTAACTTAATTTCTTATTAGGGCAATATAAATGTCTGTTTAAACTTTTAAATATTATTTTCAAATAATATTAAAAGAAAGAAGCATTTTTGAACAATATTAAACATAAAGACACATTTTAATGTTTTATATAAATGTTTTGTTTTTGTTTTTTTTACGAAAATGAAGCCCTGTCTGTGTATTTTAATTGTCTATGTGGATAGACTGTGTGTTTAAAGCTGATTATTAATCATACACATCTTGTTTTCAAAAATGAACAAATTCAGACTATTAATGTGATCATTTTCTTTACTTCCACAGCATTGCAGGCGAGGTGATGGAAAACGGAACATACAGAAATCAAATTCTTATAATCAAAGGATTGAGGGTCACACATCAGTCTGCTTATCCAGTGTTTATTCTTCTTTTCTTAGTCTATCTTTTCATTATGATATCCAATCTTGGACTTATGGTCCTGATATCAATGGAGAAAGCTCTTCACAAACCAATGTACCTTCTCTTTCTTAACCTTCCCCTTAATGATGTACTTGGTGCTTCTACTGTTATGCCTGGTTTGCTCAAAGACATCTTTAAAGATGATTCTGAGAGATATATCAGCTATGTTGCATGTGTAATTCAGGCATATGGTGTTCACGCATTTAGTACAACAGCACACACTATACTGATGATCATGGCTTTTGACAGGTATGTGGCCATATGCAACCCTCTACAATACAACACAATAATGACCAACAAAATGGTTGTTAAACTATCTGCATTAGCTTGGACAGTAGCAATTGTCCCAGTTGGTGCTATATTGGCTCTTACTATTAAGCTGTCACACTGTAGTTCAACTATTTCAAATCCATACTGTGATAATCCTTCTCTGTTTAAACTTTCTTGTGAGAATCTATTAATTAATCAGGTCATTGGATTATCATCCTCTTCTTTGTTCTGGATCATCTCGATATCATGCATCAGTTTCACTTACCTAAAAATTGCAATTGTCTGCATAAAAAATAGAAACAGTGCACTGAAGAGCAAGGCTATGAAAACATGCAGTGCACATTTGATCGTGTACCTAATTGTCCTTGGATGTGGATTAACCGTAATTATTCTGCATCGATTCCCACAATATTTGGAACATGAAAAACTGGCTAGTGTCTTGTTCTATGTTATTCCCACCAGTCTTAACCCTATTATATATGGATTTCAAACCAAAGAAATCAGGCAGTGTTTTGAGCAGATACTACAGAAAAGGAAAGTGATTTCAGAATGATTATACTTTGTTAAACTGGTTGCCAAGTTTTCAAATTGTTGACATCTTGCAGGGGTTTAGACATGCCAGACATGCTTGATCAGCCCTGCCTAGATCATGTGAGGTAGGGTGTCTGATTGATGAAATACCTGAAATATCCTGTGACTCCAGAAAACATCACCTATGATGTGTCCAGAGAAGCAGGATGCATTTCAGAGGACAGTTAATTTTTAAATTACTTTAAAAGAGATTGTGTTGACAACTGTATTTTGTATTTGGTGTCATTAGTTTGGCATTTGTGGCAAGATTATTAAATATTATTATTATATTATTATTACAGGTAAAGACCATGAAGAACACAATACATAGCTACCGGGGACAAAATGTTAATCAAACAAAGAAAAAAACAATATCCTTGGTCATTTCTTTAATATTTACAAAATACATACTCTATTTCATTTGTCAGAATACTGCTGGATGCCTTTGGCTAGCATTATCTTTAATATTGATTTTTGTTTTAATATTTAAAATTTTATCTTTTATCTTGTCACAAAATGAGATGGAGTATTATTTTTTAATTATATAAATGTACATAAATATATGTATGGCCTGGTCACACGTAAAAGTTTAATAAAACAATAAGAGCTTATGTATATGAACATAAACAGTGAAGTATAAATCTTGATGAAACCATCATTTATCATAAAAAAAAATATTTCTAATCAGATTTTGATAAAAATGTACAATGTCAAAGTAAATGTAACTGTTCTGTATATGCCATACCATGCTCTTATAATAGTAAACTGTATGTTAAAATTTAAATCTGTTTAACAGTTTAAATCTGTTCATTATCATGTGGTTAGCTAATTCATTAAGTCTTAAATTGAATGTTTTATAAAATGTATATTTAAAATATATACATTTATGGAAATTAATTTTGCATATTTTTTGTAATTGCATGACATCATTTAAACATACTATGAACATACACCTCTGTAGCCTGTAAACATTAGGTGGTTTTCTTTGTTTGTTTGTTTTTAATAAATGCACCATTTCAATATTTCAATCAGACTTAAGGGAAATTTGTCTTGGTCAAAGTAGTGCTTACAAGCAGAATATAAATTAAGAAAGTAGCTCTGTAGCCTGTAAACATTAAATAGTTTCTTTCATTGTTAATAAATGTGCTATCATAATACTCAAAGCAGAAATACTTTGTTGGTTATGTACAATAACACTTAAGAGAAATTTGTCTTGGTGAAACTTGTACTTAGAAAATATAACGCAGAATATAAAATTAGAAATCAAACCAATAAATACAGACAACTGTATGATATATTTACAGAAAAAGGATAAAGAGTCAGACAAAATATAGCACAATTAATGTCAATAGTTCAACATACAGTTCTTTACAACAATATTTCCTATTATGTGTGAATAGTGCAGGAATATGTTTTTAACTGATACAGCAGTCAGCATGGACTGCCTGTAGCAGTGTGTGCATGTTGGAAAATGACATTTGTATATGTACAAAGAAGTACAGAATGCTACAGTGTGCTGGAATAAAAACAAGGTGGGTAAAACAGTCATAAAAGCTCATAAAATGTGCATTACGAATCAAGGTTCCTGTTCAAAAAGCTACTGAACAAAGGACAAAGCTGCTGATTTTAAAGAGTGCACAGAGTCATTTTCTCTGTTTGTCTTTAAAATAAATGATGACCATACTGGTAGGAATGGCAGAGATTTTGTGTGCACTTGTCCATATCTTGAACTTATACCATTCATGGATGGATCTCGTGATCTCAGATGATTAGATTTTCCCCATGGCCTGAGGAGATCAAGCATCAAACCAGATTATGATGGTTGAAGCCAGGTTGTGGAAGTCTGCTAAAAATAAATAAATAAATAAATAAATAAAGATATTTGTAAAAGCGACCTTGAGTTTGAGAAAGGCACTATATAAATGCAACTAATAATAATAATAATAATAATAATAATAATAATAATAATAAAAGTGGAAGTGTGTGTAGTAAAATTTGGATATTGCTGGTGTCAGTTTTAAAGGCACTTCACTCTGAGAGGCCAATTTTAATTACACACAGTATAAGGTCAACCATCACAGTTTCACAATATGCCAAGGTTTTGATGGAGAAATATTTTGTACATTATGGGCTCCTTACGTGGATACACTCTGATTAGGAGCATGACTTTGAGTCCAAACTGATCCGTCACTTCCTGCTGATGTTGGAGATATGCAAGTGCAGCAAAAACCATATCACCCTCAAGGCAACCTACAGCTGGAAAGGTTCAATAGGCTGCTATTCTCTGTTGGGCACACAGGACTCTAAACAGAATCCTAAGTCGTTTCTTAGCATTGATATGTTGAAAGTTGTTACAGTGTAATTTATATTGTTTAATTCATAATATTTAGTGTAAGAATCAAATTCTTCTCCTTAGAATAAAATCAATTATGTTAGTCTAGTATGAAGAATATCATGTTCTTTAGACATGGACTGCCCACTGTCTCTATTCTTGTGATTTTAGCACTCTCTAATCTGTTCTCATGCAGTGCTCATGATCACCAGAAGCAGTTGGACCAACTGTTCCCAACCAACTTTTCCTTTCACCCTTCTGACCTTCTTACACACACATCCTGTTTCCCCTTGTAAAATCACATACATAGGTCAACTGTTGAGGTTTAAAAAGTAATCCTTGACCGCTGAGGTTTTGAAAGGAATTATCAGCCATTTCAAGGTGTGTCATTGTGTTTTTTTTCTTTATTCACTCCTTCCTCATGAAGTGTTTTGAGAAATTAGGTGGGTTTGCAGTTTTTATTTTTATTGTGTATTGGGGTAATTTGAACATTTAACTGTTAATATGTTAATCCTTTAAGCCCATCATTATCATTTATTTGTCTTACTTTTCTTTCTTTTATCAGTGTCCTATTGATTCATTTACATGCCAAAGAGCCAGTAAAAATGATTAATAATTCTGAAGCTATAATTAGAATTAATTAGAATTAAATAGTAATTATAATTGTAATTAATTAAAAGTTCTTGCAATGCATATTATTTTATTATTTACAATTATATAGATTTGTTTACAATTAATTATTTTTATTTTTAAGCATTTCATATTTAATATTTCCTTTTATTAAGTTAAAAAATTCTGTCATCCTTGTCTGTATTCTCTTCTTAAGCTCATGAGGAGATCTTAGAACTGTTTATACTGAAATTGTCTATAATGTCACTGAATACAAGACTTTAAACATGAACAGAATAACAGTTCTGGATACTTACATGAGCACTGTAAACAAATTCAGTATAAATAGTCCTAAGTTTTCCTTGTGAGATTAAGGAGATAATACAGACAAGGAAGAGTAGAAACATAATTTATGTTTATAACATAATAACATGGCAAAACTGAGATTAAACATACCAAAATTTGACTATCAGAATTATTTATGACCTTCCCATGGGTCATAAAATAAAGGCATAACACAGACCATTTCCATAGATGAGTCTTTGGCTATTCGTCACCAGTCCACAGATATCTACCTACCTAAAATGTCAGTATTTTATTTATTTTCGAGGGACATTCTCAGCTATACAACTAACACCAACTCTTTCAAGAGGCCCTTCTAACTAAATTGTTGTTGCTCTTGTAACTAAGATTGGTTGTATCAGTGATAGTCTTTTTTAATGGATAGTAATGAGGTGTTGACTTGCAGGTGAGAATGTTTCGGAGAGACAGAACTTTGGGGATGATGACCTCTGGTGGTGATCCTCCTGAATCACAGGTACAAGCATAACAGTACCTTAAACAATAAAGAACTGCAGGATGCAAAAAACAGAGCTGAGAAATGTCATAGATACATGCATAGATGAAATGACTAAAATCAATGCCTTACCCATTATTGTAGATTAATTTTAACATATTTTGAGACTTGCTTTTACTCTTAGTGGAGTACTATTGTATTTAAAGTAGTTTCATTAACAAGCCCATCACAGAAAAATAGCCATGCATCAAATTATAAAAACATGAGAAAAAATGAGAAAGGATGTAAAGTCAAAAACAAAATTAATAAACTTAAATTATTTTTAATCTCATGTGTACCATGTACATCATAGATTGTCATGGTCTGGAAAAATGCAAGGCAGTAATTTAATCAAGAGGGTTACAAGGGTTACTACACAATCTGAAGGTGAAAATCAGAAAGGCTAGGATCAAAATCAGTAAAGTCGAAGTACAAAAATGTAATCCAACACTCAAAGAAGAAATAGGTCAAAAAAGAGGGCTACAAGGAAACCCACTTGGTACGTAGGCACAAGGCAAACAATAGTCCTTCACAAATAGTGAGAGGAAAACCAGTGCTGATATAGTAAATTTATTAAGGGAAGATGCTTAGTTAGTATGCTTAGTTAATAGGAGGCTGATCATGATGATGATTGACTGTCAATCCTGGGGATTAGGGTTGCTTGTAGACATGACACTGTTGTAGTTGAATGAACTGAATTTGATTGATTCAGTTAAATCCTTCAATAAGAAAGGCTTTAATGATAGTCTTGGCCTCTGACTTTCATGTCCACATGAGTGATACAAGTCTAGTAATTTGACTGAATAGGACAAAATTAATGTCCAGTAATTTGACTGACAGGACTAGTCAGCCTCAAGTTTGAAATATTACCAAAGGATGACTTACTAAGAGGAGTCAAGGCATTACTCTGGGAAATTCAATTTATTACTTCAAACTGAATTGTTGTGGTGGTGTAGTCTGTGGTATATTTGTGAGCAAAACAGTGCTATCACATATAAAGTGAATTTCTATATATAAGTAGTAACAGACTGCTCCAACCAAATGTGCTATTAGGATGGGAAGGTCAAAATGGTTTGAGCTGGTAAGAAGTAAGACGAGAATCTTTGAAAGCCGTGATGCTGCACCTGCTGAAGGCCTACTTTACTGGTCAGCAGGTGTCAGTACACAGTAATGCACAGCACAACCCAATGAACTTCTGGGTCACACATGGACACTCTGTATGAGATGTACACACAGGTGGCTAACACATAGGAGATACAGACCACTATCGGATGGGAGCAACAAGCAACAAAAACTTTCAGTCTTTCAGCTGAACCCATTCTGATGATGGTTTTCCGATACTGTTGTATGATGATAGAATTAGCAGGAAAATACGAATAAGGACAATTAAGGCAAAGATTAGTGCTACTACACTGTTCCTTGTGATGTTGGTCAAGACAGATGCACAAGTGAGCAGGATTCAGCCCTTTCTCTCGCAGGAAGCTACCCAGGTGTTTGTGCAGTCTCTAGTGATCTCAAAGCTAGACTATTGCAACTCGCTACTTGCTGGTCTTCCTCTAAGAGCCATCAAACCTCTGCAACTTGTCCAAAATGCAGCAGCACGACTGGTCTTCTATCTTGTGAAGTTCGTTACTCCACTGCTGCACTCCCTTCATTGGCTTCCAGTAGCTGCACGCATCAGATTTAAAACCTTGTTGCTTGCCTACAAAGCCAAAAATGGACCAGTCCCTTCATACATGAGATCAATGGCCAAGAAATACTATGCTTCAGGTCTCATGAAAGACAAGCATCGAGACTATTTTCTGTCTTGGCTCCAAGATGGTGGAATAAACTCCCACTTGCTGTCCTTAATTTCTACAGTATTCTAGATAATTTGTAAACTGGACTCTAACCTACATACTGGCTAGTATGTATCCTATGAGTAAATGACAAAGCACTTTTGTAAGTTACTCTGGATAAGAGCGCCTGCTAAATGCTGTAAATGTAAAATGTAAATGTAAATGATCACCCAGGATATGTTTAACTTTGGCCCACAGAAGGGCAGTGGCACTGCTAAAACAGGGCAGGAAGAGGAATGGCCCATCCACAGACCCAGTCTAAAACTTTGAGAAAAAAACAAACCCTCCTGGTCATAATTGATTCGTAATATAATGGAAGACAAATAGCTAGGTTCCTGTTGATACCCATCACTCTAAGTAAAGTACATCCTGTTACAGCCATAGAGAGTATGTACCTTTGCACAAAGCATTCAAAAGAAGAAACTCTTAACTCCAGCTTAAATTATTTTTGGAATAGTCACTCTTGTAAATACCATATCAAAGAAGGACATATTCTCAAAAAAAAGTACATGGGTGAATGCAATTTTGAGTCAATTCTGACTTCATGTACTTAAAGGATAACTACACAAGCTTTATCACCCCTCCTGGATTTGAATGCAGGATCTTAATTGCTTTGTTACAATGGCAGGGAGTACCTTGTTTAACTTTATTTCCTGACAACTGTTTCCCAAACTATTGTTTTTTAAGCTTCATATTGGGTATACAGTCAGTTACATCATTAATTTATGTGGGTTAATATTGACATGGTTATATAACCTCAAAAACAGTTCTAAAATACATGTGACTATAATTATTATTTGTCCTACTGACCAACTACTCACCCATCATCTGCTTAGGGATGAACCTATTTAATTTAATTTTATTTATCATATTTTTTTTAATCCAAAATTACCTTATTGACCTTAAAATAGACCATTCATTTTTATTAGAAAGCACTAATCTTAGAGTATTTTATGAGTATATCTATTTTGAATGTAAATATATATTTATCTCTTTTTAGAATGTATACTTCACAAATATTTTGCTGATTACTTAAGTCAGTGGTGTAATTAGGACATATAAGGTATATATAATAAATAAAAAATATGTCTTTTCTTATTTACTTGCTATTTGTATGACTCAAATAAGTCAATGCTCTTAAGGCATGCAGTCACTCTTGTGCAGTTCATACGATGTGGCTTGCCCTCAGCAAAATCATTTACGATAGACTTCAAGGTGATGCCTCTTATCTACAGCTTGAGTAAAACTGTGATCAACAAAAGAAGCAGCTGGAAGGATATGCTCTGTTCATATGTATAATGAGTGCTAGAGTTGAACATTCCTACAGAAACAATAATACCATAATCTTTTGTTTTAAGGCATGGTCTAATTAACCTTATGGCAGCTGTGATAGGACAGGGAGCAAAGTTTATATAATTAAGTCCATGTAATGTTTTGAAAAACAGCATATAGCTTGTTTTTATTCATCCATTTAGATGCCTTTTGTAACACTGTGTGGCATGTGGCAGAAACAGGCAATAAATAAGCATAGAATCCAAAATAAAGACATTTAATGAAAACATAAATACTGCAGATGCAGGCAAAGACACAACAATTATCCACATCTAGATGCTAATGTGCATGACTGGAGACAGGTGAGCAAGTAATCTTTTGCCTGGGAGTGAGGTCCAGTAGCAGGAGCACAGTGAAAAAACAGAAGGACATGGCTAAAAATAATAAACAAACAAACAGATGAGGAGGAACACCATAAGAGAGAGAAGGAGCAAGACATATGACAATGTATTATTAAACCAGATTTTCTTTACTTCACTGGTTTAAAAAAAATGTTGCGGGTTCTGTTCTTGGTTTACTGATGATCTTATGGTATGTAATCTTGGGACTCCCACACCTAAACTGCTTGAGAATCCTACTGTCTCTTTGTCTTTTGACCTTCTTCAGACTTCTATCTAAGATGTTTCTGAACTTTCCTCAAATGGTTTCATTTTAAATCACACCGTTTCTAGCCAGCTGCTACTGTTGGCCTCTTTGCTGATGTGCAATGTTATGTGATGTGCCTCTGGTCCAAAAGACCCCATCAGCTGCCTACAGGGATGCTCTAGCCTCTGCTTGTCCCTCAGCACCCTAGGTCACACCTCACTGTGGACTTTGTGACTAACTGAAGGTGATACTACCATTCTAGTAGTGATCGATCTTTACTCTAAAACCTTTTGTCTGATTTCTCTTACATGCTCATCCAGCCACCTCCTCCAGACTGATGCCCTACTGACGCCCTTCCAGTGCTACCTCAGCTTCCGGCTGCCTCCTTGGTCACCCAAGAAGCATGACGTTTCAGAATTCAACAAATACCTCAACAGCAATAAGGAGGTGTGAACATCCATACATTTCTAGCTAGAGAGGACCATCCATCTGAATGGAATGCAAGCAGATCACCACTGTAGGGAGGCGCACACATGCCAGCTTGGGCAGAGAGTATGATTGTCCACCCAGAACCTGCCTCTTGGACATCAGTGTAAGGAAAAGAGAGCATAATACACTGAGCTTGTCAAGGTCCTTAAGTAGACAAACCAGGTAATTTAAGGCCTTCACCCCCAGCTCACCTATTCCTTTCTCCTTCTTTGCATGAATCTCTCCTCAGGCCTGTTGTACAGGGTCCTGCAGGAGAATAATGCACTGGAAATACCACCCCTGGCCCATCAAGGCCTACAAATGCTTTGAGAGCACTACTTGACTACTTGCTTTGAGAGCTCTACTTGCAATGTTAGGGACAGCTCTAACACCCAATAGTCTGGAACAAGACCTAGAGGAGAGGTCCTGGATGCCTGACAAGGATTTGCTGGATCCCATTCTGTGGAGGCCCAACCAGCTGGGACCGTACTCCCACTGTCACTCACTGGCCTCCTGTCCAACCACCCTTAGAGGGGGAACCTTCTGTTATGAGTGCCTCTACACCTGTACATCCTCAGCACTCTGCTTCTCCTCATTACTAATACTTGTATCACTAATTTCCCATCATCACTAGGAAGTAGATTTAAGCATCACTCTCTGTTCTCCTTTCTTTTTGTGCATGGTCTCAGGCCCTTGTCTACTTATGTTTGGTTTCTAGCTATTATTTTTCCCCATTATATATATATATATATATATATATATATATATATATATATATATATATATATATAGAGAGAGAGAGAGAGAGAGAGAGAGAGAGAGAGAGAGAGAGAGAGAGAGAGAGAGAGATTGGAACAGCATATCCAGTTGTCAAGGAAAAGAAATGTAGAACTTAGAGAACCAGTGAGCTAAAAAGGAGATTGACACAGCTCTACCTAAGTCAAGAATAAACATTGGTTTGGCTTGAAAGGATTCAGAAGTGATGCTCAATCAGCTTTTTTATTGCTGAACAGGCATTTGTCATTTGCTAGCTAGTTAACGAAAATTGCCATCCAAAATTGTGGAATTTTTGGAAGCCTATTATAAGGCATGCCAAAAAGCCAGGATTTACATCCAACCAGGCTGAGTCACTGGTCACAAGCACGATTGTATGTATCAATAACACAGAAACATCACCTCCCAGGTTGTGAATCTACTGGTCAGATGACAAAAGTATTATTTTGGTAAAACAGAATATTCACTGATAACACGCACACACACAATCATATCTGAAAATACTCATTAGTAAGCATGTTAAGCATAAGGGGAAGGACTTTCTGGATTTTTTGCATTCTTCTTACTTTTCTTATTGTTCCTAGCCTCACTTTGTTTGGCTGACTAATATGTCCATTCTTGTCTCCCATGTGAACATAATGAATGAGTGCTATGGAAATCAGCATACAAGCTTCTCTTATAGAGAAGTCTCTTCAAACAAAGACAGACCAAACATGTTTCAAAATATCTTTGAAATTCCTTGAATTTGAATCAGCTGTTATAAAATTTTAAATGTTTTGCAGAAGTCCTCAGGATATACATAAAAAACATATTAAGTACATACAGTATATTGAAATTATTTCTGAGTCAAAAACAGCTTTGGTAGCCTGTAGGTAGGTTGCAGGAAAAGTCCCTAAATTATGAGAATGTTTATTCACAAGCAGGGACACAATAAATGAAAATATTAATGATTTTTTTTAACAGGATATTCATCCAGCAGATTTCTATTCATCAGGCTTTGGTATCTATCCAGATTTTCAAATTTCAATGTGACAAAAGACAGTGGCAGAGTAAACGTTGTAATATTAATTACACCACAAAGATTTTTATTTAACATATGCGAAAAAAAACACTTAAAATATGAAATTAAAAATATAGAATAGACCACATTAGATGGCCATAGTCCCCAAGAAATTAAATTATGTGCACCAGTTTCTCTGCTGTTATTGTGATTTGCTAGGAACAATATTTTCAAATCACAACCCACTTGCTGTTATTATCATTGGCAATGTCTGACAGATTACTGACACTTTGCACTTTATGTACAAGTATCAAGTTATACAAGTATAAATTCTAAGGTATAACAAAAATGTAATTAATGGAGAGCAGAATCCATGTCTCTCATAAATAAATAAAATAATATATAAAATAATAAAGTAATGGAGCATTTTTCTTGTGCTCCCACCCTTGATTTTATCACATTTAAAACTTTAGCTCAACTCTAAGCAAGCTGAAGCATAACATTTGAGTACCAAAGTAAAAGTTATACAGATCTGTTACCATTTCATCATGAGATAGAGGGCACAGCTTTCCTGACACAATTACTTGTGTGTGAGACTGTGTTGCATCTGCTGAAGGCCCTTTTAAATGCATCCTGCAGCTCTTTATTCCTTAAGCTGTAAATGAAGGGGTTCAGCAGGGGAGTCAGTACAGAGTAAAGCACAACAAAAACCAAACGTACTTCTGAGTCAAACATGGTCACTCGGTAAGAGATGTACACACAGGAGGCTGACACATAAGAGATACAGACCACTATCAGGTGGGAGCCACAAGTACCAAAAGCTTTCAGTTGTTCAGCTGAGCCCATTCTGATTATGGTTTTCCCAATGCTGATGTATGATGCCAGAATTAGCAGGAAAGTACCAATAAGGCCATATAAAGCAAAGATTAGTGAAATTAAGTTGTTATTTGTAGTGTTAGTACAAGCCAGGCTAACAAGTGAGCTGTGATCACAGAAAATATGTTTAACTATGTTGGGCCCACAGAATGGCAGTGGCACTGCTAAAATCAGGGAAGGGAGAGGCAGGATCCATCCAAAGAACCATGCCAAAAATATGAGCAAAAAACAAACCTTCCTAGTCATAACTGATGTGTAGCGTAAAGGATGACAGATAGCTAAGTACCTATCAAAAGCCATAACTGTTAGCAAAGCACGTCCTGTTACACTCATGGAAAGAAAAACATACATTTGTACAAGGCATCCTGTTTTAGAAATGGTTTTAACTTCAACTAGAAATCCTGACAGCATGTTTGGAATAGTCACTGTAGTGTAGATCATGTCACAGAAGGACAGATTGTCCAGGAAATAGTACATAGGTGAATTCAGTCTGCAGTCTGTTCTGACGAGATACATAATCATACTGTTTCCCCCCAGTACAAGAAGATATATTATTAGGAAGACAGAAAACAGAATAAAATATTTGTCCTTCAAACCTTCAATAATAAAATATGTTACTGCCTTGGTTGTGTTCATTTTAGTGGAAATCAGCAACTGTATTAAAAAATTGAGAGAAGAAATTACTCTACACTAAATATAGTAGACCAATATTTTAGTTTAGTCCAAGAGTTTAAATTGTTTTTAAAGTTAAATGTTAAATTTAATATTTAAAGTTAAATTATTAAAATGTGACTACATTTAAACCAATGGGGAAGTTTTATATGAAAAGTTGATATGAAATAGCTAATAACACAGAAACTGCAATTTTGTTCTAAAATGCAGACATGTAATCCATGCTCAATTGGATTTCATCTTTAGAAATCAAGAAACAATGTATGGATGAGCATATAAATATACACATAAAAACAAGGAGGTTCCATTACCCTAATTGGTTGTCAAGAGCAAGTGTTTGTTTTCATTCATCAATTAACAGCCTCTCTCAGACCAATTAAAAGTTTAATGTTTTTTGTTTCTCTGGTTACATTGTTTTTCATTAAAGGATAATGATACAAGGTTAATCGTCTCTGTTGGGTGTGGATTTTGAATCTTGTACCTTAATTGCCTTGTTACTGTCAGTGGCATGTAGGAGCTTGTATTTCCCCATAGTTTTAACCCATAAGAACCCAGACTCAGTTCACCTTAAAGGAAAATTATGAGGAATATAAAACAGACCAAATAGACCACATGGAACACATTTCTGATTTATTTTTTGAAATGTTACTTCCTAATACCAAAGATTTGTAATGTCACATATATGTTACATTGGGCATTTATGGTACATTTATGCCTCATTTGAAAATAAATCAGATGTTTTTTGCTTAATAATAAAATATTTTCCTTTTTATTTGAAATTTGCAACAATGCTGGTTAAAACTAACAACATATTATTTTTCAGATTTGTTTTACAACACAAAAATGTGCAAACTATCAAAATAAAACTACCTCATAATGGAGGTCTTCTCAACAAGCTGTCAGTACAGTTGCAGCTGTACAAAAGCAAGCAACAGACTTATGTAGTGAACTTAAAACCACATGTACATAGTACAAACTATGTGCAAACTGCAAACTACTCAAAATGAAATAATTGGTGATAAACACTGAAGGCAAACAAAATATTTGAATGATCAGCAACATGTTCAAACCACAGTTATCTTTGGTAAGTATTTTTGACAATTTAGCCTAAGCCAAATGGTGAAATTTGAAACAGTTCCTTTCCTCGATGAAGCAAAGGCACATATCACATTTCTCACAGAGGGTGGTGGTTGCATTGACTTTGCAGACTTTGCAACAACCACGCTTGTCACATTTCACAGGCCAGTGTGCAACTTGGTCTGTGCGAACATCATCTGGAACTCCAACACGAACTCTCTTGGGAGGAAATGGTGGAGGTGTGGCGTTAAGTGATGGGCGACCCCTTTGTGAATGCACAAGAATCAAGCTAGTGGCAACCTCTGCTTGAAAGCTCCTTTGTTTCAGTGGCTTTTGGACACCAAGTAGTCTGCAGTCATGGTGGTAGCACAACCATGCATTAACAAGGCCTAACATGATTTTTTGCCAGAACAGGTACCAGTATCACCTTCGTGACCACATGTGATACTTGTACCTTGAAATGCAAGCAACAAGGAGGTCTATTCCCCCCATGAATGTGTTGTATTCCTTCACAATGTGTGGCCTGTTAACCTCCATGAATGCTCTGTCTGATTTGTTCCAGCATCACACTTTGTCTTGAGGCTCAATTGCACAGTAGGATGAGATCAGGGTAACAGGTTTGTTGTCATACCATCTGACAATGACAATGTCTTCTTCTTTCTCCACCCTGGAATCAACAGATTCCTCTACCTTTCTTGGCAAGACTCTTCTCATCTTCAAACTGACAACCAGACATGCGGTTGCCCCGGAGTGTTCCTACAAAGTAGATCTGCTGCTGAAGAAGCCTGTGCACCAGTAGTGCTGAAGAAAAAAAATTTCAGCAAATACTTTGTAGTTTTGATTTCATGGGAGTGTTTCACACAGTTTGACCACAACATCACCTCCCATGCTAAGAAAGGTTTTCTTCCCAGTGCCACCTTCATAGACCATAAAATCACAAAGGATTCCTGACGAAGTGCAGCGACCCCAAATTTTCAATCCCCAAGGGTGGGGCTTGCCCTTCACATACTGCCTTATTGGGATGTGTGTCCTGCTGAAGGACACCATTTCATTTTTTCATCAATAGAGGTGTTCTCCTCTGAGATGATATCTAAGCATTGTTTGCGAAACATACCAAGCCATGGGCGGATCTTCCAACACTTGTCCTCTTGTCTATTTGACAAATCAGTGTTGTCAGTGAAATGTAGACATGACAGCAGGGTCTGAAAATGGTTGCGTGACATGTTGTCAGCCACCATGGAACACCTTGTGTCATTTTCCCAGTATGCACGATTTCCTGGCAATTCACAAAGACCCATGTGCAGGTAAAGACCGATCAGTATTTCCAGTTCTTTAACAGTGGCGTTAACATTGCTCTGACATCCTGATTTTTGTGCACTGTACAAATGTGTTTGTTCCATCAGTAATTGAAGCATTTCTGCTGTTAGGAACTTTCTAAAGTACTCCAGTGGAGTATGAACTTTGTCTGGAGGCGTGACTATCTGTCTTTTGAATGTGCACTCAGGGGCTTCAAAAGGTTTCTTTCTCCAAAAAAAAATTTTTTTTCCTTGGATACTTGTACTTTGTTGTGTGGTTGATGTCTGATTGCAGTACATCATCCAACTCATTAGATTCACTACTCTCTGAATCATCAGAGCTACTTGACTCATCACTCTCCATGTCTTTGCTACTAGGAGTGTAATCAGGGTCTTCAGGGTCTTCATCTGAGCTATCTTGACATCCCTCAAACTCATTGTCATCTCCAGTGATAATATTGAGTGCATCCTGGACATTGTATCGGTTCTTGGTATTCATACTATGAATAATCAAAATTATACTGAAATAGGGTCAACATGAGATAGTTGTAACGCGAGGTGATCTGAGTGCCGCAGAGCGAGGGGCAGGACGTACATTTATTAACACATATAATGACAACAGCACTCACAAACATTACAAACATTAACACGAACATGAAACGGTTAACATTTAAACACGGACGATAAACACGAGTACTTTTAACAACAATAAAGGAAACATTACATCAAGACATTTATGACGTTACATCCACAATGACCAACACTCTGCACACCTTTAATACATATAAATACATATAGACAAACAAGGTGCAGGTGTGCAGGTGTGGCCATAAACAGATCCTTTCACTACACATGGCTGGCCAAACCACGTGATTCGCGGGAGGCAAGCGTTCTATGACTATAGTAAAATTATTGTTTTTGTTTTATTTACCAAGTAAAGCATTGCTGTTAAAACTAAGAAGCGATTTCAGTACTGATATGCAAAAATTGTTTCATAACACATTTTATGTTATTAGTTAACTGATTTGACATTACTTTTATGTTTAAGTCTGTTTAAATATGATTTGAATTGAACATCAGAAAAACAAATTGATTCAAAAGAACTGAATGGGTTAAAATAATTGATCAGCTCATTAGCATTTTTCCTATTGTGGCAAAGAGGTCACATGACATCTTTTGTAGTTATCTGAAGGTTAAAAGCCCGATGTAAGATATATGTCACAAGAACCATTTCATAACTTGTATTTGATCATTTTGTTCTAGAAATTGGGTCAGAAGAGGTTCTAATCTAGGACATGTTATTAAATCATTAGAATTGTTAAATGGGTTGGAACATACCTTTAGAAACAAAAACTGGCTTTTTAAAAATTTGCTTGTTTTGTCTCATGCACTAACCAAGTACACCATTATTTTGAAAATGAGGTCACAAATACCCAAATTCACAAATTGTCACATGACTGCATCCAGGAAGTTTAGCATATGTAACATTGGGACATGATGAGTTAAAGTGAATGATGAAGCTGTATAAGGAACCTTATAGAACATTTAAACTGTCTGTGACACATATGTCACCATGGTCTCTTATGGGTTAAAGCACTTCAGGTACATTTTAACCAATTTCCAATATGTTCTAAATGGTTTAAAATAAATGAAAGGCTTGTTACTGTTTCTATTATTCATATAATTATACTACTTAAATTTATTGGACCAGCTTCTAACTTCCAGGTAGCTGAGAAGTGTCTTGCCATGGTTTGAAGCCCAGGGGATTTATAATACATTGGTTTTGGGGACTATTCAAGTTTGTCATTGCAAACTGACAAAATGGGCAGCAAAATATATTGATAGTTTTGTGGTTTGAATAGCACATTCAGAATGATAGTTATTAACAGATTGCCATCTGTTATATGTTGTGAGAAAGCCCTTGACACTGAATGATTTCAACTTCTAATTATTCTACATAAGTAACAGAGTGAATGTCAGAGTGCAAGTGCTTATTGTGTTTTCATGTTGTTAGAACCTATCCTGCTAACTAATGTTTGGGAGAGGTAAGATAGTGGAGAATATAATATAATAAATAACAAACAAACTAATAGCAAAGTTGGAAAATCTACCTATAAAGACATTGACAGAAGATAGATAGATAATGTTTGGGACAAAGACAAATTTTATGTTGATATGACCCTCTGATCCAAACCAGTTACCCATAACTAACATACACATTACAGACTTTACTTTAAGGGTAGTTGCATAGATTTTAGCGTCACCACATTTAAATTACGACCCTTTTTACACAGAGTCCCCATCATTTCAGGGTACCATAATGTTTAGGACATACCAATGATAGGTACATTAAAGCTTAATTACATTAGTACAAAGGTACATATTAAGTACTTTGTTGCATATCCCTTGCATATGATGTCTGCTTGAGGTCTGTGATTCATAGATATCACTAAGTGCTGAGTATCTTTTCTGGTTATGCTTTGCCAAGCCTCTATTGCAGCCATCTTCAGCTCTTGCTTGTTTTGGGCCCTTGTTCCCATTAAGTTTTCTCTTCAGCATAGGAAATGCATTTTCAATTGTACTTAAATTGGGTAATTGGTTTGGCCATTCAAGAACTTTCCTTTTTTTTTTTACTTTTGAAAAACACCTGTGTTGCTTTAGCAGTATGACTGGAAAAATTATCTTGATGTAAGATGACATGCCACCCAATGAGTTTGGAGGCATTTACTGGAACTTCAGCAGACATACACCTCAGAATTCCTATACACCTCAGAATGCATTGTGCTACTGCCTTCAGCAGATACTTCATCAGTAAAATTAAATGCACCAGTACCTGTGGCAGCCATACATGCCCAGGCCATGACACCCCCGCCACATTTCACAGATGAGGTGGTATGCTCAGATCATGGGCAGTTCCTTTTTGTCTCCACACTTTGCTCTTCCCAGCACTCTGATACAGGTTAATCTTGGTGTCATCTGTCTGCAAGACCTTTTCCAAGAGTTCTGCAGGCTCTTTTAAGTACTTTTTTTGCAGTTCATTGCACAATGTCATTCTGCTTTTGTGGCTAACTGGTGGTTTGAATCTTGCAATGTAGCTTCTGTTTTTCTGTTTATGAAGTCTACTGCAGAAAGTAGTCTCTGAAAATTAGGCACCTGCTAGCTGAATGCTGTTTCTGATCTGTTGGACAGACAAATGAGAATTTTTCTTTACTGTAGTGAAAAATCTTCTGCCAACAGCAGTTGAGGTCTTCCTTAACCTGCCAGTCCCGTTGCAAAATATGAGCTCACCAGTGTGGTTTTTCTTCTTAATGGCATTCCACACAGTTGATTTTGGTAATACCAAACTTTGATCGATGTCTCTAATGGTTTTATTCTTGTTTTTCAGCCTCATAATAGCTTCTTTGATGTTCATTGGCACAGCTCTTGTGCTTATGTTGAACTACAGACTCCAAAGGTGTTTGGACGCTTAGATGCAAGGTGTTTGCAAACTTAGATAGGGTATCTTATGTCTGCATTAATGAAGCAATAAAACACAATTGAGTAATTCTAAACACCTGTGAAGTCAAATGTTCCAAACATATTGTTGCTTTGAAATGCTTCTGAGTAAAAAGTGTTGTAATTTCAACATGTATGTAAATGTTGAAACCATGAAACCAAAATGTATGTAAATATCCTTAAATTAAAGCCTGGAATGTGTACTTTAATCACATCAGATTGGTTTGATTTGAAGTTATAAACTCTTTAGCAGATCTATATGCCCGTTTTCCTATGTGGCACGTAAATGCTGGTTGGATATCTGGTAGCGTTGGTGGCTGGTCACAAGAAACAGTACTGAACCTGAACCAGTATGAAAACAAAATGGAGCAATTTGCAAATCGGCTGTAAGAAAAGGTATGGCATTGCACACATTCACATGACCCATGCTCAACATATTGCCACATGTGATCCTCAATTAAAGTATAAAAAAATTTAATCTTTATTTTTTCCAGTATTGTACTCACTTCAATTTATTCTGTACAAGGATACTTCTGAGTGCGAGACTTTTTTCTTCTATGCTTGTTTAAACAGTCTGGTTTGGATACTTCCCCCTAGTGCACACATTCACGTTACGTTCACGTATATGACATCTATGCAAACGTCTACGTAAGACATGGCACATGTTTGTTGATACTCAGACACAGAAGTATAAATCAGCCTTTCTCAAAATACATGTTCAACCTGGTCACAGTTAAGTATTTTATTTAACTCTTTAATGCTTTCAGTAATTACCTCACCTAAATATTAATCTTGAAGTTAACTCTTTATAGTTAAATATTCAAATATATAATTATTATATAATAAGGGTCTTGCACAATGGTAAATAGCATTTTTTTTCAAACTGTTTTATTTGTATGTTTTGAGAAGAAATGCACATTCGATCTACATTCTGTCTTCCATATGAATGAGCATATATATCCATTAAGCTGCTCTGTCTTAAAATCTTTATGTAACAAAACTCAGGGATACAAGTGACAGCAGTTATTCACACATTCACACATATCTTACAGAATGTTATTTAACATACCAGTGACCTAAAATGTAAAGATATAAAAAGTAAAACTACTTTTAAAATCCACATTAAGAGAAGAGGAAAATCCAAGAAAATAATAAGAAAAAAAAATATCCCAATTGATAACCACTATCCACAGAAATGCCTCAAAAAAAAACCAAAAAAAAAAAAACATGCATCTTGCTAATTCTGCATATGGTTGATTTCTGCACTGGTTATATGGTTATATTTGCTAGAACCACATAAACTAATATTTAAAATATCTTCAATCCTCCACTAATTTGAATCAGTAAAACATGTTTTTCTATCAAGCAGTGACATCTAAATGTATAAAAATGAATGTGAATGTATGACACTATTTCCTGACACTTTCAATATGCACATGTTATGTATACATGCAAAGTAAAAGTTGAAAGATTAATATAGAACAACAAATATATTATTAACTTCTATGTCTCCAATAATAAATAATTAATAATTTTACATGTACTTAAGTATTGTAGTATTTCTATTGTTGCTCTTCACTCTTGACTGTAGTAATATCTGAACACAGGACTTCAGTACATATATACTTTAGTCGGTGCTGGTTTTAGTCTCAAACCTTACATTTACAATTACCTTATATTTTTTAGTTTTATTGTTAAAGATGAAGAAAGGAAATTGATTTTTCCTGTTGAAAAGATAAGTTTCTTTTTTGTCCTCAATGCTTTTCCTTGCCAGCACTCAGTTTATTACAGCATATATGACCTGATGCAATTTGATGTGTTAGAAACAGGAAGAGTTCAAATTTTACATCACCATCTTATTTTGACATGATTCTCCATTACTGTGGAAAATGCAAAAAAAAGAAAAAAAAGAAATATGTCCAACACATCTTTAACAAGGTAGTGGAAGGAAGACATTTGTGCATGTGTTACTGTTTGATCTGTTGCATCATGAGATAGAGGGCACAGCTTTCCTGACACACTTACTTGTGTGTGAGGCTGTGTTGCATCTGCTGAAGGCTCTTTTAAATGCATCCTGCAGTTCTTTATTCCTTAAGCTGTAAATGAAGGGATTCAGCAGGGGTGTCAGTACAGAGTAAAGCACAGCAAAAACCAAACGTACTTCTGAGTCAAACATGGTCACTCGGTAAGAGATGTACACACAGGAGGCTGACACATAAGAGATGCAGACCACTATCAGGTGGGAGCCACAAGTACCAAGAGCTTTCAGTCGTTCAGCTGAGCCCATTCTGATGATGGTTTTCCCAATGCTGATATATGATGCCAAAATTAGCAGGAAAGTACCAATAAGGGCAATTAAGGCAAAGATTAGTGCTACTGCACTGTTCCTTGTGATGTCCGTGCAGGCCAGACGCACAAGTGAGCTGTGATCACACAAGATATGTTTAACTATGTTGGGCCCACAGAATGGTAGTGGCACTGCTAAAATCAGGGAAGGGACAGGTATGATCCATCCAAAGAACCATGCTAAAAATATGAGCAAAAAGCAAACCTTCCTAGTCATAATTGATATGTAGCGTAAAGGATGACAGATAGCTAAGTACCTATCAAAAGCCATAACTGTTAGCAAAGCACGTACTGTTATACCCATAGAGAGAAAAAAATACATTTGCACAAAACATCCTGTTTTAGAAATGGTCTTAACTTCAACTAGAAATCCTGACAGCATGTTTGGAATAGTCACTGATGTGTAGACCATGTCAGAGAATGATAAATTATGGAGATACAAATACATGGGTGAATTCAGTCTGCAGTCTGTTCTTATGACATACATGATCATACTGTTTCCACAGAGTATAAGAATATATATTGTAAGAAAAATAGAAAATAGAATCATATATCTGTCTTTCAAACCATCAATAATGAAAACTGTTACTGGGTCTGTCGTGTTCATTTTAGTTGAATCCAGCAACTAGAAAAAAAACAGAGAAGAAAAAAGCAGAAATTACATTTCATGCAATACAATAATATTTTAGATAGTCCCACAGTTTGAATTAGTGATTAAAGTTAAACCTATTAAAATGTTAGTAAATTCAAACCAAAAAAAATAATAATAATCAGTGGAAAAGCCAATATGAAACAATTTTCTATATTGCACACATGACATTGTGCAATGAATTGTACCTGTGAAGGTCTGGACTTAATTAGTGTTCAATTTGATTTCATCATTACAAATGAAGAAACAGAGATTGTTTGAGGGTTTAAATACAAATATGAAAACAAAAGGATATCTGACCTCTCTAGAGCATGGGGTTATTTTTATTCACTCCAATTAAAAGCATCTCTTGAACCAATTAAAAGTTTACTGTTTTTTGTTTCTCTAGTTACGTTGTTTTTCATGTACTTAAAGAAAGATAATTGCACAAGTTTATTTACCTCTTTGTGGTTTGAACTTGAATCTTAGGATTTAATTGCTTTGTTACTATCAGTGGCAAGGAGTAGCTTGTTCAGCTACATTTCCCTATAGAGTTAAAGCTCTTAATACATACATTTTCACCTAGTAATAAGTTTGATTACATTCAATAATTTAACTGGTTAAAGTGAAAGGTCTGTTACTGTTTCTATCATTATATAATTAGGGTATTCACATTTAAAGCGCAAGCCTCCATTTCCATGTAAATGAAAGTTTCCTGTGTAGCATCGTTTTGAATCTGAACTGCATCTTTTTAAAATAAGCAGTTTTGATAATTGTATGCTTATAATAATTAAATTATTAAACTGTATTATCCAAATAAACTGTAAATAAACATAAATGTAATATGGCCAAAACATTTACTCATTCAAATGATGGAGTCATTGGCAAAGGATGTAATTTGTATGTCTGGTTCAGAAGTTTGTGTGTGTGTGTTCAGAAGCAAGATAGTTCATCACGGGTTTTGCAAGAAAAGTTACTTTCTTCTGCACAAATTTTAAACAGCTTATAAACTAATGTGTAGGATAACCTAAAGTAATGAAAACTTGGTTTAGGTAAATTAATGGAAAAGATTCTTGATTTTCAATACTAGGCTTCAGAAGCCATCTAAAGTCTAGATTGTTAGTCACTTTTGTCCATGTTTATACATGTACAGGGGCAGAAACCACATAAGCAAGCTGTTTGAGATTACATAATAACTCAACATGGTTTGACACCATGTCAGAAAGTTAACTATTTGATAGTTTTGACTTATGGTTCAAACAATTATGTACAATATCTTAGATTAGTTGTTAGCTACATTGGCTTTGAAGCTCCAGTGCAAAACTGAAGCAGCCTTTAGAGATCAACCCCTAAGCTGTGCATTTAGGGTCAAGGAAAATTACATTTGATTGTGTTTTTTTATGCATAGAATAGAGAAGCATATGACCTTTCAGTTTTGTCTCAACACACTTGTTTTGATGATATGAGACCAAATTATTATGGAAAACACATTTTGAAAGAAGCCAAAAAGGGTTCAGGTCAGAGCTGTATATTTGCATTTACATTTACATTTTCATCATTTCACGCGCTTATCTAGAGTGACTTACCAAGTGCTTTGTCATTTACTCATAGAATGTATCCTAGTACAGTACAGTAGGTTAGAGTCCAACATACCAATTAATTAGAATACTGTAGAATACAGGGATCAATGCTGATACCTAGAAGTACAAAATAGATAAAGTCTATCTTAAACAATGATAAATGCAATAAACAATAAGTGCTAGAGTTTGTTAAACAACATAAACAATACCTTACAATAAGTACTAAATTAGTCAGTCAATCTGCGTTTGAAGACTGCAAGGGGCTCTGTTGTCCGGACAGCAAGTGACAGAAAATAGTCTGTCGTCCATGACTCCTGAAGCATGTTATTTCAAAATGAGCCGTACTTGAGGTTCAAAGTATTCCAGGTACAGATCGGGCTTTGACCATTGATCTCATGTATGAAGGGGCTGGTCCATTTTTGGCTTTGTAGGCAAGCATCAAGGTTTTAAATCTGATGTGTGCAGCTACTGGGAGCCAATGAAGGGAGCGCAGCAGCGGAGTAACATGTAAACTTCGGAAGATTGAAGACCAGTCATGCTGTTGCATTCTGGACACATTGTAGACGTTTGATGGCTCTTAGAGGAAGACCAGCAAGTAGCGAGTTGCAGTAATCTAGCTTTGAGATCACAAGAGACTGCACAAGCACCTGGGTAGTTTCCTGCGAGAGAAATGGCCGAATCCTGCTCACTTGTGCGTCTGTCTTGACCAACATCACAATGAACAGTGCAGTAGAACTAATCTTTGCCTTAATTGTTCTTATTCGTATTTTCCTGCTAATTCTATCATCATACAACAGTATCGGAAAACCATCATCAGAATGGGCTCAGCTGAAAGACTGAAAGTTCTTGTTGCTTGTTGCTCCCATCTGATAGTGGCCTGTATCTCCTATGTGTTAGCCACCTGTGTGTACATCTCTTACAGAGTGTCCATGTGTGACCCAAAAGTTCATTGGGTTGTGCTGTGCGTTACTGTGTACTGACACCTGCTGACCAGTAAAGTAGGCCTTCAGCAGATTCAGCATCATGGCTTTCAAAGATTCTCGTTTAACTTCTTACCAGCTCAAACCATTTTGAATCCTTCGTATGTTACAAAGGAGAAGTCTGCAAGACCGGGTTTCTGCGAGGAATTACATAGGATAAAACTGAATAAAATTGAGAACAGCCTGGTTAGTATATGGATTTTCAAGGTCAGTTTTTGCAAAAGCTGTTAGAAAATAATCATCTAGAAGGATGATTTGTGCATGTTGTGGAAGTGACAGAAATTCTCACAAACATTCTATCCCCCTGAAGTGTATTATGAAGGAAAAGGTTATATTAACCTTACTGCTGCAGAGACAGCACACAGGTCAGAGAGCTATGTGATCAAATGGGAGGAAATGTGAATATTTCAAAGGGAGGTTTGATTATTTATGTTAAAATTGACCTCAACTTCAAAAGGGTCTTATGGTCTCCCATTGACATGGAGCCATAAGTTTATCTCGGGGAGCATTTTTTTTATTATTATCATGTTTTAATTAACATGTTTTCTTTGTGAGAAATAGAAACTACTTCACATCTTATACTCCTCTAATTAAGCGACATCAGTGATGACAACAGATGGCTAATAAGATGGCTTAATAAGCCAAATTATATACTGAGTAAGCATTTTTTATGCACACCTAGCTGTATCTAACTTGCTGCTGTATATTTTGCAGACAATTATCAATTATAATCAACCATCATTGGCACCACTGTTGTATTCTGAAGTCAGTTAACAACTACTATATGTTGCCTCAGCCTCACCCTAACCAACTACTTCTCTGTTGCCCTTAATGGACGTTATCTTACGAGTCTAGGACACATGCACACCATCGGGACAAGACTAGGACCTCTAGAAAGTTTGACTACACATTAAGTGCTTATTTTTTCATTTTTATTAATTTTTCTCTTAAAATTGTTATTATTGTGGCGACCATTGTCGGCAAGAGGAGGATGGGCCTCCCTTTGAGTCTTGGTTCTTCTCAAGGTTTCTTCCTCATGCTCTAGGGAGTGTTTCCTCGCCACTGTCACCCTTGGTTTGCTCACTGGGGACTTGGACTTGGACATTTGTATAACTGCTTTGTGACAACATCTGTTGTAAAAATCACTAAATAAATACATTTTTGATATGATTTGATATTGGTCTCTATCATTAGTAGCCTGGTTTTGACCAGAGGACAGGTGTTAACTGCATGCTGTTGACCTACGTTTATAATGTAAATGTTCTTGAGAATACTGTTCATGCAAACACTTATGAATACACCTTAAACTGAACTACATTTTCTGAGTGATAATTAATTACAGCTACTCTATAGTTGTTCCAGGTAGGCTGTCATACATTTATAAAATCATAATTTTAAATCCTGATCCACCACTGCTGGCATCACTTTTTAAGTCAGCTGACTTACTGAACTGATGCCCATCTCATGAATGTAGGTAGGTTGAGGTCTCAAGCCAACAAAGTAAAGGACATGTGACACATGATGTCTGACTGATATCAGCCTTCATCCATGTCACATCTTTCTCTTTTGAATTCTTGATCTGTAAGAACAGGTATATTCTTTCTTCATCTATTTTGTGTCTTATGCATCCCAGTGACTGAAAAATCTGACTCGAAAATCTTGCGTGTGACTCTCAACAATGTCATGTTCATATTTTCAGGTTCTGAAAAAATAACAGTTTTGCATCACTACCCCAGGTCTTTGTGAAGCAGTGTCCAATGTGATAATTTTCTCCCACTGAGTGATCACTGTATATCAGAGATTTACTGGCCTGGGGGGAAAAAAATAAATACATTTTACCGTAAAACTATTAATTTATTAATAGTATATACATTGTACAAGTTGTTGTACTTTATTGTAGTTGCAGGAAATCATATGAGCAATGCATACACAGTGTGTCTGAGTTGAGCTCACAGGGTGACGTGATGTGACTAGTACAGTAGTGCAGTATTTAAAGGCTGGATACATGCTTTCTTTTTACCTGCTTGCTAACCACTTGTTAACAGTCTGTTGCCACCGGCTAGCTCCTGTGTTGAACAGGGGAGCTGTCCCCCCAGCAGTACATGGCCTCTCCATTGCCTAGACTCCAGCCAAGCCTCCTTGTGCTCATATACAGTAGCTGGATGCTTTGGCAGTTCCAGTCTAACTTTGGTGGGGTATCTCAGAGCTGCAGTGGCCCCCAGAGGTTTTCATGGTCACGCACTGTCTATTGAGATGAAGGCAAGGGGAGCATAATCTAAGAGAAAGCGATGTGTTTGGCAACACACATTAGGTAGGCTTCTGCCAGACTGGAATTCCAGCAGCTTCCAGCAGCCATGATGGAGGATCAGACATCTTGAGTTCTTTCCCTTGCCACCAGGATCTACCTCAGCATGGTGAAGACTTTGCACCTCCTGTAGCATTTGGTCCTGTAAGGAAAAATGTTTTCCTTGCATAAATCTCCACCTCTGACCACAGTGTACACTATTTGGACAGGTTGAAATCTGGCAGTGTTGGGGTGTCTGGTGACAGGAGCTGGGAAACATGGCCTGGAAGCTTCTAGTTAGACCCCTGTACATCAGTGGCATGGGGTATATGGTCTCCAGCAGCTGGGTTGAGTGGCAGCTGCTCTTAGCACTATCTAAGGGGCGCACTACTCACCCCACATGGAAGATATAAAAGTGGGTCAAAATCTGCCCACTCTACTATCTTCTAGACTTGTTACCATGCCTACTGTGAATTCCATTCTGCAGTTAAAGTGAAAACATGATCTATTTAAAACTGGTAAAATAGAATGTCAGGACTCTTCTGAAGAGTGAGACCTCACAGAAGAAAAATATATATATAACTAGATATATATCCACCAAGGCAGTTCCACATTAGGAGACATCTGCGCAGTTGGTACAAGTCCAGAAAGTTTGTCCATCAAAATCTATCTGATGCTAATAAAACTATGCTAACTAGTTAGCTAGCTTCCCCATATTTGGCACTTTGTTAAAAACATGGTCCAAACCGGCTCAAACTCTCTTGGAGAACTATCTGTAAATTTTTAAAACTAAATTGTTATAACTAAACTTCCTGAAATATTTGCTTTTTAAACAGCACTTTCAATAATTTTTTTATATTTCCCCAAACTTGGGGCAACGGAGATAGCGAGCCTCTTAGCGTCCAACCTGTTGTCTTTGAGTACAGCTAGGATATTCCCTGTAGATTGCAATTGTTTGGATCATGGATTTTTAACTTATTTTTGTACAAGAATATGTATTCAGTATTAAAATCTCCAAATGATCTGCCAGCATCTTCCTGTTCACAGAGAAGCTTTGCAGAGGGTATTTTACCATCTCCTTGAGATGGCAGCCCTCAATGCTTAAACAATTTTTATTCTTATCTCCCAGCACCCTTAGTATTAGGACGGCATACTCCATGCACAACAGCATCAACAAAGTCCCAACCTTCATAGCCCTATCACCAAGGCAATGTGAAAATGTGGGGTGACTACAGAGAGATCACAGGAGAGGAGAGTTCAAGGCCCAGCCTCTGACTCCCTTTATATATTTTTGTAGGTTTTTTGGGTCATGTATTCTAGGTAAATTTATATTGAGTTGCCTTATCACTCACAGAACACCGGATACCACAAATACGAGCCAGGTATGACAGACTGTAGGTGTGCAGTCTATTTATTAGAGATTATCAGATAATCACAGGACACAGAGAAGCGTGGTAAGTACAGGAAAGACCTATAGAGAAAAATGTGCAGATCAAAACTAAATTTTAAAAAATCACAAGACAACAGAAAAATTAGGGTACAAGGATACAAATAATGCATCTGAACACTGGTAAGTGAAGCAAGTATTTATATAGAGAAAACAAACTTGGTCTATATATACATATACATGGATAACAGCACAACATATGTCAAACTATTAAAGCTCCAGACAGGGTAGAAGATCCATGACCAACCCTGTTTTAATGGACAGCTCCCAAGGCAAAGTGCAGACAGAGGCAAGGGAGCCCAGACAACAGAGTGACATCCTTAATGACATCAGGTGATGCTGTCATATTGAGGCTAAAAGAGTCATGCCCAGTAAAGGCAGGATGAGCAAGTTCAACAACAGATAGTCAAGAAGGTGGATTAGCACTACAGGGACCAAATGAGCAAACTCCAAAGAGCTCGTAGCCAAGAGGACTGCAGCTCAGCCACTGGGAGGGGCGTGAAGTGGGATGGCAACAAAGGGTCTAGAGTGGAAACAAAGATTTCACAGGAACTAAAGTGTAACTCAGTAGGCACAGAGTCAGTGGGTGGGTGGGAAAGGGGCAGGCACTTGCATGGGTTCAAAGGTGGAAGATTGCAGACGCTGGGTCAGCAGATGAGGCTGGAGGTGCTGACTGGGAGCTGGAGCTGCTGAGACTGAAGAAACCAAAGCTCTCAGGTTTAAAAACGTATACTGAAGTATACTAAATTTTAGCATGCTAAAGCACACAAAGTGTATTTTCAATAACAATAATGATCAGTGCATTTAAAAGGGTACTAAAATGTAACAATGTTTTTGTACTTATTAATCAATGATTTTACAAAAGTAATAAATTAGCCAACTTTAATCATGTTAACTATATTGAAATATACTAAAACTTGACTATTTTAAGTGTACCTATGTAGATCTTTAAACATAATACAGTATATGGACACTATATGGCCAAAAGTCAACTCACTTAATTATTGAGTTTAGGCTTTACCTCTGTCAAATGTAACTTAACAGCTCAACCACAAAGTGGTAGAGCATGCAAACTGACAGAAAGGGGCCTCCAAAGAGCAGAAATGTACACAGCATAAACAACCCTATCTTCTGTTGCATCTCACTACAGAGTTTCATACTGTCACTGGAAGCAACATAAGCAGAGGAACGTGTGCATCATGAGCATCATAAAATGGGTTTCCATAGCCAAGCAACATCTGGAGTAGAGTAAAGGACGTCGCCAATGAACCCTGGAGTAATGTAAACATGTTTTCTGGAGTGAAGAATCACACTTCATTATATGTTATTCTGATGTGCAAATATGGGTTTGACAGATGGCAGAAGAATGTTACTTACTGGAAAGCACAAGGCCAACAGTAATAGAAATTAAATATTAAATGAAAGATCATTGATTTAAATATTAATTAAATTATTATTGTACCCATTTTTTTCAAAATCAATTGCAACTATTTGGCACCTGCTTCAGACTTCATATTGATTAATACACATATAGAAAAGTATGTTTGAAATTCAACAAATTTCACTTAAAAGTGACAAGTACACATTACACAAATAAATGTATGTTTTTCATATTTTCATTATAGTATAAGTACAAAGAAATTTTTGCCCACTTTCTAAAATGTGTTTGAGAGAACAAGTGAATTTGCTAAAATGACATTTTAACGAAAAGTATATTTCATAGTTAATGTATTTAAAGTATACTAAATAATTTTTTTAAGTGTGATCAATGTTTGCTTGCAGGTATTTGATGAAAGCATGAAATTCCTACACTTTTGGTACATACATAAGCAAAAAAGCAGATATCGCTCCCAGAGTAACAAACTTAGCTGAGGTGCTGAAGCTAACAAATAGGAAACTAAATGTGGAACAATCAAATCACACAAAAATATTTTTAAATTGGCAAGCTTTTGGTTTTTCACCTTCTTCAAGCTGTAAACAGACAGCAAATAAACACAACACTGAAGGTTAAAAAAGGTTTTAAAAAAAGCTTAATTAACCTTAATACAGGGCATATGTGTCACTCAGTTAAGCTTGTAACTAGACCTCATGGAAGTTGTATTGCTTAACATGATGCACTACCAGTTAAACACAGTGTCCACGGAGACATTTAACCTCCAACATCCAAAATACATAGAGAACACCCAACACTAGAGAAATATTCAATGCGCACGTTACATGCCCCTGGTTAGTGGCAAAACCGACAGGGCCGTAACAGTCCTAAGAGGAGTATGTGTGTGTGTGAGGCATGTGTAAAATAGCCAAGGATGAGACCAACACCAGTAACCTTTGCATTTAACAATTTACTTGTACCAATAAAATAAATCATGAGAGCACATAGTTCAGAGCACAATTCTAGTGAGTGACCATAAAGTATGGGTGGACGTTGTGGACGGTGCCAAAGAAAAGAAAATAATAAACCAGCTTTCCTGCCTACCACATTACCTTTCCTGATCAACAATGTCACGAAGTGGCACCCGCCCCTAATCTACCACATCTATACATTGAAGTCACCTGTAACCATGTTACCTGACTTGTCCACACTGACAGATAGGGGAAACATAACAGCAATCTCATGAGTAAACTAAACAGTATCATTCATACACTGTCATGAGATGCCTTAAGTAATAACTGTCAAGCATGGCCCGAATCAGCGCTGCATACTTTCACAAAATGTCCTAAATAATAACTCAAGCATGTCCTGAATCGGTGCTGCATACTTTCACAGGAGATCCGCTGCAGTCCTGCCTCCATCTCGGCCCACAAGGCTTCTCATTGGTTTACCTGTAACAGGGAAAAGCAACCAATACAAAATACAAACGTGCACACCTGGCACGTAACAGCACACATCACGCATCAGCTATTATAAACAATAGAATAAACATAATCCATTGTAGTTTATTTATATTACATTCATATCAGAATCCTAATTGACCCAACGATTTTAATGCATCCAATATATTGATCCAATGAAGTTCTCTGGCATAACTTTCTAACAGCATCACACTGTCTATGAATAATATTCTGCTCTATGTCCTAGAACCTCTGTTCCCACATAGTTGTATAATGCCAACAGGTCCATTTGGAACCTAGACATACTTTCTATATTCATGGCTGGTGCACTTTAGTCCTGAGTAGGAGCCAAAGGCAATAGGAGATAGGCGCATAGTTATTCCATCTTTCCTGCTAATAATACTCATAACAGGCTGATGAAGTCAGAAGAGACAGGTAGGGTAAACAGACACACCTGTCATAGGCCAAGAAACTAACAGGTCAAGACTGGAAAATAACAGTATATGATAAAACAAGGAAATGTATACAATAAGACTGCTTACTGCTAACAACACTAGCAGTTCTTTGCAGAGACAAACTATGGGTATATATACTGTAAATAAACAGACGACATCACAAACCAGAGCTGAAACTAATAATGAGGGGTGTTGTCTGGGTGGCTGCACTCCAGTACCCGCACTGCATTTGTAATTGGCAGTACATTCTGAACGTATGCTGTGTGGCCATGGGTTTCATTATATTTTTAGGTGGCAGTGTATGTCGCTTCTGCCAAGCTATAGAACAGTTACATGCAAAATTGTTTAATGCTGTTCACGTTTTCCAAGCTAAATCACAGAGAAGATGCTTTACCATTACAACTCCACATAGCCCAAAGTTGAGTTTTAACCCTTAACAGCAGTTTGTGCAGCTCTATACTATTTGAAACTGCTTTGACTATAGATTGTGCTACACAGCACAGTAGAAGCCAGTACAAGTACCAGCAACATTCCATTTAAATGGTTTCCTCTTCCTTTGCTGCTACATAAGACGTGACATAGAACATAGGCCTCATTGACACTAAGGTTTATTTACTAATTTATTTACTTGGTGCCTAAACACTGTGAAAGCACTGAAATTGCATAATGCATCTAAATATTTAATGGCACTGTACATTGTCTCAAAATTTGAATTGTCTCAAATGCAGCAATACAACTACACAGTGTACTTTTGTTCATCCAAAACAAGTCTAGTAAAGCGGTATAGATGTTCTATGGCTCTCATGCAGAAAGAAACAGAGTTTGAAACAAAATAGTCAGAGGAATACAAGACACAAAAGCAGGAATTTTGTTTTGCTTCATTCTGCTGTGCTTTCTTCTGTCTTTTATTCTCACTATGCATTTCTGTATTTGATACAGAGCTGTCAATAATCCTATCCCATAGCCCTGTCAGGGAATACCCCTGTCAACAATAACACAGACATTCCACTTGTTCACTAACAATAGGTAATAATAAGCAGTACATCAGTCACTCAGAAAGGCAGCTCCTTTGGTTTTGCTGTGACATAGCTGTCTGCTGGCTATCTGCCTTGTCTAGCAGGATAGATCCCAGACTAGCAGGAGCTATTTTCTGGTGTTGTCATTGTTGATTAATGGGGTTAGGATACATTATTTTGGCCAAATCTGAAGGCAGGACTGCATGAATCCTTTTCCACAAAAGAAATACCATTATACTAAAAGATAATTCCATTATAATACCATTATAACAAAAAAAACCCATTATAATAAAGGTTTTTAAAAATGGCAGACAGAACTTTTGTTTCTACAGCTGATATACTCTGCTGCAATGTAACTTGCAAGTCAGTGTTAGTTATCTAGTTAGCTAAAAGACACTTGTCTTCCAAATGCACATATAAGAAGTATGTAAATGCTATTGATCTAGGCAGCTGACCCTCCAAATAGATCACAAGGAATGTACAGCTCTGGAAAAAAAAAAAATTAGACCATTCCAGTTTTTTCTTAAATCAGCATCTCCACATGTATAGCAGACATACCATTCAAGCTTTTGTTGAATTCCTTCACAGACACACCTCATTCTACTTAATGAATAGGTAATCACTGTAACAAAATCCTATTCTAACGAGCAACAGTATAAAAACCACTGCTGCTGTCATCACTATTCTCTTGTTATAGAACCAGCTGGATGGGAAAAGCAGTGCTAGGACTACCCAAAAAGTAAGTGTAGTCAAAATACAGCTACAGACCATGCCAAAAGAGTTTAAAAGAACAATTCTCTACCGACCATGATGATCGCCACCTCATTCGAATGTCACTTAACAACCGTAAGATGACGTGAAGTGACCCACAGAAAGAATGGCATGCAGCAACTGGGGTGAATTGCACAGTGAGGACGGTTCGAAACAGGCTTTTGGGGGCAGGGCTGAAGTCGTGCAAAGCTAGAAAAAAGCCCTTCATCAATGAGAAGCAAAGAAGAGCCAGACTGAAGTTTGCAAAAGACCATAAGGTTTAGATCGTAGAGGACTGGAGTAAGGTCATCTTCTCTGATGAGTGTATATTTCAGCCTGGAGAGCTGGAGAGGCCTACAAGGCAGAGTGTCTCGCACCCACAGTGAAATTTGGTGCAGGATCGGTGATGATCTTGGGGTTTTTCAGCAAGGCCGGCATTGGGCAGATTTGTTTTTGTGACGCATGAATCAAGCCACTTACAATACTGTGCTGGAAGAAAACTTGCTTCCTTCTGCTCTGACAATGTTCCCCAACTCTGATGATTTTTCAACAGGACAATGCTCCATGTCACACAGCCAGGTTAATCAAAGTGCAGATGAGGGTCCACTAGATCAAGACCCTATCATGGCCAGCCCAATCTCCAGACCTGAACCCCACTGAAAACCTCTGGAATGTGATCAAGAGGAAGATGCATGGTCACCAGCCATCAAACAAAGCCGAGCTCCTGGAATTTGTGTGCCAGGAGTGGCATAAAGTTATCCAACAGCAATGTGAAAGACTGGTGGAAAGCATGCAAAGATGCATGAAAGCTGTGATTAAAACTCAGGGTTATTCCCCAAACATTGATTTCTTGACTCATCCTAAGTTGAAATATTACTACTGTGTTGTTTATAAGTTAATATGAGCTTGTTTTCTTTGCATTATTTGTGGTCTGAAATTTCTGTAACTGTTTTGTTATTTTGACCATTAGTTGTTTTCATTAAAAAAAAAAACATGCTATAAAATACAATTTTTTTTTTCTGGAATTTGGAAGAAATGTTTCCAGTAGTTTATAGAATAAAACAAGACTGCTTAGCCTGGTCAAACACATACCCATCAATTGTACAACTAGAGAAACTGATCATTTTGTAGTGGTCTCATTTTTTTCCAGAGCTGTATATTCTCTGACATCCTAGATAGCTTTTCCCAAGATAAGCAAACTCATAAAGAGCACCATGATGAAGAAGATCCATATGAAGAAATGATCCATGACCTTTGCAACTTTACGCCACTCACCAGTCAGTCTCTGGGTGGCCCTTTGGTCATAATAACAGCCAGTGATATAGTCAATGTTCCTCAGTAAAGACTGGTGATGGCATACGTACTCGCCTGTAAACAGCAGCTCCTTTGTCTCCAGTGACTCCTTCCCCACTACAGTACCAACACTTCCATCCTTTCTTTTTCCACCTGTTCTGCTTCTGATAAATCTGCATGCTCATTGCTCATGAATGCCCTGTCCTTCCAGACACTAAGACTGTGTTTTTGGTTTGCTTCTGATTACATGGTTGGGCTCAGTCATAGACTGGCCTTTGAGGATCCTTAGCCTCACTGGCTGCAACTCCACACACTGGCCAGTGACAGTCCTCTTCCCTCACCTGGCCACCGACAGTCCATCTGCCCCCTCCGTGGAGAGGCTTCTTAGTATTGTCGGACAGACCGCTCTCATCCACCTCATGAGCAAAACAAAATCGGGCCAAGTAGTGCAGAATGAACCGGCAGGCCCACTCTGGCACAGGCCGAGCGTCAGGACAGTGGTGGATGTTCATAATGAAGATAGTCAGGGCAGTGGAGGCTGTGATCATGGTCATTGTGGCGATGTAGTATTTGCTTGTGAATACAACAGGACTCATCACTCACAGCAGCACGCATTACAGAGCAGATAACACTAAACAGATACAATCAAAAATAACAGCTATGAGGCTATGGGATTATTGCTTATCAGGTCTCAAGAGGGCTGTTAGAATGTATTATTTAAGCACTCATCATTAGCTAGCCTGAGGCTACAATAATAATATAAATAAAAAAACCTTAAGAAAAATAAAATTACAGCAGTAGGGGTGCATGCTGCATTATGCATGGTAAGTACTACATTGTTAAGCCACTATGGCATTGCCTAGGCGTTTTTGCTTTACTTCTGAGTGTACTTTTTACCTACCAAGATATTACCATTATAAACTGAATTTCTTGTGACTTTTGGCTCTTTCATTTAATTGCATAGCACAGCAATATTAAAATCCTATGCGCCGCAGAATACATAAAGCTGATACATATTTACAAAGCATTAACTGGCTTTTAATTGTATGTATAAAAATTCCAGAGTACAATTCCCAAATAATAATAAACTAAATGTATATACTTGAAAACGATATTTATTTTTACAGATGAGACACCACAATACAATGCACAAAAGCATGCCATGTGACTTCTGCAGCTAGTAATTATAGATGGTGGCTTTTTTGCTTTGTATAACATTAAAATCTTGAAAATTTTTATTTTATAATATTTTTATATTTATTTTTCAGATATTCATCTGGCCTGCAAGATCATTGATATTCAAAATAGTAAATCCAGTGAGAGATATAAGACCATGTAAATTCTCACCAATGAGTGGAATATTTTCAGAAGGGGGCATGCTCTCTGCCACTAACAACTGGAACACAATAAGGGGCAGTAGCACTGTAACCCCAACGGACACCTTTTCTCCAGCTAGTAAGAAGAAACCCAAGGGAGCCAGAAAAGAGATCATACATGGGATGGGGATAAGTAAATTGAAGATGTAGAAGGAAGCACCCCTCTTCAAGTGCAGCATGTAAGTGATATCTGGATAAGGGTCAGAGCAGCAACTGTATAGTATAATGTTCTTCTTGGCAGGCATTCCTAGTACTTCCAATACAATTTTCTCCACAAAGTCAACAAGGTCAGCAGTATCCAAGGCATTGAGAAGGCCCATTTGGTTGCTGTTGTGGGTCCAGGAGCCAAAGGTGAGATGACACTGAGAGTCAAAGGGGATGAAAGACATCCACGTAATCCCACGTGACCTGGCCATCATAGTGGATCACCACATTGGTCTCCATGGAGCTAGAGAACTGGTCATTTGCACTATAAGATAGCGTGTGGCCAAACACAGATAAAGCTTTTTTATTTCTGTGTTCATACAAGACCTAGGCTGCAGCCTATATAATCCATCCATAAACGTCTCAGAGTACCCCAGCTCCCACCTGGAAAACACCAAAACGTGCAGTAAAGGAGCAGGCTACTCCAGGACAAGAGTTAGCAATTTCCATTTATTAGTTTATTCATGCTCAAGCTTGAACTGATATCAAATGTGTGTGTGTGTAGCACGTTGCTTGCACAGTTTATGAAGAACCGAAATATCTTTTATCTCTAGAAACTCTACACCTTTTACTACATTAAACTCCACTTGGAATCTTCTGCAGATACATTTTATATTTTACAATTTGGTGCAGAGGCTCATGATGCTGCTGTTCAGAAGAGTGACACAGTATATGAACATTCTGCATAACACATGAGCATTCCTGCACTGCCATTGTTTCTCAAGATTATCGAAGTTTATACCATGTAATGCGGGTTTCAATGGGATGAGTGAAGAGAGCAGTAAACAGTTTGCCGCAGAAAGGAATTTACATTCAAATCCTAAATTTACTAAGGCAAATAAATCCTACAGCATGGTCATAAAATTGTCCAGACACTAGACACTCGAATTCTATTAAAAAGCATTAACTTCAACTTTATCTAAGGGTATAACAATTGGTAGGCTATAACAAATGGTCGGAAACATTACATTTCGAGGTGCTACTACTTTAAATTAATACAGTGCAGGTTGAAAACTTCACCTCAAAATGTCAACGGTATGTTGAAATAGTTCTCGATAAACTCGAAATAAATTTTACGCGGCTTACCGGGAGTAATACTAAAACCGAGGAGAAACGGTAACGATTCATTTTACCACGGATTCATTTTCTCGGCGGGGCAAAGCAAAGTTTCCGTCAGTTACCAGACGGAAAGCGCAGCAAACCTTCGGGTATTCCCATAATAAACCCGAGTATCCAACAGTGTCTATGAGAGCCCTTAATGTGCGACGCGGCAGAAAAAGACACGAGTGCAACGTTCAAAGTAATGCGTTGCTCTACATGCTGGAACATCAGATTTTGACACACATTGACATCCCGGCGGCGTTAGGACTACAGAAAGTTCTCTACTGCCACGAGAGAATGACTGAGAAAACATAAAAATAACCCGTGTTAAGAATTTCATATAATCCAGATAAAATAAAATAAACACTTTTTTACTTGTTGAAGCCCCCCTTCTTACCAAACCAAATCATTTTTTTATCTAAAAATATTCAACCACTAAAAATGCATTCCAAAAACTTTAATTTTGCTGTTTTAAAAAAAGAAAATAAGGAAAAGGGGGGAAAACATTGTAGAATCATGCAAAGCGAAAAATGTTAAGACGATGCAGAGGAACAGAACCTTAGTCAGCAGCATCAAATCGCGCACTTTACACTTTTCGAGATCTTTAAAAGCCTGCAATTAAAGGGAAACGGCAGGATTATTAATGCAGGACTGAGCTGAGTAGACTAGTATTTAACGTGTTTGTAAAGACGGGTGGTTACAATAACGCTGCTATGTAATTATAAATACACGTAAACCTCTTGCCAAGTTTCGTGCTGAAAAAAAAAAAAGGGGGGGGGGGGGGGTTGTAGCCATATATTGTTTTAAACTCGTCAGTACATCTTAGACTCCACCCGTTTTGCCAGAGCTCTGTCCATTAATTTTTTGTTGTTACACACTTAAACCTTTTGCTAAATGGCATATATGTACAAAACCCTACAAAAATAGATATATTCATGACCACTTTACATTTATATCATGACACCATTGCTTGGTGCCAAGACAGAAAATTCAACAGATGGTCTTTTTTTTTTTAAACCAACACTCACTCATCATACACACTATATATAAAGACTGAAGGGAGATATGGGGGGGGGGCAACAAAAACAAAACACCCCACACTTACATAACCTTTCAATTACAGGTGAATATGCACATCCATCCTCAAAGGAAAAACGGCCAAACGTCTATATTCATGGTTGTACTCTCCAGAGATCAGATGTTAATGTATTTAAAACTACAGATCCACTTTGTGTTTTCTATGTAGCCTAATAGTGCAATTCTCAAACTGCAAATTACACTCTAAAAGCTGGTGAGGTCTCCCCTCAAAAGGGTATTATGCACTTATACACAAACAGTCCAATTTACCAAACACACTTCAGTATGTACTTGATCAAAGAAAGACACAGACACAAAACGCACAGGATTGACGTATTCAGAAAATGTGTCTGTCTGTGTTTATGGGCCATTATGATTCCACAAGATTCCAAGAGCTGAAATTAGAACAGTCTCAACATTGACCACCCACATCCCTCTTTGCCCCACCATGCTGTCCTGATCCTCAGTGACCAACAATGTACTCCCTTAGATAAGACTGGGTGAGACTGCGAAGTTCTTCGAGAGCATAGTCCTCAGGCATGGGCAAGCGTCCGATCTGGGGGGCGAGGTGGCACAGCGGGATGTGATGGGGGTCCGGGGTGCCCTCCCCACCCTGCTGAAGGCTTAGCACCACGCGCAGAATGTTGGCGACACGTTTGGCCATTTCTGTAAGCACAGACATTAGCAGCCAAAAAAGTTCAAGTAGCCAAGATCATGTAGACACATGGAAGTCAAAAGGGAGGAAATCTGAAGTCTCTGACCTGATTGAGCAAGTCTATCTTTGGCTTTGGAGCAGGGAAGGAGTTCAATCCTGCTGCACAGAGATGTGACATCGGTCTGTAGCCGTTCCAGCTCATATCCTGGACTCTCCAGCTAAACACAAACACTATCTTAGAAGCAGAAAAGTCTCAAACTAAGTATAGTGTCAATACATTTCTTCTCTTAGCACTCTAGGCAGTAGAAAATGATGTTACAAAGTCCAGGCAGTAAAATCAGTCGTCTGTTGAGGCACCTGCTGAATGTGGCGGAGGGTCTGAATGACGTGGATGTAGTCCTGGTAGACCCGGCCTGACGTGTCCCAGTCCTGGATCTGAACACTGCGCTCAGGCAATGCCAAGCCCTCCAGGAACTCCATTAGGTAGTCATGATTATCATTAATTATGCAGTCTTCGGGAACGCAAGAACACAGGTAACTTCATGTTACAGAAGTTGAAGGTAGCTGCCATAGCTGTATGTGCATATGTGTTTAGGCAAATTCCATGCTTGTGTACCCACCCGAGGCCAGGTCCTGTATGACTAGCCGGTGGCACTGGTTCCAGTGACCAGCCTTGTAGAGGTGCAACGCCTCCTGGTGTTTGTCTCCTTCCCGTCTGGCACGGGTGGCTTTTGCTTCGTGGATCCATTGCATAGGGATCAGCAGCTTGTCTGTGAGGAAGCGCTCCTTCTCTGCAGACTCCTCAGTCTCCTCCAGAGGGCAGTGCTGGTTCAGTATCTCCTTCACAGCACGCTCTCGAAGCCTTCACACCCAATTATTGACAATAGCAACGATCAACACACATGAATTAAAAATTAAATAGCCTGAAATGACACGGCTGTGGAGTTTTAAGAACTGAGTTTTGGAAGAGGAACCTCTCAATATACACAACATAGGCTGGTGTTCCAGATTATCAAGATTCACCTACAAGTAAGCTTCACTTTAATGTCAATTCTTCAAAACATTCTGCATTAGGAGTTGGACGAGGCAAATATCGTCTACTCATACTGAGGCCTGGTTGTACTCACGAGGAGTCAGGGATGTGCAGCAGAACAAAAGCAGCCATTTCCCACAGGCCCATGCTCTCAAGCTGGGCAGCATAGCTGGCATGCAGGAGGCCCTGGCAGGGCAGCGCGAGGTGACTGTAGTTTAGAGCCTGTAACACATTCCACAGGTGCCAGCTGAGCCTGTAGTCCAGCCGCTCTGCCGTGACTGTGCTAGGGTCCAGCAGCTGCTGCAAGCTGTAGTGCCTGAGAGTGCGAGTGAATGAGAAATAAAGAGAAGGTACAGTGAATTCCTCCATGGCTACTTAAGTTAAGAGAGGTATATAGGACACTATTAAAGCAGAAGGCTGTACAGTTAACAGGTAAAATTGTATTTTGCAGATGGAATTCTTTTGTTTTTCCATCTTTTTGAGCCAGATTTGTTCTAACAGACATTCATGCACCTCCTAGATATCTTTGAAAGGCTTGTTGCCATATAGCTATAGTGAACTAAAAGTGTAAAGAAGATACAGGCGCCTTACTTGTCACTATAGAGTTTTAGTAAGTGGAAGCAGATGTCGTAGAGGGGTTTGTTAGATTCCATATTCTCCATCTCCTCGTTCAATCCCAGCAGCTCTGTATCGTCCACATAGGGAGGAAGAGGAGCACAAGCATACTTCTTCCCTTCTTCCAAACCCTAACCACCCACCCACCCCCCACAAAAAAAAAACCCCCACACACCACCACCACACATGCAAACAAACACACATGCACATTTATATAAAAACATACCTGTAAATATGCCAAACATGAGCTTCATAATTGTTGTTAAACAATTGTCTAAAATTACATGTCTAAAATCTAGTTTAGACAAAGACAGGCAGTGGTTTTGTGCCATTGTCCCTTCTGAAACCTACAAAAAGCCCTCTAAGACTTAATCATAATTGCACCATTTGTTTGAATGTACATACACACGCACACATTCAAGTTATAAACTATAAGTAGGCAGCCTTAAGAGTTTTATTTGATCATCTTTCTCACTTTAACCCTCAATGTTACTGTTAGAATCACCAAATGGGACTAAAATGATGAGAGACTCTTGCCTGGAAGGCAGCCTCGTATTTGGCGAGAGCATGTGCTACAGAGGCAGTGGGGGGCAGCATGTACCACAGGTGCACTGCTACACAGCGCTTCCAGTCCAGCTCAGAGCACACGTTTATGCAGCAGTCCGTCGACTCCCACACCTGAGGTGAGAGGCCAAGCCAAAGCAGCTCAGTGTTAGCAAAATGCAGAGTGGCATGGCAAACTCTCTCACGTGCAGACTTGACCTAGACTTACAGGTTTGCCTGCAAGCAAGGTGAACACACGTAGTCTGTCCTCCTGGATGAAGGAGTCGGTCTCCATTCTGTTCCAGTCTGCCAGCTGTAGGATTAAAAGGTCTCTGCTTGGCTGAGAGCCCACCGACTGGGACAGCAGCAAGGACAGGCGATGGTCCCCTACAGAAACAAGTATGGAGTAGCAAATCACTACACTGAGCAACCCAATGATCTGCACAGGAAACCAAAGCACAGCCAAAAACAGTTTGTGATTATGCTGCTACATATTGTGATATAAATTTCACATAAATAAAAGCATATGCACACACCATGCCAAAAGAGTCCTTTGAGGACTAGCATTTATTTTGACCAAAATTTTTTCCTTTTTTAAAAATCATGTTAATGGCATTCTTTATGAAAATGCGCACAATACATTTTTTTGGATGGATTAATTTTCCTTCTGCAGCCTTCTATAGCTAATTTTGCAGTAACAATTAAAATACATTTTGCATTCCAGTGCGTCAAGAAGGGGGATTTGCTCCCATCATGCTCACCACTCTTCTGGGCCAGTCTGCAGGCCTCGCTGATGCAGTGGCCCGTCAGGTAGAAGAAGATGGCTTCCACGTGGCTGCGGGCCTGAGCCTGGCCCACCTCTTCCTGGATGCGCCGGGCCGCGCTCTCAGCCAACCAACGGGAGAAGCTCCGTCTGCGGGCCAGTTGTTCCTGGTAGCCCCCGCTGCGCTTGGCCTCCATGTCCTGGTCACCAAGCCTACCCCACAGTGCTGCACACAGGGCCCACACCTGCTGCCAGTGACCCAGGACGGCTGACGGAAGGGGAAAGGAGGGACGGACCATTTCGGTGGCGACCAAACATGATATTACAGAGGCTATATTGCTCAGAAAGCAGAGTTAATGTCTCCATTTTCAACCCCAAACCCCAAAAAGCCACAGATTTAGGCTTGCGTAAATGAGTTTTAAATTTGATTGCGAGACATCTCTGCACTAACATGCTATGCTGGGGGTGGGGATGTTTCTTCGTCCTACCATCATCTGATCCTGCTTCATTGTTGACCTCTGTAATCCACTCGGCATATTCATGTAGGGCATCCACTCCTTTCTCTGGCTGGATAAAAGGGCAGACATCCTCTGTACTGATGGTGCTATGCCTGAGGCTGATCTCCAGTGGCCGGTGGTACAGGGCCAGGCTCTCCGACGGCTCCTTGGACTCCACACCCAGCACCTGCTCCACATGCACTTTATAGGGGCTCTCAGTGATCCTGCAGCAACAATCAGGAGAACACACAAGAAACGGTCCCACCCAATGAAGTAAAATGGCCACAAAAACAGATGACAATGAAATAAGTATTATTTTCCTTAGCACTTTGTCTGTTTAATGGGCATAAATTTGGGAAAAATTCACAGTACACTTTTCTGAAATTCTTAAACACCAGCTGAATTTGGGGGAAACAAAATTAAGACTGGACTGCCAACAACATAAAATAAGATGTTCGTTATGTCAGAGGTCACTGCACTTGCTCCACTCACTGCCTGATCTTGGTTGGTTTGGGCAAGAACCCAAAGCCCATGGCATCTGTGGCCCGTGGCTCCTTTGCTTCCTGCGCTGTGCTGAGTGCTTCTCCGCTGTGCACCAGCACCCAATTAGGCCCCCAGCCCACCCTGAAGGAGCGGCCCATGAACAGGGCCGAGTCCATTAGCAGCCGCCCCTTCCCCAGAGTGACCGAGCTGTCATGAGGCACGGGGCCCCCAAGCCTGCGGGCCCCAACAGTACGCAGCGTGACCTCTGGCACCGGAGGTGGCAAGACGAAGGTGGGGACCAGCGAAGGCCATGGGGCCTCTGCCACCGGCGGCTTACTCAGTTTCAGAGGGGCCGCTCCAAAAGGCACCTCCGGCAGCTGTGAAAACAGTCCCCCAGGTGAGCTGAACTTAGTCTGCAGGAGGCTTCCCACTGTCGAGGAAGAGTCAGGATAGTCAAAGGGTGATTGGTTGGTAGTCTATTGTCTAGGCAGCAAGAAGAATTCATTCTAGCATGTACATCATGCTGATCCGAGTCTGTGGAACCGAATTTAAGTCTTTGCTGACCTGGTAGCCTGCCTTGAGCTTTACCAAGTAAAGCCTGGGGGGACACAATCTCCTCTATGAGCTTCTGAGGGTGCTGCTCATGGAACAGGTCACAATCATCATCATCCCCAGCAAACAAAGATGCCTTCATAATCTGGTTAAAAGAACAAGAATACATTTCTTATATTAAAATCACTCTTAAAATCATCTGAAGCTGCTTGAAGCTGACAAATCACTCCATGACAAACACAGACTGTGTTGCCAATCAGTGAGTCTTAAGGTCTGCAGTTCCAGCAAAACCCAATAGCTACAGAGTGCACTACCTGAAGGGTGTGAGGGTTGATTCCCAGCAAGGAGGCAATCTGGCTGGAAGCAGAGACAGGCTCGTGCTCTGCAGGGGTGTCTGCTCTCAGGCCAATCCTAGTGTCATCCTCAAGAATGCTCTCCTCCTCCTCGCACAACAATCCTTCTGGAGGTTCCTGGGTAATGTCCGCCATGTCACTGTCCAGCTCCGGCACGTGGCTGAGGAGTTCCAACACTGTTGTATTCTGCATGCAAATGTGCAAAAACACATCGACATGCATTTGTTCATGCGAACATTTATGGATAATCAAAATGTCAAAAATCAAGAAAAATTGTTTAAAAAAAAAAAGGGGGGGGGGGTTTAAGACTATTTGTAGTCATCAACATGAGAAACTTATACAAGAATATTTTCTACATACTTCTGCGTAAATGGGGATTTAACAGTGCAAACACCCAAACTGTTCAGTCAACTTTAATATTTGTAGGCTGCAGGTACACATGAGTCTGACTGACACATAAATCAAATGTTTTTTGCAATTTTATTTCTTGATGTGATACAGGACACATGCACAAACTCAACTTCATTCATTTAAATTAATATCTTTATGTAATTGCTCAGAACCTTCAGGAAGCATTACAAAAGGCATGCCAGAAGTTCTTATTTAAAACAAATGTTTGCATCTGTATATTTAGCATGTTATCCAGAAACAGCATTACTATAAACAATTAACATGTCCTCAAATCATTTCTAAATACATCTGTCAATACATGTGAGGCTTATTATGTCTCCCAATACTTCAAATACATGCCCAACATCTTAATAGCATCAAACAATGTAAAAGACAAGATTACATCATTTGCAGGAAACACTCAAAAAAATACTCCTTGAAGAAAACAAAACCTAGGCCATACAACTTATTGTTTAAGCTAAGTTAGCAAACTCAAGCCTTGACCCATGTAATTAGATTTTCACATGAAAGCCTTTTTGATTAAACAACGCACCTGAAAAGAGCACCCATGCCATCCTAACAGACCATTAGCTGTTTTAAGTTTGTGAAAATAGAACATTAATTATGAAGGCTACCAGAGGAGAAAAACCAACTACTAGAATCTCCATCAGCAGTGTAGATGCAGGTTGGGAGGCACAACAGGCATGGATGAACCCAGTGTGTGTCAGACGCAGTGTGTTCCTCAGTCTACCTGAGCCTGTGGCGCCACCTGCTGCTGGGTCAATGGAACTTGCTGTGTCCCTGGCAGGACACCCGTCTTCAGCTTCTTCGGGTCAGTTTTGGCTGGGGCTACCTCCTCTTCCTCATCAGAGTCCTGCAGGCCATACTTGGAGAAGTGGGCCACCTGGTGGAGGTTAAAATGGTTTAAATCAACTGGGAGTTTATATTTGTCAATGCCTTGCCATGTACCAGACTGGGCAATAGAATTACTCGTAAAAACTAATAATTAAGCATTACTGGATGCAAACGGGGGGGGGGGAAGCAAATGACAAATTTCTAAAGCAAGTCATGGAGAAGCAACACAGCAGCTAATCTGTGCTAAACCCTATTATGACTTTGCTTTTTTTTCCTCAAAAATCAATGAAACAACCACAACCCTTATTATATAGCCGCTCTGCAACGATAGTTCCTGTAAAACACAGCAACGTGCCTACAAAATAATTTGGCTTTCCCACTCAGTTACTGCAACAAGTAGAGTACTTACACATAGCCGAAACCGAGCATTAAAAACATGCCATGCTAAATAAACCATTTAAAAGAAGAGTAAATAAATAGAAAAACTTCCTTAAAAATACTATGAGCCCATACCTCAAAGACCCAAGATCCAGTCTCAGGACGGTACTCAAGGAAGCGAGCACCCTGTTTGCGGGAAGCATTCTCCAGCCTTCCCTCATAGTTCATCTCGCTCAGACGCTCAGGACTCTTGATCTGAGTGCACGTAGTTTTGTCATTGGGCCAAACACCGTCAAGAGTCACTTCTGCTCGCCTGAGGACACATACATTGAAAATTGTACAACAAATCTCATCTTCACTGAAATTCTGATCTGATCAGTCTTATTTGCAGCCAATTCAAAGCCCTTAAAATAAAAATCATTATTTAAAAGAAAGAAAAAAAAAGAAAAAAAAAAAAAGTCACCATTAGTAGTCAGAATGCAAATACTGTGCCACTCACCTGTTGAGGCCCTCTCCCTCAGGAGGTTTATCTTTGTCATCAGGGTAGATGATTACCTCCTTTCGTCTGAAGTGCACAATTTCATCGAGGTTCATGTTTGTAATATTCACCTCACCAGGAAAGAAAACTGACCCATAGCCTGCAAGATTACAGATATTCATCATGATTCCAATCCTCATTTTTGCTCAAAAAATAAAAGGGAAACTGCAGTTAAATCTCCAGTGCTGTAAAGAGTACCTTTCCTGCCCACGGTGAAGTTCTCCAAGATACACTCTCCATTTTCATTCAGCATCTTCCCCAGTTCCTCCATTGACGGGATGGTATAGTAACCTACCCGACTTAGAACTATGCCTGTAGTCAAAGTAGGGAAAGACGACCAAAAAAAAAAGTTAATAAGTCATGATGGTTCTTCAAATTGACAAGTGGATCATAAAATGTTTCCTTCATTTAAAAAAAGATCAACCAATAATGAAAAGATTAACAGCTAAATTACATTAATGAAACTACTGAACAAAACCCACCAGCTGGATGGGGAGGTTTCTGGGCTTCCAGATCCTCATCTCTCTCCTCCTGGACAGAAGATTCCTCTCCAAAAGAGATCTCCTCACTGCTGAGCTCCAGGCCATTGCAGACACTCCCACCTCTGCGCATGTTCATCTCACTGATTGTATCCTGAAGTAAAGGGCTGGGCTGGGAGTGTGGGATGGGCTTGGCTACAGGGTTAGTGTAGAACTTGGAAACTTCCAGATCATCTTCTGCCCCCCTCTCTGTCTCGCCGTCTTGGGTGTCCTCCACATCCGTTCTCATGCTAGAAATGAGATTACACCTCGATTTACTAAGGTTTCTCTTATAGTATCACACCATCAGATCAACATCGAAATGTGACAGAATGAGTAAATATAACTGAAAGAGCACTGCAAGTATAACTATAAAGTAAAATGTTTCCACATTTTCCTGGAAGAAATGCAACAAAAAAAGATAACGTTAACGTGTAACATATGAGACCTGACCTGAGGCCATTCTGTGGGTACTCTGAAGGAGAGCTCAGGTCCTCAGCCTCTCTGTTCAGTGGGCTACTGTACATACTACTGCCATTCAAGTTTTTCAACACCAGCTTCTTGATGCTCTTCCTAAAATGCCACAAGCAAATTTTAGTTTCACAAGCAGTTATTCCATTATGGGCAACAATACTGTCTTTTCTACTGAAAACACGAAGCTTTTGCACGATGCTGATCTTAACCTGGGCATGAAGGCTCCATTGGTGAGAGAAGGTTCATCATCGTCCAACCCATCAAATAGCTGAGACTTGGCAGAACCTGAGGAAGAGAGGGCCTTGGGTCGCACACGTGTGGCAGGGCGAGGGGTCAGCTTGTAGTGTGTAGGGGTAGTGAGAGCTTTCTGAGCGGCTGGATTTGTTGGTTTTAGGCGCTAATTCAGAGGAAAAACATGGCATGTCATGATCATATTGAAATAATATATGTCCATTTCAACTCAATAACACAATGTACCACGATTACATTTGAGACAAACAAGCAAAGTGGACAAAAGCATGCACATTTGTGGTTACCCACCTCCTCTTTCTTCTTGGGATCAGAAAGGGGGTTTCTGAATAGGGGCGAGTCACCGAAAGGCGCATAAGCTAAGGCGCTGATCTGCTGCTGCAGCACTGCCTGCTGGGCTGCTGCAGCATTGGGGTCGGTCAGGGCTGTAAGCAGGGAAAAAAAACACATTCATTTATCATTTTCCATAAGATATTCCATCTTATGCATCGAAGTACTGCACACTAGTTTAGACATCCAAGTATTTTCTCAAGCACTGATAAAGCCCAAATAATTTGTTTTAGTACAAGAGTAGACATAAAATATAAACCCAAAATTGTAATGCCAAAGGCATTTTTCCTTTTAAAATACTGACCAACAGGTTGTTGCGGTGCACCAAAGTTCAGTGTGCTGGTTCCTGCGTTAAAGCCAGTAGCCCCAAATGTCCCCACTGGGCCCAAAGCGGAGCCCATCTTATTCTGGTTGTTTCCAAACAGAGATGTTTGCCCCGTACCCACACCTGTAAAGAAAGGATGGGAAGTTCCTGATTCCCAATATGAAGGACATAAAATATTACTTACTTATGTACACTCAGGTCCTAAAAGACTTATACCTGCTCCAAAACCTGTTCCCAGGCCTGCCCCTAGACTACCAGTGGCTGTTTTGTTTCCAAACAGACTCCCTGAAGCAGGATTTGTACCAAACCCTAAAAAACATATTTCATTCAATTATAACATATTTTGGCATCACATTAAACCAAACCATAAAAAAGGTTCATTTTGGCTCCCCAATTCAATGTTACACCCATTTTCAGAGACAAACGTGAGACTCACCAAAGTTGGAGGTGTTTGTGTTGGTTCCCAGAGTGAGAGTGGGCTTGTTGCCAAACAGGCCAGTGCCTGTGCCAAAGGAGGGAGCACTGGTTGTGGTGGTGCCAAAACCAGTTGGCTTGTTACCAAACAAATTCTGTTTAATAAAAAATAATTCAAAATTTGATTTACCATTGGAACAACAGAAATGTAACAGTCATACAGTCTGACATGCAATGAGTCATAACCGAACTAAACCATAAATTCAGAAGTCATTCAATGTCACTCATGGAATATGATGTATGAAGCATGGTGTAGCATGAAAACAAGAATGACATCATTTATGGAACTATTGATAGACAGATCAATTGCTGATATACAACTTTGAGGCCTTCCACTAATCACCTGTGTACCCACATTCCCAAAGCTGGTGTTGGGCTGCCCAAAAAGCCCTGTGCCCGTGCCGAAGCCTGCGGCCGTACTGGTGTTTGCCGCATTCCCAAACAGCCCTGGGGTCTGTGAAGCTGCTGTGTTCCCAAATAGGCCCTGTCCACAAAGAAACAATTAGTGAAAAATCATATTGAACATCCATGACAAGATGATTCCAAAAGATAGTGTGTTGAGTTCTGACATCTAGCACTCACAAATTACACTTTATAGGAAGTTTTGTGGTTTGTCAGTACTAACCATGCTGCTGGTGTTGGGCTGGCCCATGGTGTTGGTATTGCCAAAGGAGAATCCAGGGTTTGGGGCTGTGGTGGGCTGGCCAAAAGGCTTAAAGAGACTGTTGGATTGATGTGGTTGACCAAATAAACTGCTTGTGGTTGTACCAAAAGCAGCTGTACCTACAGAACAATTAAGTAATTTCATTACATTTTAGTCACACGATTGTAGCAAATTTATGATCAATAAACAGAGAGACAGATTCATATACTATTTTACTATGCCTTAAGTTGGAAAACTCATGGTTTGGGTATGAGGGGAGCGGGGAGATGGTGCCATGGTTGGCTTTCAACATCAACAAATACACTATTTTTACTAATGTTGGCTCAACTTTGGCTTAAACTGACGCATACAAAGTCATGCACTAGTCTGTGTTAGAGGTGGAGGGACACATTTACTTACTGGTTCCAAAGGAGGTCTTGTTATGGCCAAAGCTGAAGGCAGGACCAGAAGAACCAAAGAGTCCGGTGGCAGTACTAGGAGTCGCTGTTGCTGTAGCCCCAAAGAGACTGCCTGGGTTGCCTGCCATGGGATTGGAGGGCCCCTTCCTTCCTGCCTGGTAATCCTCTAACCTCAGCTCCTAAACATCAGAAAGGTACACACTGAACCCAACGTACCAACCATATCATTACATTCCAGTATAGATTTAGACACACAATTTGTTGGCAGCATGTTACAATGAAAATGCATGCAAGGACATTTTAAGAATGCTGCCTACCTCCAGGGATTTATTTTCATACTCCTTCATGGCTGTAATACACTGGTGTTTGGTGTTGATGCTAGTCGTCACACCACTCTTCACCATTGTGTCACTTCCGGTTGGTGGCTAAAAGAGAATTTTGTATTGTTAAAAAATGTAGCTCATATTTAAAACAGCATGCAAGACCTCATATTCTGAATAGGTCACACTGATGCAGAACAAAGTAAAGCATACTCATGTGTCCGTTTGTGTAAACTTACATTAAATTTGATGGTTGTGCCAGGCTGTGTGGCAGTGAAACTAGATGAACCAAACAGGGACCCCGAAGTTCCTCCAAATGGATTGGAGGTGGTGTTGGTTGTCCCAAACAGCCCACCACTACTGGTACTGGTGCCAAAAGCTTTAATAAACAAATAAACAAGCAAGCACTATAGCTCATTTTCTTATGTTTTTTTCTTTCCAAAATAATATATTTATCCACTACTAATCAAAAATTGTCCAGCTAAACTTACTGCCAAAAGAGGCAGGTTTGTTGGCACCAAATGCATTGCCCTGCTGGGAGAAGAGCCCTCCACTTCCAGTGTTGGTGCTTCCAAAAAGGCTGTTAGAGGTGCCGCTAGTGGCACCAAACCCAAACCCACTGCTGGTGGAGGATGTGACAGGCTGATTGAATGTGCTGGAACCAAAGAGTCCACCTGTGCAGAGCATAACTTTATGGACAGGAGCTCAAGAATATTCTTTTCAAAACTTTCGATAAAGGTTTAACCAATTTGGAGACAGCAGTAATATTTACATAAATCAGCATACCAGGTTTGTTTTGTGTTGCTCCAAAAAGCCCGCCTGTGTTGTTTGCAGTCCCAAAAGCAGAGGAACCAAAGCCACCTGTTCCAAACCCAGTGTCTGAAAAGTTAAAGTACAATAGATTTAACCTACCACTACACTCAGACTTTTATTCTTGAAGGTGTACTTTTATTTTAAGCAAACTACATTGCAATATACTTGGTATAAGTCAAACATACTTTTGCTGTGCTGCAGAAAAGGAGTAGTCTTTGTTTTATATTATGTGTTGTTTATACATGGGAGACTTGTTTGGTTATGCGACCATTTTATGTATTATATAAAAAAAAAAATTAGATTTTTTTATTTTACACACATCACCTCTGTAGATCAGGAAAACAACAAAGTTCAGCACATCGACATTTCACTCAGTTTAGAATTCCTCTTTGAAGACACTCATGCTTCCAACTTACTTTGCTGTCCGAACGTGGATGAAGTCCCAAATCCCCCTGTTCCTCCCCCAAAGGGAGCACCAAACGACTTGTTGAACATCATGTGCCACTATACAGCCTGCATATGTCTGCCCAAGACACAATTTTAGCATTTTATCAGTAAAAATAAACGGTCGATACTTATATATTTTTTAAATTGCTGTGTAGCTACCCTTCATGTCACATCGAACACGCAATGGAATTATTTGTATACAGATTCTAATGCGTTCAAAATGCTAGTCCCACATACTGAATGACTGAGTTCTAAAGAGGTAAATGCAAATAATTCTTGAAATAGCATATTTAAACCTACATACTCAACAACCAGCTAGGTTGGCTGAGATGGAACAAGTCGCCAATACATTACATACAAAAACCATGCGGTCACGTTTGAAGTTAGCTACCTTTAGCTAGCTACTTATCCTGAACATCCTTATCCAAGTGACGTTAGCAGTTTACTAATAAAATAAATTCAAGTTGTAACCATGTGTATGACCTTAACTATTAGGCAACATTCTAACGTATTGCAACAAATGACATAGTCGCTGAATTTGTCTAAAAATCTTGGGCGCCAGAAACAGGCCCAAAGATAGCAATGTCGTTCTGTTGATTTACGGCCTGCGTTGCCTGGTTTGGCATAGTTGCTAACGCTAGCGTTACTTAGCTAGGTTAGCTAATCAAGATAGCTAAGCTAGCTAAGTAGCTATCTAACTAGCTAGCTGGCTATTATTCGCTTTTTACCAACACGCATACATGCTAGCTAACTAGCTACGAGGGTAACGTCAGTTTATTTACAAAAATGTAGCCAGTATAGATATCGCTAGTTAGATGGATAGCTAACCGCTAGCTAGTCCACATCCCTGTAACCGGATTTATCCTGAGTGAACTAGTGCGCACACACCTCCGCCAACCAACGCGTTAGCAAGTAACGTTAGCGAAATGATTCAGTTTACTTACACTTAGCTACAGGACGTAAGCTATACAACGGTAAATGGATATTTTTGCCAAAATAACGTAAAACGTTGAAAAAAACTATCGAACACATATTGCTAGATTGCCGCCTACACGTTAGTCAGGCGTACTTGATATCAAGAACACACACATTTGTCTTTGCTAACCGATAGCTAGCAAAACTTTAAGATGACACATTTACAACAGCTCAATCTTCAGCAATAAAAATAACACGCAGTCATAAAAGTATGCCAAATTTGTAAACAGTCACTGTATAGAAACTTACATTAACTCATGCTGATGGGCATAACTGCCCATAAACCTATAATTACTAACTAGCTAGCTAACCTAGCTGCGCTTTGGATTTCAAACGGCGATGCTATCTAGCCATTTAGCTCGATAGCATAAAAAGTACGAAATGCGACTCAGGCATAAAGGCATTTCCAAATGCTTACCGTATATGATGACTGTTTCAGCAATCTGCAACAAATTTCTCTTTAGTTGGCTTCAGATGTTGACCGTATTACAAGATTAACTGCAACGTGTTAGCTAAAAGTAAAGCGTTAAAGGCAGATTTCAGACATTTAGCTGTTTTGACGCTTCAGTATAATGCCGAAGGAGGGAAGCTTGATAGCAACTAAACCAAACTGAACGCAACCCTCGTCATTACTCATCAGCGGACGTCAGCACGTTCGTCGCACGTCTAGCTTGTGTCCTTTTTCATGCTTTCATTTTTATCATGTACACAAATAACAAAACACTGAAGACACTGAAGTAAATTAACATAATGCAATTTCAGTTAAGTAATATGGAGTAAGTAATATGCTGATAAATAAATGTAGCTAAATATTCGCAAGGGTGGGATTTATTTATCGTGACCTTGTAAGGTGCTGAAAGAAAAATCATAGAAATACTTTGTTTATAGGGAACGTAGTATTTAAGTACAGTATACCACAAAATGTTTGCAAGCATGAAAAGGCAACAAGGCTGCATCAACCCGTTTCCTTTTGGCATAATATTTTAGCTGTAGCGCATATCATCCAATCACAATTCTCCTTACTAACCTGCCTGGCCAATCAAACTTTAGGGATGTATGTACTTCGAGAACTGCCATAGCAAAAATCAAACGTGATATTAAAAAATCTGGAGGCTATTTCCTTCTTATATAGCATATTTTATTTCTTATCTGCTGACACCGTGTTAAGATACACCAATATGTCGGTCCATATATTGCATAGAATGAATTATAGTTTTTTTTAAAGAGCCTTCATTCTTTGTCCTATTCATTTTTCTTTTGTTCTGTCTAGGCCTTTTAATCTTCAGGTGTCAAAAGATTCAGGGTTTCTTTTAAAAACAAACAAACAAACAAAAAACTCGTATTCACATCTTGCTTGTGTGGCCAGTATTGGGTGACTCCTCGGGTACTTGCTTAGGTTTCAGCCTCCCTCTTCATAGGTGAGAGACCTACTGATTTAGTGTTTCAGATCTCTTTGCTGACAATTTCCATATATGGTTGTTAATATATATATATATATTTTCATAATTACTCTTGGTTAAAATATATGTATGACCTCTTTTGTGTTGGCATTGCTAGCAGGCTGTGGGTGCAATTTATGTGTTTGTGGTAGGTATTCAATTTCCCATTAAACCTGTATTAACCTTTGCTTAGATAAGGTACTTTTACTTCTGTGAATGTCAGAGAACATCCGTTTCTAACATTTTTCACTTCCTTTTTCTCATTCCAAGAATGGGACTCATAGTCCTCGTGTTTATCAGAGCTAGTGTGGTAGTTACTATCAGATAAAAATGCAGACCATTTTATGCTTCGTTTTTTCATCGTGTAACTATTGACTAGTTTGGATTAGATTGTGTTGACTAAAGTGAGAGTGAGTCTACATCAGATGTGGATTATATTGTAATTCCAAAGGTGAACATCCTCCAAAAGGTTTTCTTAAAATATTTAATAGATTTTGAATTATTTTATTACCAAACATACACAAGAACAATCAGCATAAAGCATTATTATCCACATAAAGACAATAACACAAAAATTGCACAAAAGACAAATAGTAAATAGTAAATAATTGATCATTCCCGAACATCCCAAATCTCTGTAACAAAACTTGCATTCCACACTTATAGCTTCTCTATTTGTATTATTTACATGTATTTTTATTTCCTTTTATGAAGTTAATTCTACAAATATTTAATTATAATTTTCATTATTCGCTATCTCCGCGCTTTTTGGGGGGGGGAGGGGCAATGACGTGGCCAACAGAATTGTGCGTTTCGTTGAGCTGCACCCTACAGAGTTTTAAGACGTCATCGACCACACGGGATATATTTCACAGGACGGGAGTGAGCCACCTCTTTGTGCTTTCCTTTGCTAAGTAGTAACGGGAGCTTATGGTTTAAGATGATAGCGGTATGCATAAATCAATTAGTTGATTGTAAGGATGGTTAAAAGAGGTGCAGTGGACGCGTTCTCACCCGTCAATGGTCTTTTTCGAACACAGCCTGATTTGGTGTCTGTCGAAGGATTTGCGAAGAAACACGTGGCAGAATGGGTCCCCAAAACCATGTGAATAAGGCAAGTGGCCAGTTAGCTAACTAGTATTGATCTAGTTTATTAATATGTTTAGGTGAAATGGCAACATTTGGGTCATAGCTAGGTTCCTAAAGTGTTGTGTTTTTTTGTGGCGATCCTGTATTCATTGGGTCCTACTTTGTCTTCCACAGGAATGAGCAAGCGCCCGCGCTAACATGCTTAGCAAGCACGGTGCCTGTTTCTATGAGGAAACCGCTGACGAGATCTAGGTAGCTAGCCGTCTAGTTTTGCACACCAGTAGATTAAGCACTTAATCTTTGATGGGCAACTTGATTAGTTATACGTCTCTATGATGAAAACCTCGAATAGGAAGTGCCGTCTTATGCGACATCTGACGACTTTTTTACTACTGTTCTGAGAGACGTGAATCTAGCACAGTTGTGCAGTGTTTTATGTGTGTTTGTTTGTTTGTTTGTTTGTTTTTTTTTGCAGGAATTGCGTTCTGTCCGGTATTTGAATCATCCGTTCGTGGACACGTGTTAGCACGGCAAGTAGATATGGCTGATGTTGGGGTGTCTGGTTGGTTAATGTTGTGATGAAACCCAAACTGAAATTTAGCTGGAATTACCGGCAGACTGTACAGTGGTGATCGTTGGTTTTCTGAACACTTGATAGAATCATTAGCCAAGTACTAAAATGTTTGTCTGTTTCTGACCTCCTTTAATATTTTACAGGTTTTGCTAGTGAGCGCCATGCATGCCTAGGTAAGTCTAACAAATCCTGTGCTAACACTTAAAATTGATTCAGCCAGTCATTGTAACTCATGATGAACGCAAAACTGAGTGACGACAGCTGGAATTACCGGCAGATTGTTCAGTGGTGATACTCGGTTTTTCTGACGCGGGGAAGCATCAAGGTATATTATAAAGTATAAAGTTCAAAGGTCGACGCAAGTCAGTTTTTTTTTCTTCTACTTCTTCCATTCACCAGATACCAAGATATAGAAGCCCCAGCTTTGAACAACGTGACTGCTACAGGAAATCGGTCAAAACAAGTGTTCATATTGTCTGCTTTTAACTTTATTTTTAATCTTGATTGCTGGATTATTCAAAGTTTTGTATTTTCCAATGGTCTCTTTCTGAAATAAATGCACATTTTATTTTGACTAAACTTATGGGCTCTTCAAAGGGTAATTGCTTGTCATTTTACATTTTCCCTTAGCATCCATCTTACATAAATGGTGCTTTTTGGCCAGCCATTTTGAGTTTACATAATTTATGGCTAAAATGAGTTTAAAAAAAAATAATTTGCTGACCTGTACTAATTACATAGTAAATAGAAAAGGATGGTTTTTTTTTTTTTTTTTTATCATTCCAACTCATTAAATCAAACTTTTGGACCAGCCTGTACCACTTAAACACAAGATGCATACATTGTTTACTATAAAGAGAGAACAGTGCCTACAGCAAAGCATTTTGGCCAATTAACTTGCAACTCATCTTGAACATCAACTATTTTTTTTTTTCCTACTAATCCTCCACATTCATGCCACAAGTATAAAGGATAAGGGACATCCCCTGCCTAGCATATACCTGTTAATCATCCTCCTTTTCAATATAAGCCTTTGCAGCTGAACGGGTCATCTGCCGGGCCAGATACCTCTCCCTGGCAGAACTCACAGTCTGGTCACTACTGCGCTTTGCGAATTTGCTAGGTTCCTTTACGGCCTCAGCTTGGGTGCCATTTTCCACCTGTGTGTCCTCTTTCTCCTTCCCATCATCTTGGATCCTCTCCTCCTTTTCTGCACCCCTGCCTCTCAGTTTATCATCCATTTTGTCACGTTCTCTGTCTTTGCGCCTGTGTCGTTGGCCATCACGGTCCCTCTCTTTTGGGCTGCCGTCACCCCTGTTCGTCTTCCCATGTCTGTTCTTCTCTTTGTCCCTTTCCCGGTCTTTTCTCCCTCGTCTTCGGTCCTCCTCCCTCTCACCATGGCGGCCCCTCTCTCTCCTATGGTCCCTCTCCTCTTTCTGGTGGCCATGCTTGTCTTCTCTCTCTCTGTCCCTCTCTCTCTCTTTGGGACCTCTCTTTTCTTTCTCTTGTTTCCTCTCCTCCTCTTGTTCATCTGCACTTCCGGAGGAAGGAGACCTCTGGCGGTAGTGCCGTTTGGAGTGGTTACTGTTAGTGTTGGTCTTGCTGAACTCTGACTTTGAAGCTTTCTGGTCATCATCACTGTGTGATTCTGCTTCACTGTCATTTGCTTGTGGTTTCATAAGAGTAGGTTTTTGATCTTTTGATTCGGCTTGCCTGCAAGTTTAGTTGTACAAAATACCATAGTTACACTGTATTGTACAACTTAACATGCATCTTGCCAAACACAGAACATGAGCATTAATATTGTATTACTTGTGTATCTTGCATAAAATAGTCAGCATGCAGCAACCACACACAGTTTCAGTAAAACACATTATCTTTTGAATGTATGTAAGCATTGAAGCAACAGTGTTTTTTGGTTAATTAGTCATACTGAGACTCACAATGACCTTTGTCTACATCTCACCTCTCAGCACACCGATCAGGAACACGCTCCTCTCCTACAGTCTGATTCAAAAGGTGTCTGTAAAATCCACTCAAGTCCTTTTGCTTCTTCACATCCAAGGCAGCTGAAAAAAGCCAATTCTCTCCCAATTCAGTCTACCCACCATACCCACAGAACATCTTTCAGCAGGTGTTATAAAATGTTTGGTATGAATTTATTTAGAATTTACTGTAAACATTTGTAATTCACTGCAGTCTAAACATGTGAAGTGTTCGAGACAAGTCCCCATTAACAATGCCTTTGAATACAGAAGCTGATTCCAGTGATGTTCCAAGAAAACACTTTATGAAGAGCTTACCCTCCATTGCCGTAGCTCTCCTTTCTTTCTCTAGTTCTTCCTGTCTCTCCTTCAGCTTCTGCCTATAAGCTGAAGTAACGTATGCTTCTTTATCGGCAAACTTCTCGCCCTCGGCCTCTCTCTCCTTCTGAATCTTTCTTTCATCACGCCGCTCTTGCTCCTTCTTCCTTTCTTCCACAGCATGCATTAGCTGGTTTATGTACTTTGGCTGAGAGAAAAAATAAAAAAAATTAAATAAATCCAGTCTTTGTATTCATCTTAAACAATTCAACACAATATTAAAGTAGCACAATGCTAGTACTAACAGCTATTTTCTGGTAGAATTAATTTGAATAAGCAATTTCTATGGATAGACTGTGACAATACATAAAACATTAATATTTAGATACTCTGAATGTTTAGCACAATAAATAAGTACAAATAAATACAACTACATTTGCTACTATATCTAAATTACAAAAGATCAATAATGAAATCAAACATACCTTTCTGTCAGCACCTCCTAGTAGTTTCTTATTGCTCTCAAGCCTCTGTTTCTGGATGTCATCATACACACTGTCATACTCATAAACACTGCTGTCCTCCTCCAGTGCCTTCTGCATCTCAAGACGTGTCTGACATTGGGGGGGGGGATTAAAAACAGGACATGTGTATTGTGGCTTGTCTTCTCCAAATTCATGTTCTTACCTGCTTCATCATCTTCTTTTTGATTGCTTCCTTCTGCAAACTCTCACCAACAGAAGTCTGTGATTTAAAATAATGTAAAATCAGCACAGATAGCATGTGAAGACTTCCAAAAACAAGAAGAAAGTAAGGAATATTACCTCATCATCTGAGTCATCCGCAAATACTGAAGGTCGTGGGATTGACGCAGATTTTGAAGAGCTTTTATGAGGTAAAATGAGCCCATACCTAAATGTGATGTATAGGGTACATTTATGAATAACTGAATAAACCACATATTTTAAAAGCATGTTTTTTTTATGTAACATCAGTTTTGCCACTCTAGTCCACACTTTAGTATACTTTTTTGGTTGTCGGTAATTTTGAAACCGTTTTTTCGATCCATCTAGCTATGGCAGAGATGTACATTTAGTGATTATAAATTTAGTGACGTAAAATTCACAAGCTAGGAAATCTAAATTACAACTTCAAATATTAGGGGTTGATTATAACTTGCTAACCTAACTAGCTAGTATACGATGCTAGTCTCACAAATACTTTAAGTCAGCCAATTGTCTGTTTTATTTAAATATTTTCTTAATTATCATCATGAAATTCTCCCGAAAGGAATAACAGATCCAATTTATTGAAATACATTTCTAAATCGCTTGACACTGTGGTCGCTTTAAACTTCCAGAAGCAAAGCCAAAATGTATGGCAGGCTAGCTAACCTAGCTATCTAGCCAGTGCACATATGCAGCTGCCATGTTTACTGGTTGGTTAGGCTTTGCTATCAATTTTGGCTACCGCTACATCAAGTTGGTAAGGTATTTTTTTTGATAGATAGCTAGTAACTAGCTTAACAGAGTGCCTGTGCAACTAGCAATGCACAAATAAACAAACTGTTCTCAGATAGTATAGCCAGAACATTGCCCACTTTGACTGTAATTTACTACGAAGGTAACGTTAGCTACTTACTGTTTACCGCCGGAGGTTGCCATTTTGCCTCCGAGAATATCTGAGAATATTGAATGGGAGATTCGCTTAAATAACATCTAAATATATTTAGAAACCTCTACATTTTACAATTCAAACAATAATGAAAATAAACAGTTGAAATATATTTACAAGAGCTGTATCTAAATTCGATGCAAAGAAATGTTGTCAAAGTGCCACGAGTGATCGAATGATTTCGAAATGGAGTACGAATGGGAATCAATGTTTAGCCATTATATATGTGTTAAACACACGCTATATAGCTAGTTAAGTAGAAGTTAACATAATAGCAATAATAGATTAACACCATTATAATTAGAAGGCTTTATTGTTAATCCAATGAGCAAGTAGCATTGTTTACCTATAGCATGTAAAAATAAAATACGCAAGTCTTGAAAAATGGGTTGCAAACCTATTGCCCTTGAATTGAATATATTGCCGCCAGATGGCGTCAGTTCTCTGTCGTAGTGACGAACCACGCCTCGACATGTGCGTCGAAGACAAACTGCTGCTTCGCGTTTGGTAGTCGTATGCGGCCTTCCACAAAGGAATATCTAAAAGAATGAACCAGCGAACAGACAAACTGATAAAAACAATCATCACTGTATTAAAGCGTTTTCCCTGTTTCTTTGAATGTGCAAAATCCAGTAGACCAACTGAAACAGAGTTAAAACAAATAATTTAACAAGATGCCAACTAATTTTGTTGTTTACCACCATGTATCAAAGACAAAAAACATACTCTGTAGCTTATACAATTCATAGTTCCTGCCATCTTAATATAAAGCCTTTAGACTGTGAATATTTGCATACACAAATCTCGCGAGAAACATTCTCTATCTGCTGACCAGTTCTGCACCAGGGTTAAGAGGACTTTCCCTTCTGATACAAAACCATGTTTGGTTCATTTTTGGCCTTGCGTTTGAACAGATTGCTTTAACTCATAGTATTATTTAATTGAATTGAAATCAGGATGCTTTCATTGTTTTCTATTTGATCCACCGCTGTTGATTTAATCCTGTTTTGGACCACTGACATATTGCACGGGTTTGATTGACAAACAGATGTCTTGACATTCTGCTGCTAAATGTTATGTGACTTGGAATTGTCAATTGGTGAAAAGAAAACATTGGAATTTGTGATGATTTAACAGGCATTAAGCCTACATGTGTTTTCATGTTCCTGACTTTTTTTAAAGCAAATAAACATGGAATTTATTTGCTTTTGTTGACTCAGTGGTAAACCCAAACACTGTTATCCCTGCCATAATCTTTTTTTCCTATCTTCTCTCTCCTATTCTCACCCAGAGAGAGTTCTACACTACTCAGGATGAATAGACAGTTACATAAGTACTCATGTTCCGAGTCTTGATTCATGCTGTCGGAGACAGAAAATCTGGAATATTTTCTGTACCCTTTGTCACCTAAATAAAAGTTTATTCCGAGAGTGAAATGAGACTACATATAGCAAACCTTGATAACGTCTGTGATAAGTGTGATTTTGAGGTACAGCTATATTACTATAGCTATTACTACAGCTACATTGTGTAGATAGCCTTCAAAGGTGTTGTGGGTGTTGCAGTTTAAGATATGGGAAGCCGACACTCTTATTTCCTGTCAACACATAGATGAGGTGGCTGGTGGCTACATTCAAGAGAACATGTGTTTTTGGTGTGGGAGGGTTGTCTGTTTGCCATCTTCAACTCATTTTCACCATAGGCTACATAAAACTAATCGAACCTCTTAACACCGATCAGAAATTTTTTAATGCCTGGCTAATAATAATATGCTTAAAATTCAGCTGAAGGTGTAGCCTACTTTGGGACTACTCAAAAATAAATTTTAACTTCATATTTAAACTTGTTCGTACACAAGAAGAAGCCCGCTTAGCGCATAACCTACAGTTGATAGTTTGAGGCAACTGAGGATTGACAGCTGGATGCTTGGCGCATGCGCAGAATAATCGTACAAAGGAAACGATATAGCAGTAGCAACGGACGAGCCGAATCCGCTTGCAGCTGATTTCTCTTGACACAATTATGTCTACCTCGCTGCTGCCAATTTTGCTCAGGTATCCGTTTCCCGGAGCCTGAATGGCGTTGGTAACAGTACAGAGGTCGCCTACTCCAAGCGCAACATCCAGTCCTTGCGTTTCGGTGAGTAATTATCATCATATCTGTATTCTTTGCCCTTACACCTTCCCTCGCGTCGGTAGTTTTGGGCTCATTTCCGCTGTTTTTCCTATAGTCCATTATCCCTCAGCAACACGCATGCGCGAAATATTGCCTTGGAATTACATTGTTGCCAAGTGAAGCCCATGAAATAAAAATGTTGAACGCAGCGGATTCAGTACACGTTGTGATATGATTCAGTACCTCCAAACGGCCTATCCGATTTTAAGAACAGGTTGAAAGTGACAGCGGCACCCTTGTACTGTGGAACAAATAGCTTACGTTAGTGGGCAGTTTACTGGGCATGTTACAGCGATTGCCTTTTCCATCTTATGAGGCGGTTATTGAGTGAATGAGGGTTTTAAATATGTTCCTCTTATAGCACTGTTAATGTGTCTTGTGATTGTCATGAAACAGAATATGGGTGTTAGTAAAGTCCAGGCCTATAAGGCCAAGCCTACGTGCATTTTGTAAAAAGGCACTAAAATATCACTGACTTTATTTGGCAAGTTTATCAATTTTGCATGATAAACTTTACAATTGTATAGTTTTAGCATAATGTAACGGAATGCTGATATCACATGTGATAATATTTTTAAAATGAACAGGACATCAAAAGTAGGTTAATAAAATGCTGTGACTGGCAGTACCACAAAACGTCAAGACATATAAAATAAATTATTCTTGTTGTAGTATTGTTGTTCTTGTTAGAGTATCATTTGTTTGTGAGATATCAGTGTTGATGACAGTTAATTAAAAGTGAATGAGCTGAATTGAATTAAAAGTAAAAACTGAATCTAAAACAATAGTCTAGAAAAATGCATGAATCCATAGCTACAGTTTCTATACATTGTCAGTTGGTGTTAACACTGTATAACATGTAAAAAGCAAAACTAAATTCTGCTTTTGCTTCAGATGTCATGCGATTCAGTAAGAGTCTAGTTTAAAAGTATCTTGTTGGACTCTTGCAGGTTTCCTTTGAAAGAATCAATTGGGTTACTTTTTTTGTCTTCATGACAAAAGTGTGAAAATGTTTAGTTTATTCTCAGTACCCAGCCAAAAAAAAAAATAAAAATTGAAGTGATTTTAGCTAAACATGAATCCTTATCTGAGCAGTTGCATTAGGAAGTCAGTGTTTTGTTTTTTGTTTTGCTTCTCAGACTAGGATAAATCTACTACAGCAGTTTCAACATGTTGACAGATTTTCATAATGCAAATAAGTATTTTAACTATGGTATTGTTTGGGGCTACATGCAAATACATACCAACAATTTGTTGTTTCAGCAGGGAGGTACATATAGTTAATGTATTCAACATTTTATTGACTGCACTTTATTGCTAAGGCAAAATGTAGTAATGGTGGTATACAGGCTGATCAGTTTGAGGAAATTTTCTTTCTCTAGACTTAAAATGATCATTAATTCATTTGGTTCGCTCATTCCCATTTTCATAAAACCATGTGTTGATTAAACAATGTTTACAGCTCATATCTCAAATCATGCAAACCAAGATATGAGAAAACTAACATATTGTGACTGTTTTAGTCTTCTGAGGTAAATTTTCCTGCCCGGAAGTTTACAGCCATTTAAAAAAAACAACAACAAAAAAAACCTAAAACTAAAAAAACCACGATATTTTTGAATTAATTTGTAAGTGTATTTAAATAGCAGACAAATCTATCTGTTGATGTTTTTATTCAAGATATGCAAACATAGTCCCAGCTGTGTAATTATCTATTTCCCAGAGTTCATCTTGTTGTAATGTGGAATTTATACTTTGAAGAACTTTACATAAGTTACATAAGCCATAGCATAGTGATATACAGTATAAAGTGCTGTTATGTCAGATTTAATAATTTGATGTTAACTAATTCACTAACATAAATTATACTGCTAAAACAAGCCTGTATAAAGCAATTGACAAGAATATTTAAACAAGCAAGATCTTTTAAAAATAAAAATGTTTGTGTTTCAACATACCTACTTCCCACAGAACATTGTCAATTAGTCTTTGTGTCATGTCCTTAACCCCTGAATATATGTAGCCACAAAAGTTCTGTCATCTAAAGGTGTGTATTTAAGAAGTTATGAGCAATATGAGCAAACTTTGCAGGCAGAGGTTCCTTTCAAAGAATGAACTTGTAAGTTCTGCAGAGTCAAAAATGATTGTGAAATGTTACCATATTTCTCTATTTGCACGCATGTATTTTGTCTACTTTTCTAACAATATAATCCAGTGTCCATTCAAGTACGTGTGTGTTTATTCTCAAAACAAAAAACAAACAAAAAACCTCCAGTGATTTCCCCATTCAGGTTAAATTAAAAAGTGAGGTTTGAGGTTAATGAGACACACTTTTTGAACATTTTATGCAAAAGTTATGTATGCAAATTAGTTACAAGGAGCTCTGAAAGGTGTGTAATAGTTTGGAAGTCTCTAAAGCAGCATTAGTATTCTTTACCAACATGTATATGATAATCATTGATATTAAAGGAAAAAGTAGACATTTTCACTAAATATTTAATGAAATATTAAGTACATGTGAACACATAATAGCCTTAAGTCAGGTAATATAGGTCATAGAAGTCATACATACAGAATATTATATGTTCTGTACAACTCTCTCTCTTTTCCTCAGCCTTTGTCATGGGAAGTGGCTTTCTGCTGAAATGTCGTAAGCCCTATGTCTAGTAGGAGCTAGTAATATACAGGTTATAACTGAAATTCCAAAATATTATTTGCTGCAACTATTTATGATCAGACATAGTGTGCTGTTTGTGCAAGTATTGTAAGTTTGTACTTAAATAAATAACTGGTTGCAATTTTTTTCTGTCCATTAGGAGTCTGGCAGTGGAGAGGATGACCGCCGATCTCAGCCCAGAAGGTAGAAAAAGCTCATTTCATAGGCCATTTTTGGTGTAGTTATGATGAAAGCCTGCTTTCTGCAACAAAGTTGTCATAGCAGCCTTTCTGTAACTGTTCCCAGTTATCATGTTTCCATTGTTGGAACCTAGAATCTAACTACTTACAAGCAATAGTTCTGCTTTCACAAGCAACTATGGTGGTTTGGATTATAGTTCTGAGGCACTAAAACCATAACAGGTAACTGTTCCATCTTGGCCAATTGTTTCAGATTTCTAATAGAGGAAATGTGACCAGTGTCACAAAAATCCACCCATCTTTTTATTATAGATCAGTAAAGCATGCAAACTCTGATGGTCTCAAAACCTTTTCTTATGATGTTACAAAGACCTTTTTTGTTTTTGCAATGGTTGTGTTGAATTAATATGTAGATATATGTCTCAAGAATTCTAATTTTCAAATATTGTCATAGAAAATTGGGATATTTAAATATGCAACACTCATGCTTGGCTCCACTTGAGTATATAACTTGCTCCTGTCAATTAGATTGGTTATTCCTTTCAAAAAGGGGCATTATTAAGTCTATAGACCATTGCTGCTCAGTTAGAAGAGAATCTGAATTGTAGCTATTGTCTGTTCATAATGCCATGTAAATTGCCATTACACATCAGGGTCATGTATTGAATTATAACTTCACAGGTATTTTCCTCAAAGCAGTGACGTCACAAAAGGCCTCAGTAGGGCTTTTATGCTGACCCTTGCTGGATTATCTGACATGTATATTATATTGGAGGATTTGACACCACAATGCAGTACTACCCTCCTGTGTTGACTTATGGCTACACTAAGCAAACCAGTCAAACCCGTCTAGTGCTTACTCAGGTTTCCTCAAACTGCTGCTAATTGAGAATATCCTACAGTCTGCAACTGATCTACTTCCTGAGCCTCTATAACCTATCTGGGCATTTGTTTGATCAGAACACTTAATCGAGCGATTACCACTGGTTCGCTGGATACAGTAACTTTGTGTCAGGGTTTTTAATCAAGACTATTCTGTATCTTTGTGAATGGGCATTTAGCCATATAACAACCTGTTAACTCTATCAATTTTTCAATACAGAGTAGTTTAGTACACAGAGATACAGAAACTAGATACACAGAACTCAGATGACTAGGAAACAATTTGAAATAGGACACATATGGAAGAAAACAGGAACAAACACAATTGAGCTCTCACAGTTGCTAAACAATAAATATATTCAAACCAATCAGCACACAGAAAGACTGTCAGGTGTGGGCAGTGATGAGAAGGTGGGACCATGGCAGTGCTTGCAGAGAAGTCCGTTGAGGGGTAATAAAGGTCAGCGAAAAGCCTCTAAGAGGTGGAGCCTCTAGTAAGCTTGTAGATATTAGTTAGCTTTATCTCATGAGTGTGCAATAGGGTTTGTTTCACTTGTGGTAGGCACAAGTGTTACATTTAGTGAGGTTTATCATTTAGACATGTCCCAGTAGATTTTACTGTTGCTGACCCATAAGTCACTGTGGTTTCAGTGACTGTTATTTTATTATGCATATTAATTCATGCTGCAGGACATTTTGTCCACAAGAGGGGTCAGTGGAGCTTATGTTAGATGCACATGTAGCATGAATGACTTTTGTAAAACTGATTAGGCTGAACAGAGAATGTATTGCAAAGCCATGCTTCGCTATAGAGTACGTCTTCACTATAAATTTACTCTGTGGGGCTTTATGTTCCATAATAAGTATATTCCTATTGGATCTTGTGGTGACTTTCAATAGTAACATTCAAATGTCTTATATATACTGTTCCTAGGCCAATAATCAATGATGTCAACAGTTACAATGAAAGCACAAGCAGTACTTTTGATCGAAAGTCAGACTTTTCTGCCATCACGTTCATAAGATTCCTATCATTGTCTCAGTCAAAGGCTTTTCACATGCTGAAATCAAGCAAGCACGTAGCCTAACATACTGTGTTGCCTCTGCTCATGCAAAATAATTAACAAGCACTGAGAATGTTTCCTGATTGGTTATGTAACTGGCTTATGTTGGCTTATGTTGAAACCTTAATTTGCTGGTCTTAGAAGCTTTTTTTCTCATCAGAGCATCAGTTATGGTGAATGGCTGTCAGAACGTTAATACAGTGTAGCTGAAGTGGTGTTTTGTTTTTTTGTTTTTTTTGTAATTTATTTATTTATTTATTTTTGGATGACTTGCAGTCATCTTTAAAAACCTTGAAGACAGGTTTTATTGAAGGTTTTTTTTACTTACCTCTGTCTCTAGGCATACGTTTCCAATACTGACTTTAATTCACTAGTGGTTTCCATCTGGTGCAATAGCAGTGATCTTTTTTGGGACATGGTACTTTCTACTGGGTTTTTCTGCATTTTTTCCTCTTTCTACAGTAGAGTTTATGCAGTCACAGGACCTCATTTAGGTACAATAGTGAACACTGATTCTTCCTCCACTCCACCAATGATATTACTGAAGAAGCTCATATAATTACTTTCCAGTGCAACATGGCTATGCACACTTTTTTGAAAATGGTCCAGTTACTACCTGGTCTTTAACAAACTCCCTCTCAAAAATGCATTCAAAAGGTGCCTTACTCGTATGAGTAAGTTCCACTGTTTACCTATAAGCACCTTTAAACATTGGTGTCGTATGTTCAAAGTGAGATTTGGAATTCTTTGACAGATGCCCTTCAAACTCAAGCCATTATACAACATTTGCTAGAAATGCTAGAATTTCAACATTTTGCACCCATTGTTTATACAGTGTTTTTCACTTGTATTCAGAGGCTGGTTTAAATTCAGTAAAGTCTTTTTAACAGTTCCTGGATAGTTAGCAAGGTTGTTTCTGGGCACAGAGTTTATTTTCCATCTGTGACAGAATGCTTTCCTAAGCACCCGAGTACATACAAGAGTCTTCCTTTTAAGTATTTTTTTCAGGAATGCTTGTTAATGGATTCAGTTATAGGCCTGATGGAGAAAATGTATGATTTCACCATAAAAAACAAAATCACACCAAGTCTGTTTGAAAGCAGGAGTTGATCAGATTAGTTGGTGTTCTAACTAGTGGGGACTAATTCAATTATAGCTTATTTTGGCCTTGCCCCCTTTTCCTTTTTGTTTAACCTGTACTCAGTGTGACCCTTTTGCTATACCTGTCTAAAGTAGTAATAATAATAATAATAATAATAATAATAATAATTATTATTATTATACTTTATTTATGTAATATGAGCTAATGAATCTTGAAAGTAAGTTTATTGTGTATGGTCCTATTGATCAAAGTCCACACATGATGGGAGATCCATCCTGACAGTCAATATCATATATGTGGTAATCGGAGTTGTTTTAAGGAGTTGAACCCTGCATGGTAATGCATTATGTCATTTAGAGCAGGTTTTTTTGGCCACCTCTTTCTTATTCTGGCCATGGTCAGATTGGCAAGCAGAATTGCTGCTTTTGTGTTTTCCTGTTTTGACTCCAACCAATGTTAAATCACTTACTGGAGTCAAGGTCTCTAAGACCACTGTTTGTGTGTTTTATCCATCCATCCATCCATCCATCCATCCATCCATCTATCTATTTATATTATTCACTGCCTGGCCAAAAAAAGGTCACCACCTGGATTTAGCTAAGCAAATAGGTAAGTGCCTCCCATTGGATAATTACTGCATGGGTGATTATGTTTCAGCTGGCAACAAGTTCTTTAACCCTAACTGATGCAGTGAGTAGCTTCTCATTTGTTAAACAACCATGTCGAAAGACACATCCTGTGTTCATGGAAAAGATGTTAATCTGTTTCAGAAGGGTCAAATTATTGGCATGCATCAAGCAGAGAAAACATCTAAGGAGATTGCTGAAGCTACTAAAATCGGGATAAGAACTGTCCAACACATTATTAAAAAGTGGAAAGACAGTGGGGAAACATCACCTTCGAGGAAAGAATTTGTTCGAAAAAAAAATCTTGAATGATCGTGATCGGCGATCACTTAAACGTGTGATGAAATCAAATCATAGAAGAACAACAGTAGAACTCAGGGATATGTTTAATAGTGAAAGTAGGAGCATTTCCACACGCACAGTGCGAAGGGAACTCAAGGGATTTGACTAAACAGCTGTGTAGCCTTAAGAAAACCATGTCAATGAGGCTAACCGGCAAAAATGGCTTCAATTTGTTAGGGAGTATAAAGATTGGACACTGGAGCAATGGAAGAAGGTCATGTGGTCATGTGGTCTGATGACGCCAGATTTACCCTGTTCCAGAGTGATGGGCGTATCAGAGTAAGAAGAGAGGCGGCTGAAGGCGGCTGAAGTGATGCACCCAACATGACTAGTGATCTGGGGTTGCTGCAGTTGGTCAGGTCTAGGTTCAGCAACATTATGTGCCCAAAGAATGAGGTCAGCTGACTACCTGAATATACTGAATGACCAGGTTATTCCATCAATGGATTTTTTCTTCCCTGATGGCATGGGCATATTCCAAGATGACTATGCCAGGATTCATCGGGCTCAAATTGTTAGAGTGGTTCAGGGAGCATGAAACATCATTTTCACACATGGATTGGCCACCACAGAGTCCAGACCTGAATCCCACTGAGAATATTTGGGATGTGCTGGAGAAGACTTTGCACAGTGATCCAAATCTCCCATCATCAATACAATATCTTGGGGGGGTGGGGGGGACATTTATACAACTCTGGACAGAAATAAATGTTGACACTGCAGAAGCTTGTGGCACAGTGAATGTGTGCCATAATCAAAGCTAAAGACGGTCCAGGGTGTGTGTGTGTGTGTGTGTGTGTGTGTGTGTGTGTGTGTGTGTGTGTGTGTGTGTGTGTGTGTGTGTGTGTGTGTGTGTGTGTGTGTGTGTGTGTGTGTATGTGTGTGTGGTGTTTATGGTTTTCTCTTTCAGGTTATGTCACCACAGCTGAAACGTGCTGACATTACCATGACACTGTCATGTGAGAGCCAGGTAAATGTTTACAAGAGCCTTTGGTTTCACCCTGGGTTTTGGATTTCTTCAGTCCAGTTCAGACTGAAGTATATGCAAAGGCAAGTGTGCTCCTTGGGGAAAGATCTGGCTGTCCTGTTGTAAGGTCTGTCTGGAATTTCGTTTGGCCTGCAGTCTGACTCCAAACCTTGAGACATGCCCAGTCTGACACGATGACGACAATGGAGGATAGTGAGGTTGTGATTAAATGGTAAACTGGACTCCATATGAAGATCACGAATAACACTGTTCGTGATCATTTTTCTTTCGTAGTGAGTAGTGTTATATGTGGCTATTACGTGCTGATTACCTATCAATAATTAGGATGTTGGTGTAGGCATAAGACACAAGCTATATTCGAAAGAGGTGTCATTGGCTTCGATTATTGACAACCCTCCCCGATCAAGGAAAAAATCGCTGTCTCAATAAATATTGAGTTTGTTTGCGCGTTTGCAACTTGAATGCACGTTTCTGCTTAAGTTGCACATATATGACGAAGGATACCGTGACAATTATTTTTATTGTCATAGTATGTAAATGCTATAGGACACCTGATTAAAAAAAAAAAAAAAAAAGAATCCTGTATTGTTTTGTTATGATTGCTGCCGTGGTGCCTGACGTCAGAAGCGGTTTCCTCCCCGAGGCGGGCACTGTCGGAGCACGTGTACCTTGGCTCCTCCTTCCTGGGAACTATTTTGTCGTGACGTCCTCTCCTAGAAACAACATGAAAATGAAACGGAGGGAAAGTCTTAGTCTTACGAATACGTTTGCTTTTGATACTAATGCATATATTTAAATATCGTCATAGTGGTGAAAGCGACTAACAACCCTTTAAGTTCTACATGATTCGAAATCAAGCCATCGTTTGACCATGTCAGTTTGTCTGCATTTTTTTTGACTGGTGTTGGGCCAAGCGTAGGCTACAACATAAAAGGGAGTTTAAAAGATCGCCGTTACTGCGGGCTTTGCTGTGCCTGATGACACTGGGTGGTGTGATCGCAGCTCAACGGCCCTCCGGGAACTGCTTGTGCTCAGCCAGCGGGTCCAAAGGGATGGTGCGGGGCGATTTGGCCTCTCGGAGCAGGATCAGCCAACTGTAAGTGCTGAAACAAGTCAGTTAGATTTTTCTCCTTTGACGTAAAATGAGTTAAGGAATTGTATTTGTGCTTCATGATGTACTTCTCCCGTTTCCGCACCTTGTGACTGCACGGTGTTTGCTAACCTAAATAACTCTTCCAAGTAAGTATGAATAAGGAGCTTCAATGTGTCCGTCCCGTCTGGTGTTGGGGTGGAAAATACCGCTCAGAAATGCCCCTTTATGAGGTGTGCCGGATTTACCATTGCAGTTCTCCCGTTTACTTCCTTTCATTTTCTGTAGGGTTGGGATTTATTTATTATTTTAAGTCAAGACTAGCAAATGTACGTTTTGTGAGTATATGGAACAGGGAGAATGCAATGATACTCGGATTCCCTTCACAGTAGGTGTGACTCATTCACCTGTCCGATGTCCACTTATTAATGATTCATCAGGAGCATGGCAAACCAATAGAGATGGTGTGTTGTGGTTGTGATGACTGCTTGCTTGGAAAGTCACTTCCTTCAGTCTTGTATGTTTCTCTCTCGCATTTGTCTGGTTACTATTGTGATATGTTCTTTTTTTGGATGTTGAGTTTACCTCATAACATTTAGTTTAAAATATACCTCCTTCTCTCTCTCTCTCTCTCTCTCTCTCTCTCTCTCTCTCTCTCTCTCTCTCTCTCTCTCTCTCTCTCTCTCTCTCTCTCTCTCTCTCTCATTCTAAGTCCAAAGTCTGAGTCTATTCCTGTGACTGTAAATCGTGCCTTTCCTGCAAACAGGTGTGTGTGTACAAGAGTGTGATCTCACCACTGCTTGTGTATATATACTGGTCACATGGAAATTGTACACAGAGTGTGCTTTGACACCTTTTTATTATTCTCCAACCCTTTACTGTGTACTGTGTACAAGTTTGGCTTCCTGTATACCCATTACCGTGATTAGCACTGTCATACTTTCATTCTTTTTTGTGCTTTCGAACACTACTTACATTATTAGGACTTTCATTTGCTGTAGAGTACTGTCATAATAAACCATAGGCCTTTGGAACACTCATTCTTGACTACTGACTGTATTTGTCCATATCCTGTCATGATTTCCTGTTCTACATTTTCTGTAACATTTGAAGAATTGGGTCTCTAAGAAAACCTCTAGGTTATTCCTGATTTAGGGCATCAAATTCGTAATTTCCTTGGTACTGTGGTGAATTGGCATACAGGGACTTGATTTTGATAAAATAAAGAAATTAAAATCAGTTCACTATTTTGTAGTACGCTCTTATTCTCCACTTCTCAGTCACTGCTGTCATTGCAGGGCAGTCACCAGGCGAAATTGCAACCCTAGTGAGCAAGCACCGGAGGAGGCTATAGAGAGAGTGCTGTGGGTTATTGAGAGCATAACAGTTTGGCATTGGATTTGATGTGTTGTGGCCAGACCAAGCTGGAATTCACTGTCTCGCATTACTGCACAATGAGTTTCTTTCTTTTTCGAGCTGTTCATTTTTGCAGTCTCACCAGTGAGGATTCAGTACTATATTTCTGTTGTGCTAGAGGTAAGTTAATAGTCTTGAAATGTTGTAGACAGGAAAATATTTGACCAGAAGTTTTCACTTCTAATTGCTGAAATTAATTAACGAAATATAAATGATTTCTGATGGATGACTGCAATAACTCATGTAAGGTTTTCATCACAAAATGGCTACATGAAAGGAGTTGCACAAATATAACTTGTCCTTTGAAATGCATGCCAATGCATGTGATGCCACACACGTGCGCACGCTCACTCCTCCCTTTTATTTCCAACATTCCAGCACAGACACAGTCTTGTTCCCACTTTCATGCCTTTCCAGGTCCTTTGTTTGTTTTCTTTGTTAAGGTGATGCCAGTTGGCTTCAGGAAGGAAAAAAAACATTTTGGACAGGCATACATGCACACAGGCATGCTTGTACACCACACACACACACACACACACACACTTGTTCCCTTGCTCTCCCTCCCTCGTTAATCACCCAGCTGTTGGAGTGATGAGGAAACAGTGCTGATGTAGAACAGCTTGTTCTTACTTCAGTCCTGCATAGTGTGTTGAGGGTCTGAGGCAATGCCCCAGAAATAAAGCGCTCCTGTCTGTCTCTCTAGAGAGTGTCATATGCTCTGGCAGCGACAGAAATCAGCAATTGGACAGAAAGCATTCCAAAAGCCTAATGGTCCTTGACATTCAGTGCACTGTATTACTGTAATATTAGTTATATTCAGTCATGTCTTCTGCAGTGTTTGTAGGGTAAATTAATCTTATAATCTCATGTAAGCATGTTATGTTGATGTGTAGTTTTTATAGCCAGCAGCCTGTTGAGAACTTTGATGTCGATACCAAATGTCATGTTCCTGTTTCTAATGTCAAACAGATTAGAGATCAAATAAGAGTTTGCTTTTACATATATTATACTGTTACTTCCTTCCTCGAACCTTTTGAAAAAAGGATTTGATGGCATTGTTTTTCTTCTTTTTTTCTCTCTCTCTCAGCATCAGTGAGAGCTTCCTAACAGTAAAAGGTGCTGCACTCTTCCTCCCAAGGGGAAACGGTTCCTCCTCTTCCTCTTGCTCCTCACGTATCACAGGGCAGCGCAGCAAACATGCAGGTACGAGAGCAGAGCTCCACCCAACTCACTAGGGCCCTACCACAAAGCTAGGACTTCCCTTGTGAATACTGTCAGTGCCACGGAGTTTTGCCGCTCGGTTGCATGCCGAGTGAACAGCTTAACAGCATGCAATTGTTTCTACCCGTGTAGGGGACCTTCAGCAGCACCTGCAGACCATGTTCACGCTACTGCGGCCAGAGGACAACATCCGCTTGGTGAATGACACAAACGCGCATGCGCATACAGTCGTTATTATTGTCCTATGCAAAACACGTCAGGTCTGAGCCAATCGTTTCGCTGCTTACCGAATTGGTGTATTAACATTGTGTCATCTGGCAGGCCGTGAAGCTTGAGAGCATGCGCCCTCACTGCACACGCTACATGGTGGTAGTTTCCACAAATGGCCGTCAAGACACAGAGGAGAGCGTGGTGCTGGGAATGGACTTTAGCCCCTCAGACAGGTGGGTGCATGTGTGGGGGTGTGTGTGGTTATACTGATCTTTTGAAATGTATATGATTTAAATCAACAATTTCTATTTTCTTATATGTAATGCTGACTGTATGTTCTAGTTCTTGTTCTATAGGCCTGGTGCTGCCTCTGTGGAGTGACACCCTGATCCATTTGGATGGAGATGGGTAAGTGAAGAATGTTGCGTTCCTGTTTTTAAAAATACTGTATGGAGGTCCACGATAGAGCCTGACAACATTTGACTGTCCCACCCCCTCTCTGTTTCTCACAGGGGTTTCAGCGTCTCCACGGACAACAGGATCCATGTTTTCAAACCCGTCTCCGTCCAGGCCATGTGGTATGCCCCTCTGCTCGAACTGCCTCTTCTTCACCATCCAACACCCTCCCAGACATTCAGCTGTCCATGACCTTGCTTTCTCGCCATTTCGCTAACCCTGCTCCATCTACCCACACCCATACCCTTCATCCTCTGCTCCTCAGGTCCGCCCTGCAGTCCCTCCACAAGGCGTGCGAGGTGGCGCGCTGCAACAACTACTTCCCGGGCAGCCTGTTCCTGACGTGGGTCAGCTACTACCAGAGCCGCATGTCCTCCGACCAGGCGCACATCAACGAGTGGAACACCATGCAGGATGTGCAGTCGCACCGGGCGGATTCACCCGTGCTCTTCTCTGATGTGTGCGTGCACTCCTCCGCTTAGCAGCATGCCCAACTCTCCTTTGGCTGCCGTTTTGTACCTCAAGATGCTTTGACACTTTCTGGCTAGCGGCTCTTCCCAGGCCAAGGATGTTCGCAAAGAGATGGAGAATACAGTGTGTGTGACCGAGTGTGAGACGCACGTCTCCTTCTGCACTTTCACATATCATGGGCAGTTAGGGTAGCAGCAAGACAGGTACTTGTCTCAGTACCCTGCTGCACAGACATATGCTTGTGCGCACTTCCTGTTTGTGGTCACATTATCTGTGCTAGACAGAGTGAGGCACAGCAGGTAGTTCCATTAACGGGTTGCCATGTGGCGGGTTTGGTTCTGCACCACGTTGAAATGTACCTAGAACATGGGTCACCTGGGAATGAGCTTCAGAGGTCTTAATGGGGGCTTATGGTCGTGTGCCGTAGCTGGTTGTAAGGGAAGGTCTTTAGTGCTGTCATGCTGTGCGCTTGCAGGCCAACCGAACGCGAGAGAACGGAGCGTCTGATCAAGACTCGTCTGAGAGAGATCATGATGCAGAAAGACCTGGAGAACGTCACCTCTAAAGAGGTGTGCTTAAACACACACTCCTCCATACGCATATTCCTGAACATAGTCCATGTGTACCAAAAAACAGGTTATATACAGAGTCTGAAGTGAACTACCACGTTAGATGAAAGCCTTTCTCACCAACCCCCTCCCACTCATCTCAGATCCGCACGGAGCTGGAGATGCAGATGGGGTGTAACCTGCGTGAGTTTAAAGAGTACATTGATAACGAGATGATTGTCATCCTTGGTCAGATGGACAGCCCCACGGAGATCTTTGAGCATGTGTATCTGGTAAATCTTCAAATTTTTGTATCCTCCTTCACTGTTTTAATGTTTCACTCACAATGTTTCACACAATATTGGTTGTAGTAATACCTCATGGACCGTTGTTTGGGTCTTTTCAAAGGGTTCTGAATGGAATGCATCGAATCTAGAAGAACTGCAAAACAGCGGGTAAGTCTGCTAGCTTTAGTTATCTCCCCCGAGGTCCATTCAGCAGCAAGCGTAATGAACATTGTGAACGAACTGCCTTTAAAAAAAAAAAAAAGGTTGATTTTTTTTTTTTTTTTTTTTATGCTCAGGGTTCAGTACATCCTCAATGTGACGCGGGAGATTGATAACTTCTTCCCGGGCCTGTTCGAGTACCACAACATCCGCGTGTATGACGAGGAGGCCACGGACCTGCTGGCCTGCTGGAATGACACCTACAAGTTCATCTCCCGAGCCAAGTGAGTCCACCAGCTCCGGGCTTCTGCCAAGTGGAGTGAGAAGTAGCAGAATGTTGTAGGTGATTTATTTGACACGTTTTCCCACTACAGGTATTTTCTTTCATGTGGCTGTATGCTTTTCCCTCTTGTGATCGCTCTCGCGCTCTCTCTTATGCAAATACATGTACACACTCTTACACACTATGCTCCAACACTTATTAATAATAATAACACGGTTCTCAAATTATTATGTTAATAATCAATTATCTTATTAATTTTAATGTTATTAATGAAGTTTTTTTGTGCTTTGCCGGAAAGCACCACCTGCATCCTCCATTATAACACATTAAAGTGTTCTGCTCTGCATGCAGGAAAGCAGGGGCCAAGTGTCTGGTGCACTGTAAGATGGGCGTGAGCCGCTCCGCATCTACCGTGATTGCTTATGCCATGAAGGAGTACGGCTGGGACCTTGAGCGCGCCTTCGTCTATGTCAAAAAACGCCGCGCAGTCACCAAGCCCAACCCCTCCTTCATGCGGCAGCTAGAGGAGTACCAGGGCATCCTGTTGGCCAGGTATGCACCTCATTTGCATTCATACAAAGTAGTAAGGTAGCTTTGAAGACATCTGAGTAAATGCAGACAAATTTAGAATTTTGCAGACATTCTTTTTTTAAATGCAATTTCTATATATAAATACAGAGAGCTGCTTGCCTGGTCAGGATATATTCTATCGATGTAGAAGACAGATTTAATTAATTATTTAAGTTGGTTTGATCCAAAGAGATAATTTAAGCAACCTAAGCATGTTGGACACAGATATTTTTAGGATTCCCATTCTTATTTTATTAATGTGATACTCGAGCACAGGATTAAGAGTAATTCTGTCCTTGGAGTCTCCACCTATGGCAGGATTTCAAGTAGCTGTTTTCCTATTTTTTATTTACTCCTCACTCCACAGGGAGTGTGCTTGCATGTGTTGAACATATCTTTGTGTACGTGTGCTTGTTTGTACAAGATCACTCAACAATCATCTTGAAACTGTTGCATTTTCCATAGTAATTTTGTTGCCCTCAGGCTCATGCTCAACATAAAAGCTACACACAGTTTTATTGACAATAGTGGTGTGTGGGTGTGGGTGTGGGTGTGGGTGGGTGTGTGTGGGTGGGTGGGTCGTTAAGAGGCAGGGTGCAAATTAAGCCACCCTGCCTGACTCATAAGTATGTACATAAAGTGCTGATGTGTCACTGCTGGGTGTAGGGATTTCAGTTCAGTATGCAGGGGCAAAAAAAATAGATCTCTTTGTTCACAAGGCCATATTTGTTCAAGACTGCTCAGAAAAACATGGTCACTGTGGATGGATGCAGGACGACATAGCTGTGGTTCAGGGGCTCCGATTAATGTGGCATCCATTTTAGATATAAACCATTTCAAAGGAAGAAATAGTTAAACATGGTGTAGCAGGTCTTTCATCTCTTTTGGACTTGCTCTTAACCTCTGCACCATCTTCCTCCACCTCACAGCAGACAGAGGCACAACAAGCTGTGGCGATCCCATTCTGACAGCGACCTGTCCGAGCACCATGAGCCTCTGGTCAAGACCTCCACTCCTCAAACACTAGGCCGCTCCAACCCCCGCAACCAGAGCGCCAGCCAGGCCTCTCCCTCGCTCCAGGACCTGCTCCAGGTGCTCACGCCCGCCTCGGCCCCTGCTGGGAGTGCAGCAGGCCAGGTGCAGTGCAATGTGCAAGAGGGCCCCCTCTCCAACGGTTTGGGAGACTCTGCAGAAAGCCTCGCAGCCGAAGACGTGCTTCCTAGGCCCCGGGCAGCCATAGTGGTACCAGAGACCCGGCAGGAAGTGGCATCCGTGACCGTGGCGGAGACGGTCTCCATGGGCCACCCTCATCCACCTGCTGCTCTTCATCACGTTTCCTCCTCACCCACTCTTCCCATAGATGCAGAGGCCAAGCCAATCACCTGTGAGCAGCCTGAGGTGCCCTGTCTTGTGCCTGAGGAGAAGTATTGTCCACAGGTGACCAGAACAGAGCCTGTTAGGGGTAGGACTTCTGAGCCAAGCAGACAAGTCCTTGGCTCGTCCTCAGTTGCAGGGCTGTCCACACACGTGCCTGAACTTGGCCAAAAATTCAGCCAGCAAGTGCCTGACACAGACGTAGACTGTGCAGGGCTAGGTCACACTAGCGATGATGACCAAAACCACCTCAGTGCCACGTTACAGGAAGCAGGCCTTTCCACTTTGCTTCCCTCAGCACTAAGCTCAGATAGCATTAACTTCTTCAGTGCCAGAGAGAAATTTCTTGGCCTCTCTCAAGAGGGGCAAAGCCGAGGGAGTTCTGAGCAGGCAGTGCAGCAGACATCTCGAGACAAAAGTCCCAGCCAGGAGTCAAGGCTACTGCTTTCTGAGAACCCTCTTAAAGAAATGGAGGAGGAAAAGAAGGTAAGATATGTGCACAATAGCCCTTTGAAATTTTCCTTGTTGATTGTGCTTATTTGATAGTAAAAAGTATCAAATGCATCTGTTCTGAACAGCCTATATTTTGATTAACCTAAGCAATGGTCACTGTTTGTTTGACCTTTTAAAAGAAAGTTTCACTATAATGACACAAGAACAAAGTTTTGTATTTTTGGGGGGTTATATTTAGATTCTAATTGTCAAGTTTTGTAGACAATTGCATAAACTAGGTGCACAGTAAGCCCTTGAGCACATATCTCTAAATTCTCTATCATTATTCTGCAGCAACGAAGTGCTGTTGCTGAGAGTAAGTGCTAAATTTCTATTAGAAAATCAAGTGTACCGACATCCCATATCTCACAGTAACAACGTTTTGAGTTTGAACACGTCATGTGCTGCCACCCTCAGGTGAAAATGTATGTTGCATGGAGTTCTCCATCTTCATTATAATGTTGGTCATGTTCAAGTGCTGTCGGCTAGCTTTTGTGTTTTTTGTTTTTAACATGACACAGGTTTTCAGGCCCTCACGTTATCCATATTTATTTTCTCTTCCCTAGGAGAGCTGCAGTGTCTTAGTTTATGACCTGGTTTCAGAACTAGAGTCCATAAGGAAAACTATAATTCCTCCACCTCCTCCTACCAGCCAACCTGTTTCCAGCAGCTTCGAGGAGGAGGAGTTGGCCAAAAGCACAGCAGACGGAGCTGAAACGGAGACGGTGGAGCTTGGAGAAGACCTGCAAACCGATTGGCCAAAGGGTACAGTCCGACGAGCCACCAGACAGCTAGAACAGAAGATGAAGCGGGAAGTTTCCACGCTGCTATCATGTGCTTCTGGGTGTCCTTCACACCTCTCCACTGTAAGCACCAGTAGCAGAGACAAAACTGAGGACACCTCACCTCATACAGACCTCACTCCAGATCCAAGCACTGTGTCAGCCCACCACCATCACCTTGAAAGCTCTGTGGAGAACATGGAGAAAGAGGAATCTTCTCCCAAAGAGAAGGAAAAGGGGGGCACAATAAGACTCAGGGAAGAACAGCATGGACACACTGGATTTTTAAAGGAGCATGAGAGCCTCTTGCACTCAAGACCAAGCCATTCCACTCCGTCCAGCTCATCGCCTACAGTGGCTCTTCGGCTAGAGGGAGTCACACATAAGGAGACTAGCACTGACAGCCCTTCAGAAGACCGTCTGGCGGTGGATATGAGGGAGACATGGGAGACCTTGAAAGAGCTGGGTGCATTCCTCTGCAAAGTGTGTGGGGAATCAAAAAAGTGGCTTAGCCACCCATGGGCTGACAAATATCAGAAGAAACTGTGGACTGTTCGGGAGCGGGCCAGAGAGGTAGAGGCCAAGGTCCGTCAAGCTGGCCTGACTCCACCCTCACTGATAAAGCGTTCTGCCTCATTGGCTAAGCTAGGCTCCCTGGAACTGTCAGCCAATGATCTGAGTGAGCTGGAACTGAGTCCTGCTTCTGTGTTGCTACCCACCACAAAGCCACGCCCTCACTCCTTTACTGATGATACCTCAAAAAAGAAGCGGGTTCTACCCAGGCTTACACCCTGTCTCCCTTCATCCTGCATATCCTCTCTCTCTCCTGCTGGGTCGCACATGGATGAAAGGTTGGATTGCCAGACAGGAGAAGCAGGGAACAGTGATGATGACCAGGCCCATATACCACTGCGAGACTCCCCACCATACAATCAGTGCTGGAGGCAAGGAAAGGTACCAGATCCAGCATCCACTCCTGGGTCTGCCTTAATATCCATGGTAACGCGACAACAGTATGAGAAAACACACCCCTTGAGGAAGCTGAAGAAACGAGCTTTGAACGTCCCCTACCACACCATGTGACCTAGGCTGTCTGTAGGCCTGTGTGTATGTGTGTTTTCCAATATAGTTTCATCCACACTTACCTCAGTGGGCCTTACGAAACTGGAAATCAGAACGGCTACAGAACTACCCTGCAGTTATCAAGATGCATTGAGGTGCGTTCTGGCAGGTTTGATTGGCAGGTTTTTAACCCATCAGCAGCGAATAGCTGCTCTCTCAAACAAGGAGGCACTATGACTGATTCACACTTTGCACAGTATCCATCAGCTGGCTTATTACACACAGCAGTAATAAACCTGCGATTACCTGTCGGACTGTGATCTCATCCTGAAGAATGCTCTATGCTGAGCAGAAGGGAATTCTCCACTGTCATAGAATGTGTGTGAGAGAGAGAGAGAGAGAGAGAGAGAGAGAGAGAGAGAGAGAGAAATGTTAAAATGCATTCTGTTGTGAGTGTAATGTAATTGAGTGTAAAGTTATGAATGTCTAAGTGTGCATGTTGATCAGTTGCAAGTGGAACAAGTTTGGTACTTGGTGTGTAGATCTTTGGGGCTGTGTGTGTGTGTGTGTGTGTGTGTAGGCTACTTTTTATGGATGCGTATGACTGTATACTTAAATTTCAGTGTGCACCTTTTTCTGTCTGTGTTCAGTACGTAAGTGCAGTTTCTCCCTTTGGAGCTTTTCTTTAGTAAAATATAAACAAATACGGAGGGAGATTTTAATATGCACTTTACTTTTTTAATTACGTTTTACATTTTTTTTAGACCTGTGGTTTGTACTCTGGAAGCATGTCTGCTGAGTGTGTATTTGGGTTCGCTTATGTGTTCAATGTACAGTGCAATTTTTTGTTCATTGTAAGACTGGAAATGTATTTTTTAATTCTGTGCTTAAACTGTGACTATTAAAATATATAAATAAAAGACGTTCACAGTACTTTTATCAAACTAGCCTCGTCGGGATTTTGAGCGATAGCACTTAGAAAAAAATAATTTGGGGTTTAAATGAATCTGAAGATATGTATCTTGCAGCTTTGGTATGTTCGCTGTAACAAAGCTGTCCCATCCAGAATGAAGAATAAGATCCACGACATTTATATTTATAGTTGATATTAAAAGCACTCGCTTTAGTGAACTCGAGAAAAAGAAAAGTACTATCGTGCGCTGGCGCGCTGCAGCTCCCTGCCACCTGACCTCGTCGCGCGGTCCCACGCCAATCTATAGCGTGCCACCAGCATGGGCGAAATAGCCCGACACCGACAGCCGTTTCGAAAATAGACAGGACCGCCTGACCCTGCTCATGCCCCCCCTCCTTTCCTTTCCTCTCCTCTCCAGTCCCCCCGATCGGTTTCTCTCTTTTCTTTTGCTGGTGCTTGGGAACGGCACATAGGTGGAACTCGCAATAGTTTTGCGAGTCCGTCCAAGTTCGTAATCTGGAATAAGAGTCTAGAGACGCATATTCCGTTAACCAGGGAGTAGTGAGAAGACCAGAACAAAATAAAAGAAGAGGGGGAGAGGAGAATTTCAAGCAACCCCTGTTGTATATTCCCCAAAGTACAGAGGTAAGTGATTTTATTTTTATTTGAAAGGATAATTGAGAGAAATGAACAGGGTACGTAGTTGTTAGTATAATGACCTTTATTAATACTGCATTGTCACGATGTGCGCATTCATTAATATTTGGACGTCATTTTTTAACGCATGTGGTTGCGCACTTCTTTTCTGGGTATCGTGTGGAGCACGTTGTGTATGGAGGCGGGGCGTGAAGTTTAAGTAGAATATTTGTGGTTAATGGCCAGGTGTTAGAGGGTGCGAGGGAGGGTATTGTGGCCCTGAAAATCTGTCCTCTTCCTTGGCGGAGAAAATTAGGGTATCTTTTCTTTAATAGGTTAGTCGTGTCCAGTGGGGGAGTAAGGAGAGTGAGAGGCAGTTTAGCATTACTATATTAGGAAAATGACCATGTCATTCTGTCGATGGACATGCGCAAGGAGGTCTTCTTACTAATGTCCCTCCAGATGTACGCTACAGCGGTCTGAGGAGCTCAGACGGCGAAGTTATCCTACATCAGACCTGATTTTGATTCATTAGAGGATCTTAAGTGTGTCACTGCTTGGAGAAGAAAAGCTCTAACTGTGTGGCCTTTAGGACATCACTTCCACTTGTGTTCCGTCTCGCTTTTTGTTATAACAAAATATGAGGCAGAAGGAGGAGACTGTTGCCAAAATAACTTTGATCATTCATCACCCAAACATTGTACACTGTTTGTCCGATTGTGTTAGTGATGCAGTAAGTGTGTCAATTTGTTTTTGTCAATTTAACTTTTGGAAAGTTTCCCAGAACATCACAATATGTTAGCAGAGTAAGGTGAAGGCTAAACAACTCCAAAACACTGGCATATTCTGAAACTGCAGTGCTGAGTTCTGAGTAATGTAAAGTCTCAAGGAATGCATTTTAACATACGGTGAACAGACCACATACATATATTTGCTTAAAAGTCCTCATTGTCAGCTACACGGGTCAATGGTAAATGCATTCGTCATTGCCACAAATAAGTGTCATTCTACACAAATTAAGAAGATACCTTTCTTATTAACATAAAAACATGAACGAGTGATCAGCTTCATTCCCAGACTATCTAGTGTCCTTCAGCACCTCAAATCCAAAATCTAAATAACTACCAATGATTACAAAATCCAGGATCAGAACTGTATTCAGGGTCCAGAGCTGACGTCCGGTTTAATCTTTGCAAGTCCATCTTGAAAAGCTCAGTTAGGTTGAGCCCTCTAAATGGATTCAGTGTCTGTGTCATTGCAAAGAGATGACTAGGTTCTAGCCCCAGAACATCAGTGAAGACGTGAATTGCAAGCATAATGGACTCTGTAAGAACATTGGCAGCTTTATTGGAGAAAGTATTGTTTTATTAGGCCATTTAATTCTTACTCACTCACTTTGTAACATTTCAGGTTTCTGCTTGTTAGCTGTTTCTTGCATCATTAACCCATTAACATTAACCGGCAGTTTGTTTTGGTATCAGTGCATGCTGGCTATGTAATGACAGTTGCACCTCATTGAAAAGCAAGGGGATCCTTTCCATATTTCTTGTTAATTATTAAGAAATCACGGTTTTGATAAAGCGTGTTGAACTGTTCAGTGCCATCATGCTGTAGGCAGTTTGAAAATATATGGTGGCTAGCTGCAAGTGTGTTGGAGGAAGCATGTGCTAGCCTTCACCAACCTGCCTTGCTGGCATTGTACAATGGGGGAAAATTAGTTAGCTAATGGGTGGAATTGGAAACGACTTACACTGGGAAAACCAGGGTAAGAATTTGAAGGGGGAAAAAAGCACAAATACTTAATTGTTTGTCTTTTTAAGAATTCAGGACATTTATTACATTTATTCTCAGTTGTTTAAGTATTACTAAGACACAAAAATAATGTAATGTTTTATAATTTTCCTTTTCTTATTGTGACCTTGCTGACACCTTTCTGCTGTTTCTTCTTCTAGTGATGAGTCGCAGTATTGTGCGCCAGAGTAAGTTCCGGCATGTTTTTGGGCAGGCTGCAAAGGCAGAGCAGAGTTATGATGACATTCGGGTTTCCAAGGTGACATGGGACAGCTCCTTCTGTGCAGTCAATCCAAAGTTCTTGGCTGTTATAGTGGAGTCCAGTGGAGGAGGGGCCTTTCTGGTTCTTCCTCTCTCAAAGGTGAGAAGTTAAGCGAACACTGCATCAAATAATCGGCATGGATTTTAGTGCAATATAAATTCTCAACCAAAGTATTTCAGTAAAAATTAGTATATTGTTAATAACACTGACTAAGCGACATTAATTAAACAGTAATTATTATATCCAGAAATTTGGAGGAGCAAAATCAAATTAGCAACTAACAGTTTTGGGGGAAAACAAAGGCGATTCAAAACGAATGAGCAGCAACATTAGGCATGGGGTGCTTGGTCCTTTAGAACCCTTGAGGAGTTTCTTTTCCTAGGTTAATCATGCATACCTCACATGCCACCAGAGATGGACCTTAAAGCAAGTGCAAAACTTGAACGAGCCATTGCTGTTGAGAAAGTATTTTGAACCGTAAGATGTGGAGCAGCCAGTGTATGCTGAGCTAGTACACTGATTAAAAAGTGCCATTAGAATTCACCTTGTAGTAATATTCATTCTCTAACAGGAATGTTACTTTTTTTTCCAAATCATAAGCTCTGGTCAACGCCATCACCTCATATTAAGGACAGCCTTCTACTATAATTACTATAAAAAGTTTGGTATATTACTAGTATACATTATTATGTGTATTTTTCACACAGAGTAATGTATTTGTATTTTTCTACAACCCCTGCCTTTGGTTCCTTTAAATACCCTCATGGTTTTCATGTACAATTACAGATGTTTATATCAACATACTCAACCAATGTACATTCATAATATAGATGATAAAAAAAAGGTTTATTGAGGAAAACCACCATATGGATAGAGTAATGCAATGCAAAGGATAGCTCTCAGTATCTCAGCATTAAGTTAATCTATAGTAGATTTGGCAGGAACATCACAAATCTAATTTACTGTGTTGTTATTGACATTGCATTTCTGAATTGCACCAATTTTCTTCTGAATATACTGCCAATTTTAGAGTGATGTGATAGTTCAGCATTTTACAGCAGTGGTTGTTATCTCAGTCCCAGAGATTCACACCAGGGAGCAGTTTAATATTGTCACTGCACTAACAAACCTGATTCAACCTATTGATTCTAAATTGGATCATGATTTGAATCAGGTGTGTTAATGCCGTATACTCTGAGCCATATCTCACACCTAACTGGCAAAGACACTGACCAAAGAGTTGTTGGTAGTTTGCATTCCAATACTTAGTGAAACAACTGTTTTTACAAAACAGCACATTGCGTCAGCGTCTCCTGCATGAAGAGCACAGTGTTCTTGTCCTCAGACAGCTTCCTTTATTCCTGTATTAGTTTAGCATAATTACAAAAAAACTGAAAATATAATGAAGAACAATGTGCAGCTAAATTAACTTGTTTTCTTCACATTCTCTACCAGAAGGGAAAAATATAACATATCAGGATACAAACACTTTCTTGTCAGTAGAATAAACTGATTTAAACTATTGATTTTTGTAAATGTCCAACAACAAACTGAATTATCAGCATCAAAACATTGCTTTTATCATCTAGAAGTGTTTGAGTCTTTTATTTTGTGTGTGTTTGTGTGTGTTATTATTAATATTATTTTAGATTTGGTCGAGATTGGTAAAATGGAAACCAAAACATCCTTGTGGACAAATATACCTGGTATCTTGATTATTTCAAATATTCTTTTTCTTCTTATTATTAACTTATCTATTCAATAGAATAAAATAAGTAGTATGTGTTTTATAAAATAATTTTGAAGTCTCACATAAAAAGACTGGATAATTTGTTGCATCTTCCATAGCCTGGTATTCTCATTCAGAATATAAATACAGAATCCCTTCTTGTGGGAAAAGAACCAGTTTATTATACATCTTAAGAGTCCCTTAATACAACATGCAGACTCATGAGAGAGACATGGACATATATCAGCAAGGCTGAATAGACCCCACTATAAATACCCACCCTGCCTCTTTCCCCATGCATAGCCCTGGCAGGTCAAAAGACAAACTCCCTTTTCATCACCTCATCATGGGGTTATAAATACACACTGGCAGTGTGGGGAAGGCCTGGGGGAGCAATGCACCAGAAAAGGGACACACCCGTGTTCACACTGACTGAAGAGGAATGGGTGGAATTAGGGCGAACGGGGTGGGGGATTATCCCCCAATATTTACAGACCTGTTTGATGGTGACCTGCGTGCTTGAGATTTTCTCAGAAATCAGATTCTGCCTTAGAGGCACTGGTAGCAAAATAATAATACCAAAAGTGAGCAGAGGTTCTTGGTGGATTTGATCTGGATAATAATAGTCTTTGAAATATGGTTATGTGCTTTAATTTTTCCTTTGGAGAAGATAGAAGCTGAGCAATACCATGTCCTGTGTGTGGTGGGGAGAATACACTTGGCCATGTGGGACACATGGCATGTGCCTTTTTTGTGGACAGTCAGGTCCACAGTGAGGTGTCCACATGTTCAAGTCTTCTCAAACTTATTAAAATTACATGTTTTCATCTGGTGAATAGGAAAAAAATCTATATGCGAGTCTGAATCATAATAAAAAGATAGAAACTCTGGTAAAGAAATTGTGATTATGATGTATAATGACATTCTAATGAAATCTACAGAAATCAGGTTTGAAATAATATGATTGTTCAATTAAAAAAGGGTTTAAAGTTGCTGTGTTTGGTGTTGTACATTACAGGTGGGGCGTGTGGACAAAAGCTATCCACTGGTGGTGGGACACTCTGGACCTGTCTTGGACATTGACTGGTGTCCCCACAATGACAACATCCTGGCCAGTGGCTCGGAAGACACTACTGCCATGGTAGCACTTTGTTCTGCCTTTGTCTGACTCATGTCCCGCTGTTTCTCAAGTTTGTATACATCCCTATTACATTACCAAAAATGAAGGAAGTAGGAGGATGCCTAAATACATAGAACTCTTGACTTACCACACTGTAAAAAGCTACGTAGTTGAAGGAGAGCCACTAGCACGAAGGGGGGCATTGATCAAGAGCCGGCATTTAGAAACAAATGTTGATAGAATGCTCACAGCAAGCGTACTGTGTTCATATGAACCAGTGACAGACAGGATCTTCTGGCAGAAGGGGTTGGTTCAGATGAGTAATGTGACATAAACACCCCCTCCACACACACACACTCACACACACACACTTACTTTTCTAAATTTTTGCAGCACAAACTTAACTGATTTCCTTTTACCATGTTTTGTGCTGTTCTGTTTGTATTGGATATATTTAACTGAGAGTATATTACTGATCATGCATATGCATTTGTATCCTAATTAAAATAATTTTGTTTTGAAATTAATTTGCACTCCAATGGACAATGCAAAGATCTCGTGACGTGAACGATGTTAATACTATCAAGTTACACTACATTGCAAACATGAAAGGCATGCACCCTTGCGGATTTGGAACTGAAGACTCACGGCAGCTGTCATCTGTATTGTGGGTGTGCTCATACTTAAGGACCGATGCTGTAATGTTCCTGTAACTTTAATGGGAACATAATGCAGTCTGTAATGTTACCCCAAGAGATTTATAGTAGGTTATAGTAGGTATAGTAGGTTGACTGTATTGTGTTGTTCAAGAGGACTGCCATGTAACACAAGTAAGCTCCAAAATCCTATTTAGCCTTTACTTCGACCTTGGGGAATTCATAGTACACTGTTCCCTTGAGCCCACAGGTAAAGAGGTCAGATCCGATGAGACAAGACCTAGAGTTTGATAAAACTGACTTTTTTTGTGACACTAAATACAGCACATATGGAGAAAGCCAAGTTATTTGTCTGTCTTGTCACAGACTCTAAATAAAATTGCTAGACTAGCTGCCAGTTACTAGTCAGCTAGTCAGTTTAGCAAGCAATATCTCTCATGTTTGGTTTGTGATTACAGAGCTTGGACTTTATCCTAAGCAGGCCTCTATGCGTGTGTTTCAGTTCCGTTTGATCTCCCTGTTGGCCAGGTATGGCAGATCCCTGACCACACACCAACCCGCCCCATCAGTGAGCCCATTGTGGTGCTGGAGGGACACTCCAAACGCGTGGGCATCGTCACCTGGCACCCCACTGCCCGCAACCTCCTCCTCACTGCAGGTGTGGTGCATTCTTTATTTACCCACTTCCCACCTTAGCCTCTTTGCTGTGGCCTTCTTCTCATTATTAACATTTTGGAGGTGCAGGATATTTGCCTACCACTGGGATGTGAATGTAAATATTGTACCTAGAGACTTGCATTAAAGCTGCACAAACAACAGCTGTAAGTTAGCAATGAATGGGAGAAGACCTTGGCTCACACATGTGATTTTAGAATGTGAGTTCCATCATTTGTTTCAGCCCTCGTGTGTGTGCATGTGCGTGTCCTGTAGGCAGTGACAATCTGATCATCATCTGGAATGTGGGCACTGGAGAGCCCTTGATCTCAATGGATGACCACCCTGACCTCATCTACAACATCAGCTGGAACCACAATGGAAGCCTGTTCTGCACCACCTGCAAGGACCGCCGCCTGCGTGTCTGTGACCCCCGCAAGAGAGAGGTGGTTGCGGTGAGCACAGACAGCCAGGAAGATTAGAGGAGTCAGCAACCTTTGGCTTGATCTGTATCAGGGATCCACAAATTCATTGTGTTAGTTTGAGTCAGTGGAGGCCTGTGGGAATGTGAGAACCCCCAAACTGCACAGGGCAGTGGCTGGATTTGGACACCCCTGGCTGATAATGCAGCTGAAACTTTTAGTCTCTGACATGTGGATTCGACCGTAGAAACAGTAGTTTTATTTTCATATACCATCAGGTTTGATGTGTTTACTGTTTTTTGCATGATGTTGAGAGTAAGGAATGATGTGAATACTGTTGATGTGTTTACAGTGTCTGGCTATGAGATTTGTTTTCTTCTGCTCCTGCAGGAACGACTGGCTCCACATGAGGGCATTAGGCCAATGAGAGCCATCTTCACCAGAGAGGGCAACATCTTCACCACGGGCTTCACCAGGATGAGCCAGAGAGAGCTTGGTCTCTGGGACCCAGTAAGACCTGAATGGACATCAGAGTCTATTCACGTTTTAATGTATTTTACTACATTCACATGAAAACCTCATCAGCAAGAAGTTCAGAACACATGACGTGAGTCTCTCTCTCTTTTTTTTTTTTTTCCTTTTTCAGACAAATTTCGAGGAGCCCATTGCACTTTTGGAGCTGGATACAAGTAATGGAGTCTTACTTCCATTTTATGATTCAGACACTAGCATGGTATATCTGTGTGGCAAGGTATGTGCCAGCATTTTAGCATTCTGTAAGGACCATTTTAACCTATCAGTGTTTTAACAGTGTTCTAAGGATCATTCTAATCTGCTGCCCAGTATCGCACATTTGTGGAATAGTTGCCCTCACCCTCTGTACCTGTCTTCAGGGAGACAGCAGCATTCGGTACTTTGAGATCACAGATGAGCCCCCATATGTGCACTACCTCAGCACCTACAGCAGCAAGGAGCCACAGCGAGGCATGGGCTTCATGCCCAAGAGAGGAGTGGATGTCAGCAAGTGCGAGATTGCCAGGTCAGCCGGATTTGGGTGCTTACATATGAGTGGGTGTTTCGGTAGGTGGCTGTTTTGGGGCATGTTGGTACAGGTGTGTCCAATATTGTCTTGCATCTTTGTACATGGGTCCATTATGATATTGATTGTAATTTTTTTCCTGCAGATTGCAAATACACATTAAATCATTACATTATTAAATCATTACAAAATGTTATTGAATGTCTTGGAAAAAAAAAAATGCTGCACCCAGGAATTTAGCTCTCTGTTTTTGATCTGTGCTCAGGTTATACAAACTCCATGAGAGGAAATGTGAGCCCATCATAATGACAGTCCCTAGAAAGGTAACCACCTTCTTGCAATCATGACTCACCAAAATCAAAGAATGTTTTTAGCAAGTAAATAGAAAATCAATTAAAAAAACAAACAAACAAAAAAACAAACACTGAGTATTCACAGAGTCCTTATAGAATGCTGATGGTTCTTTTTACGGTTTCTGGCATTACTTCTGGTCTTGCCAGTCGGACCTGTTCCAGGATGACCTTTACCCAGACACTGCGGGTCCAGAGCCGGCCCTGGAACCTGAGGAGTGGCTGGAGGGGCGAGATGAGGACCCTATCCTGATCTCCATGAGGGATGGCTATGTTCCCCTCAAGAGCAGAGAGCTGAAAGTGGCCAAGAAGAATGTCCTGGACTCCCGGCCTGTAACTCGCAGGAGCATGTCGGCCATGGATGGGAGCAGCTTGCCGGTAAGTATGCTGCCATCACTGTTTTGTTGTCATTACCCTGGCTGCTTTTCATACCTTTCCCTGTACCCTTCTTGAACATCCCTCCTTCAGCGCTAGTTGATCTTTCCAGAAGCTTCGTCTAGCCTGTCCCTGACTTGCGTTCTTTTTCTTCTTCCTTCTGTCCTGTACCTCTTCATTCTCTGCTCTCACCTGTCTGCCCTTTTGCTTCTGCTCCTCCTGCTTATCTATCGCATTGGTCCTCTTTTCCTCTCTGCTCCACCCTTGTTCTCCTGTTTCCTGTCCACTCACTAGCCTCAGTTGTTGGAGAAGCTTGTGGAGGAGATTCAAAGTCTGAAGGCCACAGTTCTCTCTCAGGAGAAGCGAATCTGTGAACTAGAGAATAAGCTCTCCAAGTACACCAACGGCACTGTGTGACTGATTCAGTAAAACTCAACCACTCCTGTACACTCTATTCAATTCACCACCCCCTCCCCACCTGACCCTTATTAAAGGCGCACATGTACACATTACCATCATAGCATCTACTATTGCATAGTTTATTAAAGTACTTTAATTATTTACAGCTTCTTTTATTGAGGCTATGGGCAATAGTTACATTTACTAATGCTCTCCTTTATGCTTTACGGAATCTTTCCGGAAGCCAGATAGAATAGTGTACTTTTGCTGAACACGGACTATCCAAATGAAAACTAAGGGCCAACTTGAATATTAAAATCGCATAAATCCCTGTATGTTCATCATCTGATTGCAAGCTGCATAAAGTCTAGTCAAAGAATGCTACAGAATTAGAATATATAGAGTTTCCCTGCTTGCAGGTCACGTTCTGTGTTGTAGTTGCAAACTGGTTTCCACAGAAAATGGATCACTCCATTTGGGGCTTTTGGTCTGGAAAACAAAAAAGTAAAGTTGAGTTTTGCTTTAAGGCCCATTTTATGTAGTTTTCTGCCATAATCATATAACCCCTGAGTGATGAATGCAGAGACACTTCAGGTCTGTGTTCTCATGGTGACTCTAGCAGTGTTGGATTAAATTTTGACCTTATTTTTTAAACCTATCTAGCCCCCAGACTCAAACAGCCTTACCTATTCATTCTTGACCAACATGAAAGATGTCTCATGCAGTTATACATTTCAAAATGTAAATACTATTTTAAAAAAAATGTTAAAGATTGCAAAATATCAAAATCAATGACAAAAAATGAGTGTGTTCTGTAGAGGATATCAATAAAAACATTTTTTTTGTAAAAAACAATGTAAGTCATCTGGTGCTGCATGCACATGTACCCATGTAACCCCCCCCCCCCCCCCCCCATGTTTGTTGTTCAGATCATATGTTTTAAATAATGTAACTACCTGTCTAAATACAAATTTCTAAGCCCTATCCTAAATATAACCCTAATCTTAACCTTAGAAAAGAAAAGAGAAAAAACTAATGGCAAAACACATTTTATAAAACACATTTATATAAAACACACATTTACTTGTGAATGTAAATGTATATAGGAACAGTTAACTAAGCAGTAGAATTGGGGGGGGGGGGGTGGATTTGGAAATACTCATGCTATTGAGTGGCTACACACACACACACTTATAAGACTGCTTGAACCTGCCCTGTCATCAATGAGCAGTGTGGTATCTATTGCATTTGTCCCAGTACTAAACACCACCTGATTTCACTAATGAGGTCACTAGACCAGGAAATCTGGGCAATGCTGAATACATTCTTCTTTCAGATCACAGGAAATGAACTTGAGCAGACATAATACTGATCAACTGAGTAAAAACCTATTCTTTTATACCAAAAAACAATTTGAATTATGGAATTTTTATTTTTCAGCAATAATTTGAGTATTTTAAAAAATGAACCCTTTAATTAAACAAGCCCATTTATTATCAAATTATCTATAGATCCCATTTCTCACCAATTATAAAAGAAATTAACCAGAAGACTGCTGAAATGAAATGAGATGTATTCATTTCTATCAACTGACACCAAACTAGGGTAAAGAATAGCTTGCTTTTCCCAGCAGCTGAACACAAATCCAGGTGCAAGGGCTGTTCAGGTGCAATGACCTTGAGGTCTCTCACCTAGTCAATATAGAGATTTGTTATGGTCATTCCGCCCTTTGTTTCAACTCTGCTCGGTTCTTATAGTAGGCAGGTAAGGTAATGAGAAAGCAAGCATGAAAACACCCTCATAATGTTTAACCTGATGTCCACCAAGAGTCTTTCCCTTCGGCTAAAAGGAGAGACTGCTTATCTATCGCTAATGATTTCCTAATAAGGAGGAGACAAATGTGTTGGGAGGAGGGACAAGTCAATTTAAGACTCCAGAAAGAGTTAACAGAGCACGTCATTTGGAAATCTCCTATCTGTACTCTCCATGTGTGTAGACCACAGAAGCTTACACCCAAAGGAGAGAGAGAGAGAGAGAGAGAGAGAGAGAACGAACGAACACGTCTGTTTAAGACTGAAGCTTAAGCCTGGTTATTTCAATCATGTGGGACTTTTTCTTTTGTCTGTTGCGGTTACTGCTACTGTTCCTGCTAGCCATGCTGTTCAGCAGGAATCCAGTTTATGTTGTTGTGGAGGAGGGAATGAGGCAGCTATCTTGAAGTACATGGATCATGATCTGGTGGACTCTGGAGCTTCCTCATAGCACTCTTCAGTATACCAGTGGGGACCAGGAATCAGAAGTCAAGTTGATCTGCAAGCCCACAGCTTTAGCAGACTATATAAACCGAACTTGAACTTGAACTTGAACTTGATATAATACAACAGTGTGACACTAACACATGCCCCTTTGACCAAGGGGCCGATGTCAGACCCCCATATGCAAATTCTCTCAAATTTGATAAGACCCACTGAGGACAACATGCAAAAACAGCGTGGAGTCAAATTCACAAGGGGTCATTTGCTCCTATGAGATGGGGGCATTATAGCCCTGGACTGGGCTGTTGGGCTAAAAGACGAGAAAGCTCTGACTAAGAGGGAATATCCTTCAGGAGGAATAGTCCTAGGCTGCCACAACACCACCTATCGTCATTCTGATTCCAAATGGTTTGGGGAAAATCATACAGCATTTGCTCAGCCTGTGCTGCCTGGCTCTGCAGCAGGGATTCTACCCTGTGGTTTTCCATTGACGCTCCCTTACTACTCCATGCTGCACACAGTTTGGGGACCCCTCGGACCCGATTCAGGCGGTAGCATACTTGCGAAATCACCATCCGTCCTCCTTTCTGCTTGCCATCAATGAAGGCTCTGGATCTGGTCTGCTGCTCTCTTACCTTGGGCAGTGTGGCTCATCCTCTTACCTACTAGCTGCTGCCTGCATTTCCCCTGTGTTCCATGGACAACTGTGGTCTGAGACCCCTCTCCCATGGCTATATATCATGAGCTGGCCCTCTTCTCCTGCAAGCTGCAGCTCAGCAGGAAACTTCATTTATACTTTCAATAAGAGTTAATATTCTGAATGGGGAATCTTGTATTACATTTTAATGTCAAGTTATTATTCATAAATTACCAGTGCCATCTAAAAACATTTACAAACTATAAACAATTCAAATGGGTATAAAAGTATAATTTAACAACCACTTCAAGGCAGTTTAACAGCGTCTTAAAATGGGGTTGCACTGTGCCCATTGGACCCTGTACGCAGGCATGTTACTACTCTAAGCTCAGTCATGGATATTGGAAAAATCTTTGGCTGTCGTTCTCTTCAAGGCATGGAGAAGCTCATGTTCTGTTCTGTAAGGCAGCAGTATAACACCGAGATGGACACCATGGATCAAACTAAAGAGCAGAGATCAGCATCATCCACAAAGTCTGACTGGGTGGCTTACTGGGAACACAATGAGCCCTTGCGGGATGCAGATGATGTAGCGGTTCCTGTGCTGTGCTGGTATAGCAGCGATGACCCTCTTCTGCTTCCTGCCTCCACCTTACCCATGGCCCTCTTCCAAAAGAGCCCCCATTTCTTTCTGGCCTTGACAACCCAGGGCAGGGCTTTAAGCAAGCGGAACCTGGAGATGTCGGTTCCTGGAGCCACAAGGCTGGAATACTTCTGAGTCGTGGCCAATTTCTTCAGGGTGGAGGAGAGGAAATGCGATGTGGAAGGATTTGTTGGGCAAGGTGCCCTCCAAGGGCTCAGGCAAAAGACAGGCACGACACTGGCTAGGAGGAGAGCAGTCACGATCAGGAGAGAGAGCTCCATCTTGGGGCCTCAAAGACAGATCTCAACACATTCCAGCTTGTTCACATTTGAGGAAGAAGAAGAGCATGAAACATTCACTTGGACCAGATCATATACCTGCTGAGTGACTGCAAACTGGAGAGGAGCAAATGTGAAGAATTAGACAAGAATTCAAAGACTAAAATAGGACATGACCATGCACGGTTTAAAGACAAAAGGCCACAACTGTTTGTCAAGAGTGAAGAAATGAAAACAAAAAACACTGCATTCCTGAAGTATGGTAGGAGCCCGGAGAAAGAAATGTTCTCACTTTGAGGACAGCTGCCAATAAAACACTGAGATGCATTCCTAACGACATGGAGCTTAATAAAGGTGCCATGTCATCCATTACACAATGTAAAAATTTCCACCTACAGTGAACACACTGGTTTGTAATATCACACCAATTGGTGCCTCTTTTAGATTTTATTTTTAATTTAAAGAGCTGCAAATATTGAGGTGCAAAGACCAAGTATCAGGTTAGGGGAGACCATACTTTTGGGAAACGAATAAATGTACAAATGAAGTGTAACCTGTCAAGATGTCTTCTCTCTTCGAATCATTTTAATCATTCAGTTAAACTTTCCTTATACAGTTGTTTGAATATACTCAGTCACACAAAGAAATCAGTCAGGACCAAAATATACTAAAATTACTTTATTACAGTTGATTCTTTATCCAGTAGCCCTCTGCCAACAAAAGGAGTAATTACAAACAAAACGGTACACTTTCCCCCTAAAGTTTTCAGAATATTTTTGTCTTTTCTGTTGTGAATAACCATACATTTGCTGTAATCTCTGCAACATTCTGCTTTTCACAATCTATACATTTTAATACAGGTTATATACGGATTGTTATGGTAACGTTAAAGCAGGAAAAAAGAAAAAATGATCAAGAAAAAAACAAACATTTGGAGGAATACTGGTAAACACACTGTACAGAGACGTACCCCTGGCATTGTCATCGCCCATTCCCCTTGTTCTCACACTTGAAAAGGGTCATAAAAACATGGGAATGATGAGGGCTACAATATAACAGCAGATTACACTACCACAAGAGGGCATAATTCCACTTTCCACCTCCACATACTGCATTGATCAGGCCTGATACTCAGGCAGGATTCACCTTAGGGACCCTTAGCCAACAGCCAGAAGTAATGAGCAGCTTCTGTGTAACCTGGGTTCTTACGTTTAAGGCTACTCAGCTGATCCCAATGGAGCAAGTAGGTGTTTAAAGTAATTTGACATGTAGCATCAGAATGCCATGGTTCCTTACTCCATTATTTGGCCCAGGTCCTTGGGGGCCTGGAAGTGCAATGGCTCAACTGGCTTTGTGATATAGGCTAGATTAAGGTTGATCTTAACGATGTCTCTGCGTAATCAGTGAAGCCATGCATGCACCCGAGAACATGTGCCACACGAAGCTAATTGATTCACTAATCAAGCGGACACTGAAGCATTCTCAGCAGTGAATCAAAACATCAAAACAATTTGATGGCCCTGGTAGTAGTTATAGAAATATCTCGTTCTGATCTAGATGAAACACCTTGAGTAATCCTTCCCATATTTTTCCATGGCCACTGCTAGAATGAGAAAGCAGAGGGATAGGCCCAGAGGGATAATGAAAGAACAACATTATCAGTGTGGAAAAAAATCTGAATGGTGGAAGGGCGGGGTAATGGAATTGAATCCAAGGAGTTTTAGCTGTGCTCAACCCCTGTGAGATTCTGCCTGAATTTTCTTTAAATAATATTAGAAACCAAGCTGTTTTTTTTTCTTTAAAAAAAAAAAAAAAAAAAAAAAAAAAAAAAAAAAGGTTCTTCACATTCAAGCAGTTAATTTTTAAATCTAGTTTAAACTTGGGTTCATCTTTCATAGCTTTATATATTTTTTTTTAATTTTCTAAATGTACAATATACACAAACTTTGCCTATACATCCCACTTAAAGCTGTCACCTTTCTATATGTCTTTGACATATCACACTTATATATGACCCCCCCCCCCCCCATGTCATTCTAAATGTTCGGTTGGGGGTGGATATTGGGCGGTGGATGTCTGGCACAGGCGTCAAAGTGACAAAGGCGCTGCAGGTGCGTCAGCAGCGGCACCCACTCTCCCAGCAAACACATTCAGTTGTGGCAAGCCTGCCCCAGACGGACCTTCCCACCCCTGAGCCCACACACACTGTGCTGATGCCAAGCCTGGGGAGGGGCAGGAGGGAGCACCAGAGGTCCAAGAAACACGAGAGAGAGGACGGAGAACAGGGGACAAATTACAGATGCTGAAAGCCTCCTCTTGCATAGCTAGGATGAGAATAAACTTGGCCATTTTGAATAGGAATCCGATATCTGAATGACATCTGGCAATTTTTTTTATTGCCCTCCCTATGTCATCACTGTGGGAAATATTACAACATTCCATCCTTACAGACATATCTCAAATACCTCAGCCTAAAACAAAACCCCACTTCTCTGACATAACGAAACAAATGACACACAAACCTAGCTCTATACTAATCAGCACATGGGTCCATCTCTTGACCTTCTGTCCTGTGCCTCCATGTGATTGTTCCCAATCCAGGCCTATCCCATATTAAATGTCAATCTGTGAAAATACACTTGACATGGGTAGGGTGGTCTCTTTCCCCATTCTGACTTACAGTTCCTCTTTTGGCCATTGAGACCCATAAACAAACCTGACACACACTACTTAGCAACACAGACTATTTTAATGCAACAAGGAGAAATCTGACCAAACCTGCCCTTAAATTGTGCTTATACTGATGTTAAGCACTGTGTAAAAACTTTGGTAATAATTTTTTCGATATTGCCAACTCTGGCATCTAACTTTCTAAGAGGATTATCACTGCCACATTTCCCTGGGATTCTCACAGCATTGTAAATGGGGGGGAAAAAAGTATTCTAAACAAAAACTAAAAAAAAAAAAAACCTCCCGGTAATTTATACAGAAAACAATCTTTTTGAATAATGTTCTTAGAGTTTTAAAACTAATCTAGTTGTTAATTTTAATAACAGTATTTATGAAAATGGAATAAAATCATATACGTTTTAAAGATAAATGATGAACCTTGACTGAATCAAACTGGGTCCTGAAAAAAGACAATTCTTAATGATTCCTGTTTCTGTCCACATTTCGGCTCCTGGGACACTTTTATTAAAACAATAATATTAAAAACATCCATCTCACCGTGTGTATACCATATGTACTTCAATGTTTCTCCTGAAAATATATGTGGACTGTACAAGTTTCTGTAACTTGAGCAATAACTTGCAAACAAGACGATGATGAAACCCATGACAGATTTACATACAAAAACCTTTACTTCCTGTTAGAGGAATTGCACAGAACTCAACTCAATAAGCATACCATTAATGCTTAACATACTGAGGCAACACCACACTCTCCCCAACACATTCGTATTCATGCAATCCTCCATTTATAACTCAACTTTAATGCACTGCTAAAATGGCCAAAGATGCGCAACTGTGCTTCACACACTGTACTTCAAAGAATATGCTGTGGACTGATTAAGTCTGCAAATATAACCAAGCTGAATGTGCAAGAGTCTTTCCTATTTTATAATCAGGGTCTTCCACGTGTGCGTCCTCGAGGTGCATGAATTTAGTGTGGGGTATTTTGAAAACGAAAAAAAGGAAGAGAGGAGGAAAGCAAACAACGGTGAGTGCTCAGACCTCCCTAGGCGTCCCCCCTCTGACCTTGGCATGCTCCCATCCCCCTCTCCTGTGGCAATGCAGAACAGTGTGAGGTGGGTTTTAGTGGGCAGAGCGTGGGCGGTCTTACGTGTAGGACAGGTGAGAGCCGTTGGAGATCTGAGAGGCGATGCTGGTGCTCCTGCTCATCCCCTGCTCACTGCGCCCCCCCGATGATGTCCGCCGCACCACATGGGGGCTGTTCCGCACCCCCCCACTGCTGCTTGACCGCTGACTGCCCCCGGAGCCGTGGTGGCCCCAGGGGAGAGGCGCAGCAGTGGGCAGGCCGTGGCCCCATGACTGCTGAATGGAGCCACTCTGGCTGGGGGGGTGATGGTGGTGGCCATGCTGGCTGCCGTGATGCCCTCCGGGCCCTGAGCTGCCTCCACCCCCACCTCCCCAGTTTGCACCCTGTGAACTAGCCCCGTGCTGGGAGCCCCAGCCGCCAGGCGCCCCAGGGAAGCTGTGGCTGTGCCCATCGGACGAGGCCAGGTTGGAGAGCACCATGTTGTTGAAGCCCAGACGCATGCTCTCCGAGTCGAAGGCCTCAATCTCACGCGCTTGCCTCTCCAGCAGGCTGCGGATCCGCTCCGAACGCTCATTCTGCAGGGTCAGCATCTCCTCCTCAATCTGAGACGGGGAAAAAACAAACGCTACGGTCAATCCAGAATAATGCGAAACAAAACTCGCAGGTGCACTAGTACAGAAAGCTGCTGCGTTTTGGACCCACTTTCTGCTCCAGGAGGGCTCGGCGCAGTGAGACTCTCTGCTCCAGCTCCTTCCTCTCGCGGTCATGCTGCGCGTCTGTCTGCATCTTGATCTTGCTCTGATATGCATTTAGCAGCTCCAGCTCCTCCTGCAGCTGTGTCTTCAGCAGCTGACATTGAGCTTCCTGGGCCTCATCCAATCGCAACTGAGGAGCAATGCGGAAGGCGGGGTTACGCACCGTATTGTGGGGAAAGGATCAGAATGAAGGGTTCTGCCGGAAATCATTACATAAAAATACACACCTCCAATCAAATCAGGACTGCACAACATGGACAAAATGTCTTCTGCGGCTCTAGAGACTTACAGCCTGCGTGGATAGCATGTCGTTGATGGAGTGGTCGTACTGCTCCGCCAGGATGGCCAGTTTGCGTGTCTGCTCCTCCTTGAGCCTCTTCAGCACAGCTTTGTGGTCGGCCTTGGGCGTGCTTTCCAGCAGGTGGTTACGCAGGGCCTTGTACTGCCTAGTCTGGATCTTACATGTGTCCTGGAACTGCTTCTTGATCTGCAGCTCCTTGGACTGAGGCAAGCAGGCAAAAAGACAACACGGGGGGGGGAGGGTTGTGCAGAGAAAGAGAGAGCGCGAGAACAGTGGCAAGACAAAGAAATCGGAAGGAAAATGAACATGAGTTGGGGCCCTTTGCAACCCTTTGTGTTGTGTTAAGGCTCTCCCACTGTGTCTGGTTTAGTTGCACCTTTAAAAAAAAAAAAAAAAAAAAAGGGTATGATGCTGGCAAATCGATCCCAGACACACCCACCCACCTACCTTGAGGCTCTTGGGCTGCTGGCGGACCTCCATCACGTGCTTGCGCCTCAGCTCCCGCTCCCTGCGTTTGTTGTACTCCAGCTGGTTGGTGAGCTCAGTCTGGTGCTGCAGACGTATGAGCTCGGTGCGCATCTTCTGGATGGTGCCCAACTGCCGCACCTCCAGCTCCTGCATGGACTCATGATGGCGCAGCAGCATGGCATGTTCCAGGTCCTTCTGTGTCTGACGCTTGTTCAGCTCCTACATTGCGTTGTGTTGGCAGGGGTGGGGGTTTGGGGTGAATTGCAGGTATGAGTTTAAGACACACAGCACAAGGCCACAAAAGACTTCAAAGTCAAAGAACACACATGGCAAATAGACTAGAGTTTTATCAAGTCCCCAAGAATGATTCTCAAGAGCCTATAATGCATCGTGCATAAAATGTTTCATGGCCATACAAACAGGCCTGTTCACTGCTGTGAATTATGACTCGCCACTTGGTCGTGACTGAATACGAAGGCGTGTTCTGAATTTAGATGCCACAGAGGCGAAGAGGCTGGATCTTGGAACGTACTTCTCGGACGAGGTCCTGCTCCACGTTGTGTCTGGCGATGAGGATGCGGCGTTTGAAGCGCCGGCACTCGAGCTCCAGGTACTGGCGCTGCCGGCGGAGCAGGTTGGCCTCCTCCTCTGCCTGGAAGTGCTGGAAGTTCTCCTTCTGCTTAGACAGCCACTCCTGCTTCTCCTTCTTGGGCGTGGACTGGTTCTCATTCAGCTCCTGAGTACATAGTGGCATTCAAGTGAGGAGGAATGTAATGAAGGAAGTGTTGCGCAGACACCAACATTTCTGCTTATTATTAGCTAGAGAAGTCAGAATCCAGTGATAAAAGATGATATGTTGATAAAAATGGTGCTGAAAATTCAAATTTAGATCTTTTAAATTGATTTTCTTTTTAAATTATTCTTGGTATTGCTCATGGGAACATTTCAGCTTCTTAGAGATACACAGAAATGGCAGAGTATTAGGCAGAACCTCTTTTAGTTGCTCTTTACGTAGCTTGTACTCTCGTTTCTGGGATTCTAGGAAGCTGCTCAGCTCTTTCTTCTGCTGGACCTGGATGTGCTGCTGGAATTTCTTCTCATCATTGGCAAATGACTTGGCCTTCACAAGAATTCCAGAGTAATTAAAATCATAATGAATGTTTGCAAAATTCACACTGCAACCCAATAAAACATATGGGAGATGTGTTGATGGTAACCAGTTTTTTTTTTATGACATGCATAAAAAACATGAAGAGCTTAGCTCATGGTACACTTACATCTTTCTCCATGGCTGCCTGGTGCTTCTTGACCAGCTTCTCAATTTCTGCAGCAAAACTGTTCCGCTGCGTCTCTAGCTCCTTGTCTAGGCGGAGCCTGTGCTCGTCCATCTCCGCTTTCAGCTTGTTCTCCAGGGCCATCAGGTGCTTCTGGTGCTGCCGTCTCATGCGCTTATAGCCGGACATCTGCTCCCGCAGCTCAGAGTCTTGCTCGTGCTCCTGCATCTGCCTTGTCACCTTGTTTGGGGGGGAGGGGGGGGGGGGTTAGGGTTAAGGGGGCAAAAACCCAGTGAGCAACACTGTGTTCAAATATCACTCCACCACCTTTGCTCAAGAAACAACTTCTGAGATACAAAGGGAGCTTGATAATTGGATCAGCTGGAAGTGATTCAGGAGTGACACCTGTTGTTCCCCTGGGAGGCAGTGACTCACCAGTGAGACAGTGCGGATGGTGGCGAAGTGCTCGCGGTTACGGTGATGCTTGCGTTGTGGGGGCTGGGCTGGGGCTGCCTGGGCCTCAGAGGGATGGCTTCGGGCCTCCGGGTCATCACGGTAAACCTCCTCTTCCTCCTGTCAACAGCAACAACCAAAAGAGTCATATGCTGCAGCATGCCAGCCATTTGTTACAATAATTTTTTAAAGTAGCATTTTAGAATGTTATAAATTAATTATAATAATAATGACTATCTTCAAAGAACTGAAGATATTCTCTATATTCCACTACTGGGTAAATAGTTCCTCCAGTCACATATACGTATATGTGGATATAGATGTGTGTGTGTGTGTGTGTGTGTGTACAATTATTTTTATTTTATATATATATGTCCGAAATGTTCTTTTTTTTCTGAAAACTGTACTACAATTTTGAATATTTTTATACACACACAAAAAATATTCTGAATCGTACCAAATGAGTAAAATATGATGCTGTGCTCGAGTGGTGTCAGAAACTAGGAAATAACATTTGTCCCATTTGTGATGTGAAGTGGCATACACAGTTTTACGAGGTATGATGAAAACCTTGACCTTTTATCTTTTCCACTAGAGAAAATGGCAAACTTGCCCATGAATCCTATCGTGAATAAAATACCTGATTTGTCTCAGCTCTGGTTGTTTCCCGTGAAATTGAAAGGAGCAAGAAGAAAACTGCTCAGTTTTCACGTAAAAAAAAAAATCAGGATTAGTATCTTAAAAGACCTCCATACTTTTTGCATGTAATCGGCGCATCTTCCAAGAAGGAACTGAACGTAGTTAAGTCATGTTTACTAGGTAACCATCTTGTATATACAACCTTCTGATGAGTACCCAAACATGGGATGAGATTTGAGTAGTTTCTTAAAGAACCATAATTGAACTGAATCATTTTGAAATCAGAGACACACCCCGGATTGCCATTCACTGCTTGGTCATGAAGTGCTTAGGGTGGCTGCAGAAGAACGTACAGGTTTGAGGTGTATGACGGAGCTGTTGGACATGACAGTGTGGTCTCCTTCCATCAGGTCCAGCTCACTCTTGTCGTCTGCAGCGTCGGGCAGGCTGTTGACGGAGCTGCTCTGAGAGCTGGCACTGATTGACATGCTTGGGATGGACTGGTTACTGCCCACACTGTTCACTGTGCCCGTACGGCCAGCGCCCTGCTCTGGCTCCTAAACACACACACACACAAAAAAAAAAAATACAGCAAACCACTATTGGTTTACATTCCCTTGTCAAAACAGGATACAGATCCATGTCAAGAAATAGAAACTTTGAACGCTGAACTTAAGAAAGAACTTTTAAATGCATACCCTCACCACCCCACAGAACACAACCTTCAGATGTACAACAACATGGCTGCCTGACCTCATCTCCCTCCTGGGGCTCGCTGGCTGGTCCATTGTGGGCTTCTTGAAAAAGGATCTTCTTCATTTTGCGGTACTGCAAGTTGTCCAGCTCTCGGACCGCATCCTTGGTCCGCATGATCAGGTCCATCAGAACTGTGTCTGTCCTCTCTCGCAGGACAAAGGCATGCTGTGTGCAGAGGAGTTGTATTAAATTTTATGCCACAGACATTTGTAATTGTTACTAAAGTGGTTAAAGGAGTTTAGTTTTGCAGCAACAAACTTAGCAGCTATGCAAAAACATCTGGTTTTTTTTTCCCCAGAGCCAATGTAAACAAACAGCTTCACAATATTATTGACATGGATACAGCTCTGGAATTGCTCAGAAAAAGGCAATGGTTAAACAAAATTTTTTTTGGTTAAACAATCATTTTCTGAGGTGGTTAGGGAGTACAGTCTTTTATTGGTAACTTACTATTCAGGCCACTTATCATATTTGAGTACAATATACTAACAATTTTTTTGCTTTGAACAGATGATTCACCACATCAAAACAGATGTTCTAATAATATCTAACTTTTAAATAAACATTCACACCTTTTCTGTGGTCATTTTCAACATTTAACGTTAAAGAAAGGGGCGGGTTTAATAGTCACCTGCAGCAGATCATCTGAGTGTGGTCTGTCCTGGGGAATTTTCTGAAGGCATGAGTCGACAAAATTTCTAAAGTAATCCGTCCTAGGAAACAAGAAAGCAAAGGATTACCGGCTCTTATTCTGAACAAGTTGATGCTCTCTGTAACCTGTTGGCACATCATAGATATCAGAATCTTGTAACTTTTGCACCATGTGCACTGTAGACTCACCATTCAATAGACTGCAGTGTTGGGCTCTCATTCTGCGCAATATGATATAAGGCACTCATCGCATTCATGTTGAACAGAGGAGGCTTCCTCTCAGCTGCAGAGGGTGAGATGGTGCAGAAAAAAAAGGTGAGACGGTGTCTTTCGCTCCAAGTCTTTGAAATACACACACAGGCTTGGTGCCACCTTACCTAGTTCTATACAGGTGATCCCAAGAGACCAGACATCTACCTTTCCATCGTACTGTCCCTCATCCATGGCCAGAATCACTTCTGGGGCCATCCTGAGCAGAGAGGAGTAAGAAAAGGTGAGGTGTTGTATAAATGCTAACAACAAAGCTGTGAAAAAGTATACTGAAAGCCAGAGACAGCCCTATGCTCACCAATATGGTGTGCCCACGAAGGAATTGGCTGGAGAGGCAATGGACGCAGAACCAAAGTCTGCTAGTTTGACCTGTCCAGGCTCGGTGAGCAGGATGTTCCCAGCTTTAATATCCCTGGGAAACAGGAGAAGTAGGTGACATCAGAGAGAACAGTGCCATTTACCAAATCCAAGAAATGTGTTGATGCTAATGTACTGTAATGTACCGTGCTATTGTAATGTAATGTGCTAATGTACTGTAATGTTCATATACCAAGTAAATACTCATAATCAAGTGTGTAAAGACATAAACCTACTAATAAAACTAATGCACCTACCTGTGAATCATGTTATGAGAATGAAGGTAGGCAAGCCCCTGCAAAGCACCATGGGTAATAGCTGCAATCTCCATTTCCTGAAGGGGCTTTTTGTGAACTGTGAATAAAGAATAAGGAAAGCGCAGTGAATCATACTGGTAAAACTGAAGCAAAGAGTTTAGCTTAAAATAACTGAAGAGTTTAAATTATTTGATTAATATTAGTAGAATATTAAACATGGTCATACATTTATTACAAGGGCTGAGCATAACTTACATAATGGCCATGAAAACAATTTTATGGGAAAGGCTTATCTTTAGAGTTGGAAGTCATTAGATCCTAACTTTACAAACTGTGGCTATAATTCTTACATCACTCAAGATAATAGGAAGTTAAACCCACACACACCGCACTTTATTGCATAATTGTCCATCACTGAATCATTTAATTGTGACAGGTGATCCAATACGGATGCTTACTTTGGATCGGTTGTCAGACTAGTTAAATTCAAGTTTGGGTCAAAAACAGAAAGTGCATGTTTCAACCAAATCTTGCAAGGCATGGAGCTGTTGGAAATGACTGAGGGAAATATGTCCAAAAGAGATGCCTTTTTCCAGAATGAACCTGTGCCTTGGACATGATGCAGGATAATGCTTATGAATTTATTTAGCAAATACTCCTGCTGAAAAGGATTCATTTACCTTCCAGGAGGTCGGAGGCTGAGCCCAAACAGTACTCCATCACCAGCTGAAGATGACGAGAAAGACGATCAGATTCGCTCCCATGTACAACCGAGTAATACGGCGATGTTGTAAAAGTCTCAGTGAGTCTGAGAATGAGTGAGAGTGTGTATGTACATGCATGTGCACAAGGAGAGGAGATGTGCTCTTACCCATGCTGTATGTTCTCGTAGATAGCATCCTTTATACTCTATGCTGTTGGGGTGTTTTATTCTCTGGAGGAACTTTACTTCTTTAATGATGTCCTGCCATTTCTTGTGTAAAGAGGAACAAGGAACATGGGGTCATTGATGTTTAACAATTAAAAAAAATAAATAAATGCAATACCTCATGATATTACTATCAAAACACTTAGCATCGATATTTTTTGTTTCATTATTTTGTTAAGGCTGTGGTACAGTCACAATAATACATAGTCAAGTCTAAGTTCATGCGTTAAATTTGTTCTCAAACATCAGCTCCGTCTTGACCCTGAGTAAAAAGAACCAGAAGGTCACAGTATTATACCTTAAAGCCTTAAATAATTTCCCAATTCACCTTAGACTACAGTAAATCTACTGAATTTATGAATGGGTGCTTGGAAATAAACACATGTAATAAGAGTGAGAACAGACAGGAAAACGGTCATTTGGTGAGATCAAGATAATGTCAAAATAGTCAAAATGTGTAATGCTAGTCCAGCAGTTTCTCTAATAGTGTCTACACTTCCAAACAGTCCAAGGCTGTCAACCTTGCAATGTAGTCTAACCTTGTCCACACTGTCAGGGGTAAACGAACAATGAAAATAAAATGTTCCCTGTCACAGCAATAATAAATAAATCAAATCAATAAAAACAATATAATAAATACCGTATCAGCCTTTCTCCCATAGCTCAAATGAAAGCTGAGGGAGGCAGGTGTTCTTGTTTCGATATGACTAGAACAGGCAAGCACCACTGCTAAAACATGTTATTATAAAGTTGTTCTTTAATTGCATTGTGAAGACCAAAGCTGCCGTGGGCGGTGTCCAACGCTCAGTGCTGGCGAGCAGCTGACTCACCTCGTTGGACTGTTTTCCACTGTAAGACATCTTCTTAATGGCCACCACCTCAGTGGTCCGCACATCACGGGCCTGCAGCCAGACAAACATTAAACTTCATCACTTTCATCATCAAAATATCCAAAAATATATATAAAGTCAACTACTGATGTCAAAATATGAAATTTGTTTTAATTATGACCACAATCATATTGAACAATTTATGCAGGAAAGACAGCAACACAGTACGTTGGGTGTCATTTAGCAATCAGACTTAAATCTGGATAGCCCCCACCCTCCATTCCCCCCAAATTTATGGATGATTCACAATTGACATTTGATTTTCCTAGTTGTTGGCTAATCCAACTGGAAAAAAAAAAAATAATAATAATACTTTTTTCTTATTAGAATGTTGAGGGGGAAGAAATCTGACGGAAGAATAATCAGAATATTGCAACAACTTCACAAAAGTGTAATGTGCAAAACACTAAATGAGAATAAATGAGGACTATTACAGGATCACCTGTAATTTTTTTTCCCTCTCATCATATATAACACTTGAAGATGATGCAGATACAGTTACCTGATCTATAGCAAGTGTTCTGGGTATAGGACAACCACTTGTGCTTAGTGTATTACTTTCATGAATTGGTCCCAATCCACGAGTGGTTTCAGATCATAGCATATGCACATTGCATTAAAACACTAATTATATATAATTGAACAAATTGCCCAGCCTTAGGTCACAGTTTTCAAATGATGACTAGATCTAGTCTTAGACTAAGCAATAAATGTATTTACATGTACACTCTCACAGTAGAACTAAGGTAATTACTGTGTAGAAAGTCATGCAAACATCCACATACTCAATTAGAGTAAGCAAAATCTGATTAGAATACCTAGATTTCTGCCCAATAGTCTGAGCCAGTAAATGGCTTTATCAAATTCCTCTTGCTTTTTTTAAATGCACGTCTAGCTGCCATGCAAACCATGCAAAACATTCAAAAGTTCTCCTTGCACTCATCATCAATAAATTCCACCGGAATTACCCTCTTCCAACAATTCCCTGCTACATACATCTAATATGCATAGGTAGCAGAGTGCAGTATTGCTGCCGGTATGTGAGTCCTGAATGTGCTGGCTCTTAGGCAGTGCAAAAAGTTCAAGGGCATTTTGAAGTTCTTGCTATAAACCTAAGTGGTGCAACAAGGCAAACATCAACAGGGCTGGAAGATGGTAGAAATGAAGTGAACAAAATTTTAATCAAGTGCTTGGGGGGGGAAAGCCTAATTTAAAATGCCTAATTTATGATCTTATATAATCTTATTTTATTATAAAGCCTAATTTATAATCTTCTCAACTGAAATGTTAGGATCTTTTTATATGAGTGACTACCTCCCTGTTGCTCAAAAGTGCTTAAACAAGGAATCCAAGGGATTTACTTTTTTATTCTGAGAGACGATTATTTATTTTTTTGCTGGTATCTGACTGATACTGGGTGGTACCAAATCTAATTCACATAGTACAACAACGTTAACCTATACAAGGCAGACATGTCTTACTACGCTCAAATTGCATTTACAACCTCTTTAATCATTGTTTCCTTTTGAAACATGACCTGATGCAAGTAACATGTAAGAAGAGCAGTGTTTGATACTGCAGACAACACGGCATCCCAAGAAAGTTAATTACACCTTACAACAGTTCCATTTACTCATAGATGTGGGAATGGAATTTAGTCCTGTCATTCTAGCTCTGCAACATCGAGGCTGACTTCAGCAACACTTCCTGAAACTGAACTAGAATTAGTTTCATTTTTAATGCTCCCAGCTTTACGTTTGGCCAAGCTAATACTGCACAGGAAAAAAATGATAATGAAGGGGCTACTAATGGTAGCAAAACTTAAATATGTGCAGTACAAACACTGAAGAAGAAAAGAAAGAAAAAAAAACAAAAAACAAAAAAAACCAAACATCTAAAATGTAGAGGAAATTAAAACCGAATTTGTGGGTGGTTCCCGTTCATATTGTCCATCAACACAGAGAAAACCAGTGTAAATACACGGTAACGAGTTGAGGTAAGCTGGCGTGCCTGTGGAGAGACACTCACGAAATACACAGCTCCGAAGCTGCCATGGCCGATCTCGCGCAGATCGGTGAAGAGCTTCTCGGGGTCCTCCTTGAAGAAGAGCTCTGCGATCTCGGGGTCCTTCAGGCTCCCTGCCCGGCTGGTGGAGGGCATGCTGTGTGGGCCGGGCAGCAGGCGCGCACGCTGGGGACTATCTGGCCGTGCGACTGCCACACACAGGCTCCCGCTGATGACTCATCTGCCAGAGGGAGGCAGTGTGCGCACAGGGACCTGGGGCACATGTAGCACAACATGCAGAGTTAGATGCGCAGGTCTGCAGTCTGCATTTCTAGGTGACATACTAATAAATGGAAAGGGTCAAATGGCGTGCCTTCTCTTAGGTATGGTTAAATCGAGTATAGTGTTAATAAAGATCAGAGTTGGTCTGCACTTCTAAAACATTTCCCGGCACAGGCTGAGAACACAGCACCTCCGCAGTCGCTGACTTCCAAAGTCACTGACATGCTCACAGGTCAACTCAATCACGCTTCATGCTGATTTCATGCTCTCTATCTCCGTATCAACGAATAGGGTAGATGGGGTGGGTGATTCTTTCTGAATCAATTGTATGGTTCAGATGTAAACCAGACTGAGACTGCATTTTAACAACTGAATGAAGTTCCTCTCCAATCTAATAAGTTTTTTTTAATCAAAGCATTTTTTCATCTAGGCTATTTTGCAGTGATAAGACAGAAATATCAGCCTTACATAACAGCTACTTATTATACTGTTTTATGCCGGTAAAGTCTGACAGTCCGATACCACTAGTTGGCTTATGCCACCCTTACAAAAATTAGAACTGCCACCTCCCACCCCTTCATAAAATCCTGTCATCATGTGGAAAATATGTGGTGTTAGTCTTTTTTTGTTGTTGTTGTCGTTAACATTATAAATATGATTGGTAGGAACATTAGCCAATGTTCTGGTTAAGTACTCAATACAGATGTTATAGGTATGTTACTAACATGCAAAATTTCAATTCGATAACAGTGACTGGGCAGACTAGCTGGCTCTGGTGCATTACAATGACATAAAGAGCTGAAACACTGGAAGAGCACCAGGACTAATGTAAGCATGGCGCTTCACATCTCTGATACTGTGTGCCCACATTTAGAAACCTGCAGTTTATAAAGTATTTCAAAAACTAAAATTACTAACCATACATTTTGAAAAGCATAAATTCTCACAATCGTGTAGCAGATTTCTGACCCCTACATATAGCAAAAAACAAATTCCCCCCTACAGAAAGCATGATGTCAAACTGCTTGAGCTGGGCTGCTTGTTGAGCCACAGGTGCTCTCAGCAGTAGACCCTGTGCTGCCTGGGAGTAGGGATCTTTGCAGGCTCTGGCATTGGTCTGGTTTTTGAGGAGCTCCCTGCAGTACAGCATTATGGTATTTGTGGTATTTAAAAGCTCTATGGTCTTCATAAGACCCTTTTAGAAATGAAATCAATTTCTCAAGCTCTCTTTTGCAGTGAACCTAGCGATTTTAAAGGCAGCAAGAAATGGAAATCAAAGCACATTTTACTTCTCTAACATGACATACTTAGGCTTATACATTGGGATTTCATTGCCATGCAAAAACACGACCTTATTGATTAATATTATCTTTGCCCCGCCTGCTGAGACTTGGAGACCTACCCAAAATTCAGAAGACATTTTAGGGGCAGGCAAAAGTGACTGCATTTGGATACAAAATTACAGATATACAAGAATTGTCTTTTAAATTATGGTCCTAGGGCTGCACAACGCAGAGAATATGACTATATCACTACATATTGTTACATGCTTTTAATAGGTTATATTAAAAACACATGGGTGAACCTCTGATGTGATAATTACTGATGGCTGCATTATTTTTTCCAAAACCATTTACACTTGTAGGATCATGTGAATGAGGTCATTCATCAAGAACACCTGGAGAACGCTCATCTGCACTGCCTGAGATTGGTCAGGATGCTCACAACACAGAAATCCTGTGATGTGTTTGAGAGCTCAGATATTGCTGCCTCCAGTAGTATCAGTACTGTGGAGGCTGTTGATTAAAAATGTATTGTGTGATAGGTGATATTCATAGGTAGTTCACAATATAACAAGGAACATGCATTAACAATGTAAAAGAAAGTCCACTTATCAGATCGTCTTTAAATAAGTCACTAAGAACGGTCTTCCTTTAAACAGATAAACTTGTAATTCCTACCAAAGATTCCATCATATATGCCTCAACTGTCTATCATTGATTTGATGGGGAAAATATTCTGAGCATCCACTTGCTTATCTAACCTCCTGATTTTGACATTTACAGACTAGGCACATGATGCATTCCATGTCAACTGAACTGTCAAAGCAGTCCGTCTTGAAAACCATAGGCTTGCATTTCAAAATGCCATGAAAAATGTTAGTTTTATTGCTGTGAAAACTACAAAATATCTTTGCACTAATCAGTAAGAGCTAAAGTTTAAATGATGTTGGCACCAAGAAGCTTATATCTGTCACAGATTTCACAAAGTAGAAAAATAAAACAATACCTTCATATTCACTACAACACCTGACAAGACATTCGCTTGCGATGCAAAAACAGACCCACATCAAGGCTCACCAGTGCCCCTTATTCATTACAAAGCTCAGGAGCATTGACCTTGCCAGCCCTTAAATAAGAGATGAATACAAAATGTCCAAACGCCATTTGTAAGGTTTGCTTACTATCCAAAATATAAATTAACAAGGTATAAGTGATCATAGTGAAATCGCACAACCATCCTTCTTAAGTACATGATCACACATTATCCTCTCCCACACACACACACCATAGAGCCACCATTTTCACAATACAGTATTCCACCCTGCAGCTGCAAGTGCCAGATAACTGTCTTGAAAACAAAACAACTACCAGCTTACACATTCAGCTAGTGTAAATGAATTCATTATAACCTCCTTATGAATTAATGCCAGTGGCGAGAATGAATGAATGAACATACCACTGTCAAGTTGTAGGGTGAACAGGTAAACATTTCTGATAAATCATTAAGTGCAGGAAGGAGGAACATGAAGAGAACCAATCAAATGAACATTTCCTTATGACTTGGGAATCACAAAAAACAAGTAAGTTTCCCCCATGTAAAGTCCCCTGATAACTTACTCTTGTAATCAAAACTGATGACCTTTGCCTTCTACTTGTCAACAACCTTAGTTTTATTTGAATAATCAACCATGCTCTAAAGACAGAGATCAAGTTAATGATGTAGCAATCTTCTGATTCAGTGGCTCACAACCCATTAGCGTGTCAAACACGCTATCTTTGCTGTTCAGTCTGATAACACACACATAGGCACAGATAATAAAGCTACAAACAAGAGGCACATGGCTAAACCAGGAAGAAAGTTATATGCAACAAAGTACCTGATAAACAACGGAAGGAGAACCAATGTTTTGGCATTTTGTATGAACTTAATGTTCTGTTTGAAACCATTTCCAAGCACTCTAGGTATAACCCTTCAAGTACAATTTTCACAATCTCCAGATGTAAAAAGCAACTGCCTTAATATTACACCAATAGCCCATTACATCAACAGCCTACTGCTTGATCAAACACAAGCTCTGACCTAAATAACAAAGAAGAATATGCCTTATATAGCTACAACAGCAAGACTGAGTACAAATTCTTTTTTCCAACATCTCTTGGATTTGATCATCATTATTTTGGCATCTTCTTGTTCTGTACATGCATTGTTCTGTAAAAAACAAACACTAATTTGAATTTTAAATCAGTATAGTGGCTAGCCACTGTTGTATAGGTCTATGCTGAGATGTGACAGTCAGCATAGCCACTAATAGTAGCTATGTGCAGAGATGTGACAGTATATTAGGCTATATTAGGTTTTTGTTAGAGAACATAGCTCAGACATCATTACCCCCCTTAGAGCCCAACTGCATTACAGTTGTATACTCACTAATCACTATATTAAAAACACATCTTGTACCTATGCTCACTGGCAATATTATTAGGCAAATTATATCATAGGTGCATTTTATAAGTGTACTGTTACAGACTGTTGCCTATTTGCATGCACATTTGTTAGCAGTCTTCTACCCTGCTCATTACTAGTCAGTTTCTAACCACTGCTATAATAAGAAATACCATTTAGTTGACCATTCCCAACACAGCATTCGTAATAACACACTAGTGGCATGGTTGTGGGTGTTGAATTGGAACAGGTTCATCATGCACACCAGTGCTACCAGGGTTTTTACATGTGCCAGGCTGACTGTGCGGCTCGTTAAGAGCAGTCGCCACCCAAAAATATCCAGCCAACAGTGGACCTGTGGTCAGAAACTGACCATCTTTGAAGAGCTAGAGGATGGCTAACAAATGTGTATGCAAGCCTTTTGCCTTCATACTAAACCTTTCATAAATTGCTGTGTTACTATGACTACTGCCACAGCTACTTCAATAAATTATCACAACCTAGTAGACTGTCTAAATGCTCAAACCCCAGCTGGTCAGTTGTGAAATGATTGTGTCAACAGTCACAAAAAGAAATAAACACAATTTATGCACTCAAGCATGTAGTGAAAGGAAAGTTGCAACATTACAACAACATGAGCAAGCATCCATGAGATATTATCCAATCTTGCGTGGGTACTATCAGTACAGCTTTAAGATTTTCACATGAAGATACAATAGCCTGTGACACACTTCAGAGTAATTAATATTATGATTCAACAGGAAAATATAGCCACAATTGTACACAATCATATCTCATACATCAAAGGAAAGCTAACCATGTCAATGCGTTTTGTGGGATTCAAAAATTTCATTTTTAATATTTCGCCCTACTTCACTGCATAGGCTGTGTGTGAGAATTCTGAAACATTGTAGCATTCCTGTTTTGCACTCTGACAAGACAAACTTACATTAATGTAATCTGTGGGATAACTAATGTATTTTAAATATTAACCTTTCCATTAGGAAACATTTGACCTAGGCTGTTCTACACAAAATAAATGTTTCAAATGAAATCAATTAAATATCACATTAGGTCAATCATAAGAAATAAAGTAGTTTAAATAAGAGATCTTGTCGACGTTGTCTCAGGGAAAAAAAATATTTAAAACGTGCATATTTAGTGAGCAATACTAGGCAGAAAGATCCATGGTCAGTTCAGAGTGTTACGCAATGTCAACACAGTGGGATGAGGAATGCAGCGCACGTCAGAGCACTGCAAGCAGTTTAGACGCTGACAAGAAAGGAACATGGTCGAAGTTACCTGATTCCTTCTGTTAACTGTGTTTTGTTTATAATATTGCTGAACACGATACCGAAGTTTATTAAATCGAACGTTTATAACATAACTGCTTTGTTCACCTGGTTAGTAATGACAGTTTCACTGCCAGCAGCGGGCGTGTGAAAGTGTCCACTGAAACGAGGAGGGAGTGCCGTTGCAATATGCGACGATGAGCATTCTTGTACGCTAGCTAGCAATAGCTACCAGTTTGGTATCTGGAGTTCAGATGTGACAGTACAACTGGTAACTAATAATCACTGACAGTTTAATAAATTAACAATTTATTACCCGAACGTGAAGTTTTCATTAGCCAGGTACGCAGCCAACTTATCTGCCTCTGTTCAACCTTTCAAAACAGCTAGGGCACGCACGTCTTTAAGCGCACTAAATATCTAGCTAAAGTTAGCTACTTAGCCAACCCAGCTAAAGTAACCTACTATCTAGTTAGCTAAACGGCATATTAAATCGTGAACCATCTTAATCAAAGTTAATTAGCGAATCTTGTTTATCTATAACTGAAGTTTCAGAACTTTGAGTGTTCGACTTATCTAAACGACACTAGCTAATGAGATATCAAAAACTGTCTCATTAGCCATAAACTGTCTTAATGGACAAGGAATGTCATTTACATCAGGAGAATGATTGTAAAAGTAACAGATGTTCTCAGCTTACAACCATACGTTTTTAAATTGCTAGCCTGAATACCTTAAATATTTAAGATTTACTCGACAGCTACAAGATGTTAAACCATAAACATTTGAGACAACACTGGGTAGCTAATGCGCTAACTTGCCGAACGGCTAGCTAGCTAGCTATTCTTGCCACCACTTTACTGTTATCTAACATTAGCTAGCTACTACTGCAATTAGCTTGCGTTAGGTAAGTATCAAGGTGTCTTAATGTTAGCTAGATGGCTAATTGGTACTCAGTCAATGTCCAACAAGCCAATGGTGACAACATAATTCTACTTACTGACAAAATCTTAAAGAAAAACATACATTGTGCTTGGTTACTTCAACAACCTTACCTGTCCAATAGGCCAGTTTTGAGACAAGCAGGACTCCGGGAGGAAACCTTAGCTAGCTAGACTGCTAACTTAGCTCGCTATCTAGCTACTTAGCCAACAGATATCTTGGGAAGAACTGGGTGCAACCAACTGGCCCCTGAAAAAGAGTGGAGCACAGATTTGAACACAAATCTGGACTTGTTTATTCCACCAGGACTTCGACAGTTCTTGTGGCGTTGTTCAGTCGCTTAATCTAGAGTATCCGAAAACGTTAATGTTGATTATGTTGTAGGTGATGATTCAGAAGCAATATTACAACCACTTGAGGCCCAAAAACTAGCCAATGAATGTTATAGCTTGAAAGCTAACACCCCACTCCCAGGCACTTCCAAAAGATGGCGGCGAGTAGTTTTCACCTCCTCCCCTCTGTGACAAACACGAGTAAATTTGAGGCTAGTTTGCGAACATCATCATCATAACTATCTGAAACCGTCTAAACCATGTCAACAGTGTTGTCACGATCCACAGATCATCGTGTCACCTTAACCATAAAGTTCTTCACCCGTGGCAAGTATGTTAATACTCTCTGTGGCCAGGCAGTGATTTTCAAAGCCTTCCTCACTTTCGATGCTTGCAATCCTGTCTCCCACCACTAGGGGCAAACCCAAACACGCCAGATCGGGCTGGATAAACAGAAACTACGATGCGCTCAGCTAACACTGACGTTACACTTATTCACTAACCTTAAGCATGTTCCGAGGAATTTTTCAACATATGATTTGTAAATCGCTATATATATAACGTCTCCGTTACTGATAGCCACCTCCTACTGGATGGAGACTTTGAGAACCAAGCAGAGTTCACCTTTACAAATAGCAGCAAATGAAAACAAATTATTATTATTATTATTATTATTATTATTATTATTATTATTATTATTATCATTATTATTATCTAGGATAAACATATATTTGGATGTGTAAAAAAGCGTGCTGAACTACATTTGTTTGTTTTCATCTTCAATTCAAATGAATGAAATGGTATGCATGAGTAGTCTACTATGTATCTAAACCTTCCGAAAGCGTGTCTAGTGATGTGTCATCAGTGGGATAAACAGGCAAAACGGGTTTGTTTTTTTAGCTTGCCCTGAAATCTGTAATGTTTAATGGGTAGAAAGAATTTAGAAAATGTTTCACTATTTTGAATATTAGCCAAGAAGTAATAGTAATGAATAAGGTAAAACATTACGCATACACACGTAATCAATATGAATATCTGACAAATTAAGGTAAGCAGTAGGGAGCAGTAGGGAACTTAGTCCTGACCAGGATGTCCTTGATTATGTCTGGATTCTGTACAATTGTCCAGTAGAACTTAGTGGCTTAGTGCAGTGAGTCTGACCATGGCATCATTCGTTAAAAAAGGAATGCAGTTAGTCCCACTTCAGATAATATCACCTGGAGATATTTCTGCATATTTTCACAAATACAACATGCACAGCGTGTTCATTGTCTCAGACACACACACACACACACACACACACACACACACACACACACCCACCCACCCACCCCCACCCAAAAAAAACAAACAAAAAAAAAAACAGTGAGGCTCTTTCAGGTTTCACGAATAGTGCAGAAACTATGAACACTGCATTTATATAGTGCCACCTGCTGACAAAAATCTGAAAAAGTTAAATCAGTTGTTTTGTTTTTTTAAGGACCTAACAAAAATGAAATTTGTCCCTATGCAAAAATCATTCTGTAATACAAACATCTTAGTAAATCTAAAATCTTTTTTTCACATATCATATATCATTATATATTAGGTTATATACTGTATAATATAGGTGTAATTGTATATAACAATTCAGTTTAAAAGAAATCAGTTCTAACTGAGTATAGTACAGATCTTGTTAACCTGAATAATTAATAAACATCATTAATTAAATTAAACAAATTAATACATTTCCTTCAATCTGTATGTAGATTGCATACAGCTGTATATGTCCATAGGTACTGAACCTCAAAGATCTATGAACTCCTTGTTTTACTGTCTAGTGGATAACAAATCCTGGTTGTGCCACAAATTTTCTGCAACTGTGCAAAAACAAAACTGAATTTCTTATTATTGAAACTGGAGAACAGACATAGGCATAGTTAGAAGGCTAAAAACTGTCCAAAACCTGGATGTAACCTTTGACTGCAACTTTTTAAAGAATTATGTAATGTTTGAAAAACTCCATTCTATGTATCCATGACAGCTGCTCACCAGATGACAGTGAAAAACTTAAACATGCTTTTATATAAACTTTTTTGGAACTACTGTAACACCCTTCTTTCTGGTTTAGCAAAGAGCGCCATCTCTAGCTTTTAGAGGGGGTATATTTTTACATGCAGGAAAATGAGGGGGTATATTTTACTTGTTCTGAGGCAGCCGCATTAGAAACCTAGAAGTTTCAGAACAGATTTGAAGATACTCTTAATGCCCTTCAAATGCCTTCACAATCTCACCATATTGTACCTTAGTGAAATAAGGCATGTTCCCGCCAGAGTTCTCAGATCTACCAATAGTAGCATGCTGGTCAGATCTATTGCCTGATTAAAAAGTGGCAAGGAAGTGCCACTTTTTTTTTTACTATTGCCATAACCTTTGGAATTTCCTTCCCAGCGACCTGAAGGCTTGTAATGATCTGGAAACATTTAAGAGAAATTTAAGACCCATCTGTTCAGGGTAGGATTTAATTAACCTTTATGTCTTCTGTATTTTTCTGTAACGCACTTTATAAACTTTATTTAACAAGTGATATATAAATTATTATAATTATTATTCTATTGAAATGTATATATGATCTGTGAATTAGGTCCTCAAAAAGCTTTGTTGCTACCAGAATTGCTCTCTTTATAATGGTTAGCACCATTGGCAGAAGATGAGAATGCCATGTATGTATGTACCTGTTATGACTTATCAATGTGGAACTTTAAGTGATGTAATAAAACAGAGAGGCAAAGACATTCTAGGCAACCATTAACAGCCATATAAATACACGCCATTCATTTTGGGGTCAGTTACCTCAATGTCAATGACTCTAGTTCTTTGCAGTTTTATTTTCAAATGTTTAAGATGTTCTATCTGAATGGGATTTGGATGTTCTGTCCAAAGTAATTTCCTACCATAATAACTCTGCCATAAAAACTGAGGAGTTTAACATTAGGTGAGTTCAGCATATTCCTACTTTCAACATAGAATTTTCCATGCACACTCACATTTCTGGAAAGAAGTACTGTCCAATAAAATCAATACATACAATTTGTGATTGACTAGCCAGTGTTTCATTTGTCAGTGTGTTATAGTCCTCATAGTCAGTGTGTTTGTTCATCATAATCATTGAGTCAATATGCTGGCAAGACTATCCAAATGTTAAACCACAAGGCCAGTCTCAGATCAGCAGCAAATCTGACAAAAGTATAGCTGGAGAAGTTCTGACCTTAAGTTTTCACCACATTAAACAATTTTTCCATGTAACATTCTTCAATGTTTATCATAGAAAACCACATCAGTGCAGTATTTCCTGGTACACTGAGATGTAATCAAGGTTATAACAATAAGAGCATGTCAAAGGGGAATGACCTTATGATCACAGAGTATAGTGTTAGCTGGTAACCTAAATTTGTAGAGTTAGCACTATATAGTCACCTAGACATTTATTTATTAAGTACTGCAGCTTTACCATGTTATACAATACTTTATAGGTGTTAAGTGATTCTTTTCTGCATGTATGATGTTTTATTGTTCTTTTGGTATTGGTAAATTGGTAAATTCTTGTCACTTGGTTTGGGCTGAAACTAATGTAAGCATTAAGACTGGCTAAATCTATTAACGTCAAAGGTGTTTCTACTGTCCATCAGTGTATGGCTAAAATCGGCATCCATTCACTTCACTGGTCAAGGAGAGCTGATGAAAACCTAACGCAAGGGAAAGACATGCCCTAGGGCTTACTGTAACATATCCTGGCAAGAAATGACATAATTTTACCTCAGCTCTGAGCTGCTGATAAGTCTTAAATACTTGAAACAATTTGTGCGAAGACTTTATTTTAGATTCTCTGCAACAGCGGCCATATATCTTTCCAATACCTAATAGTGGAAAAAACTTGTGTAGGTATACTATATGGATTTAATGTTGTTTGAACATTTTAACACATAGTAAACCTAACATGAACTTGTACATGGACAGCAAGTTGATTACATTCTAGATCACTGCTGATATTTTATGGATTTTTCCTTAACACACGTTTTGCCTAAAGCACACCATAGTTTTACTTCACTAGCAAAGTCAATTTTGTTACAAAAAATTGTTCAGTACAAATGGGTAACCTCTATGCTACAACTTAATTTACATTGGCTTTTCACCAACTGAACCTCCCTTTCAAAGTTCATTTATTTAGACGGTTATGAGTCACCTGACTGAAATAGGCCTATTAACCTATTAACTTAAGGTCTACAGAACCTATATATACCAAACCAAATAGCCTAACAAACGTCATTGTGTTGTGAAATGTTTCTTCTGTAGCCTTTTATAAAACTTCACTGTTTTATGATGTTTACTCTCCTATAAACTTCGAGCCAAGAACAAACTGAATTGCTTCTGTGATTTTATGGGAAGACACAGTGACATATGTGCTCACCGTGGAAGTCGATTTTCTGATTTTGTCTTACCAGCTAACTCAGGAGGTGATCGGATTTTTCTGACAGCGGTCTGACAGAGTCACAGTCGACACAATTTATTCACAGCAGAAAACTTTCACTTCTCTTGCTTGGTCCTTGCCTCTTGCATTGCTCACTTGCTTTTGTTTTCATATAACTTTTTTCAGCACTCTTTAAAATGGATTATTTGAACGAAACAATTGATCCCTCATGTTTACACGAGCCTCCATTGGCCCTCGATGTCATACATCGTAAGTGACCCATATTTACCCGTACCTGTATTTTGATTAATTATTGATAAAGGTCGTAATAACCAGTAGACCAATTATGTCCTCTAATGATTTACATTAAACTCACACGGTTTACAATGTAGATTAAAAAATTTGAAGTATGTGTTAAATTTTCAGTAAATTTAGAAGCCTACCTAATACTAACAGCACAAATAAGCTAGTCTAATTGTAAGACATCTGTCTCTCTATCAGTAATAATGGGCATTTTATATCCTGTATCATTGTATAATGTAGTCATGTCTTGATAATTAAGACTACCCTCTGCTCATAAATTATTTAAGTACCCTATAGGTTAGCTAAAATCCATGGTGCTTACAAGGTTCTGACAATAGCAATACTGATGAAGTAATACATATAGGGAATAATGAGGGTCAGTCTATAATGCACTGCAGAATAAATAATTTGTTTTTCCTCAGATGACTCTAACCAGGACAGGTATTTATCAAATGTGCTTTTATTTGATGCAATACATTTCTGTTGCTTGCTGCAAAAGAAATGCATTCTCAACTTTACATTAGGGCAGTCCTACATGCCAACCAGTTGATGTTTTTTCAGGGGGAGCGTATCTATTTTCTCAGGGTCCCATGCTCCTAGGGTCCTTTGTCCCCAGTTCAATATCCTGTTAACACGTATTATCCTTCCTAAACCTAACCCTAATTGTAGGCCTATCATATAGAGAGCCATACAGCATACTACTGGAGAACATGCAACCTCTTTGATGAGTTCCCACAATAACCCATGTCATTTTGAGCAAACACAGAGCTGGGGAACACATTTTTCAGGTTCCTATTATAACCTATATAGAGCTTAGGACCCAGGGAATATAGGATCCTTGGAGAGCACTTATGTAGAATCGGGGAACATAGGAACCTAAGAACTGAGGATCGTTTGTCATGTTCTCATTATATGCTATATAAATTTGGAGGACATAGGATTCTGGGAATATAGGAGTGACCTGTTCTTAGACTCAGGAACTGGGACTGTTAATTAGCTACAAATGTAGGTGGAGAATGAAAGGGACTGACCATGCCTTTTTGAAGTTATCTCAGTAAATTATGATTAATAATTTACTGATTCAAACTAACCCACCCTCTCTCTGTTTTTCTGTTTTCAGAGCTGGATATGTTTGGCGTTGCTCTGTACTCTATCCTCACATTCATGGCCAGTGTGTCACTGTTACTGTATTTGGAGGAGTGTGTATACATCTACAAAAACGTTCCATCCCCAAAGAAGACCACTATCATATGGGTCAATGGTGCTGCACCAGTAAGATTTTTTGCAATGACCTTGCATAAAAACTCTACATGTGTATAATGCCCTGGCACGACTTAATTAGACAGTAGAAAAACAAAACACAGAAACCTGAAACTCTCTAGTTGTTAGCTAGTATTGGCTTAGATCAGCTTTTACCATGGAGGTTTAACCTTCTGTGTGAGGAGCTCTGTTCTATGTGTACCTGGCAGGTCATTGCTACAATGTCTTGTCTTGGAATGTGGATCCCAAGAGCCACTATGTTCACAGATATGACCTCCAACTCGTAAGAAACCTTTTAGAGTCATTGTGATTGAGTAGAAAAAATGGCACAAGTCCATGTCAAGTAATGAGTAACTTCCACTCTATTGGGCCATTTCCACTTATATTTATTAAAACAGCAATATTTCCCATGTAAGGCCCAATGAGATGTTGTAAAGAAAGTGAAAATTGCTATGTAAATTTGAATATTCCTCTTGTTCTCCCTGAAGGTACTTTGCAGTTGTAATCTACAAGGTTCTCATTCTCATGCTTGAGGAGTGCGGGGGCGACGAGGCCTTCCTACGGTACTCAGAGAGCCAGATGTTCCGGATCAACACGGGACCCTGCTGTTGCTGCTGCCTGTGCCTTCCCAGAGTGCCCGTCACACGGTATAATCTGTTCATTGTTTTCGAACTCACTGAGCCTGGCTCAGTGGTAAGATAAGTCATGGCTATCTGCTGTGAGATGTATGAGACACAGAAGAACACGACATGGTACAGGCGTGTATGCTTCATCGAGCATTAAAGTGAGCTACAGTGAGTGAGACCATAGATAGGGTAGAGAGCATCTGAGGAGTGGCTGCAATAAACTTTACTATGACCACACGTCATACTACTCTCAGAATAGTATCGTAAGCAGAAAAATATTTATCAGAAACAAAATTCTCAGAACAACATTCCTCAAAAACGAATTGCATTTGTATCTTCAGGCAGATGCTGTTCCTGCTAAAGCTGGGGTCTCTTCAGTATGCCATTATGAAAACCGTCCTGTCCATCTTCTCTGTTGTCTTATGGACAAATGGAAACTTTGACCTCTCGGATGTATGCCATCACAATACACCATGCACATGCCACACACACACACACACACACACACACACACACACACACACACACACACACACACACAATATTACCTAAATAGCATTGCATAAAATTGCATGTTATCAGGTTTAGGGATCACTGCAGGCTATGGTGATCACAATTCCTTCTTCTCTTCCCTTACCGTTGTGTATTCATACCTAGCTTGAAATCACTGGAGCCGCTATCTGGATAAACCCATTCATAGGAGTCCTGACTCTCATTTCCCTGTGGCCTGTAGCCATCATGTTCATGAATATACGCAACACACTGCGCAGAGTCAAGATCATCCCCAAATATGCCATGTATCAGGTCAGTGTGTCCAAGTTACCCACTGATAACTCAGGTGTAATAATTTTGTCAGAAATAACAGAAAACATTATTTTCTAGTTTTCTTCAGGAAGATTAGTGTAAGATTTTGGTGCGGTTCCTATGCCTGTTAAAAAACTATCGCCCTGTGAAATCAATTAGCGTGAAAAATGTGAGGGTGGCAAGAGTGACACCTGGTGGACAGTAAATTCATACAAGGCCTCTACTTCAGCAGAAGTTAAAGTTACTTGGTGACAAATTTTGTAACTTGATTTTGTAGGTTTAAAAAGTCTTTTGTCTCTGGGTGCTTTCAGCTGGTCCTCATCCTGAGTCAGTTGCAATCAGCCATTATCAGTATCCTGGCCCTTGATGGCACCATCGCCTGTGCACCGCCATTTTCTTCCATAGCTCGAGGATCTAGTGAGTCTTTCTCCCTCTCTGTGCCTATGATGACAGTGTAATTAATTAATTCTATAAAATAAAGTAGAACACTACATATCAGTACACTCATATTACAGTTTATGTTCATTATTAAATTTTTGTACATAGCATCTTTTACATTTGAATTTGCTCAGATTCTTTTACTATAACAATGTTGTGCAATAAATATGTCATAAATATGTACTTTGACTACAGTTTTAGTTTCTTGTGGGATTTATATTGGAAAAAAAAAATTCAATTAATGAAATGTAATAACCTAAGATAATAAGGTGGAGTATGTGGAGTTGTGAACCCATAGGTATTTTGTAGTGTTGTTTCTGCTAAAAAAAAAAAAAAAAAAAAAAAATCATTCTGTTATCATTTTACCTAGTAAAATAAATTAAGTTAAGTTAATCTATTAATTCTGAGTAGACATATCTAAAACAAATATTGCAGAGAATGATTGCTAAACTATTATTTATTTATTTGATGCTGTTATTAGATGGGGACTTGTCTAATATCATAATCTGTGTCTGTATAGTGTTCAGTCAGCAGCTAATGATTATAGAGATGTTCATCGTCACCCTGGTGACCCACAAGCTGTACCGGCGCACATATGACCTGATCACACTGGATCCCCATGAGAATGACAATGAGCTGAACAAGATGGTCAAGTTGCACACAGCCTCACTGGAGGAGCATGTAGCATGAGAGGGAAAGGAGACTGCACAGTTTATTTATAAAATGTGTCAAAACATTTCATGCATCTTATATAAAATTGATCAGTGTTGTTTAAATAGCAGATTTGTGTGTCAGTATTTTAAAGAGAAGTGTGCTATCACTGCTCATGTCTGTCCACAAGGTCTGGACCTAAAGTGCACAATCATTTTTTTTGTCCGTTCATGACTCTGTTATAGACTGATTACCTCACTTTGCCCCTCCAAGGGTGTGTAGAGGCTGTTATTTCCTGAAATACTGCAGTTCAAAGGTGAACCAGACATGTCGTAGACATTTTTGGTGTGTAATACATTAATATATTTAATTAATATTCAGTTGCATTGAACTAATTAACTAATTAGTTGCATTCTAATTATACACATACACAATATGTACAGTGAAAGCAGGTCTTACTAGTTGCTAGGTTTAGAGATCCAGGAAACATCAGTCATGGTGCAGAACCACAGCATACACATCCTAATGTAAAAACAAAGCATCGCATTTACAGTTTTTTCTGATTAACCAATACACATTTCTACAAACGTTAGACATATTTCTCAAAAGTAAAACCTGCTCGTAACCATACAAATTATTCTCAAAACCTTACACCTGCAAAGAAAAATTCACTTTTGACTGAAAAATTCTACACACTCCTCAAAACCAAATACATTTACATTTACAAATACACCACACAGAATGCCACACATATACAGTGGGTATGTATACACACAAACCATAAAGTTATACTGAGTGGTGCAAAACACAAAACAAAATACAAATACCTAAATAAATCAGCCACTGATTACATCATTTACAGTATTTACATTCATGTAACTGTTCACAAATTGACACATAAAATGTGATGATTCACAAAACAAACTTCTGAATTGCTATATTGAAATAAATATGGGGGAAATGCAGTAGTGCAGCAGTACTGCGTGTATATATTTACATAAATACACAAAAAAACTAACAAAAATACTTTATCCACAAGAACTGCTCAATTGTCTTTGGAAATATTTCTTTGTCTTCCCTGTCCTCGTCTTTCTCTGTCTCTTCCTCTCTGTGGTCTGTCTTGCTCCATTTTTGTTTTTGCTAAGTTTGACTTTTTCCTGAATCAGTGTGTGAGTTTATGTGCCCCAGGCAATTAGGAGTAAATAATTATGCTGCACTGTGTTTTCCCATGTACGATGATGGTTTACTTCATTGATATACTGCGTTTTGATTGGTGATGCCAGTGTTTAAGAAAATGAGACATTAATATTGGATTTTAGCATAAGGAATCAATTTCTTGATGTATTAATTCAGTTACTGTGTGTATCCAAATGAGAAAAACTAAATGACATTTTGACATTATTATACTATTATATTTTTAAATAATATTGTATTTTCCCCATTTTTTGTTTCCAGTGCCTCCTGTGGGTCACCTTTATAAGGGCACCCATGTTAGATGAGAACACAACAGAATAGAGGTAAACAGTACTGGGGATAAAGATCTCTGAGCATGTGTCTGTAGTGGAGATTAGCTGTGGAAATCGGGTAGTTCTATACTGTGACGTCTTTTTTTTTTTTTTTTTTAATCAGTGTACAATTACAAAACAACTGTAGCCAATCTAATAACATTCATGATTTGTTGCCGATACTCTATCCTGTTCATCACTGGTCAGTTTCTGATGACCGTGTCGGTGCTAACCAGATATTATTTAGATAGGAGACCATTCTTAAAGTACTGGGTGCTGAGCTGCAACGGGTTTGTCAGATTCAGATTCACTGGGTTTTTACATTCAGTCAATGAAGCACAATTTAACTACATATTCAACAGTCTAAACACTGTTTCTGAAAAAGTGCTGTCCCTAGTAAAGTGTGTGTTACATAAAAATTAAACACATTTTGGTTAATTAGCTAAACTAGCATCTCCTTATAAGCCTTTGGTTGTTGTTATATGTTTGTCATTTGTGTTGTCTGCTTTTTTGTATTCTTAAGAAACCATTTAACACTGTCTACAAATTTCTTTATTTTAGATACTCTCATTGCACTGCACAAACAGTTCACTCTCATTCTAACATTATGCCTTCAAACCTTCTATGGTCTTCTATAACAGAGATTATGACAACTTGTCTGTTTTCCCACATTTCAAAACTTTTTATTTGCCAGACCATTAACAGAGGTTTCTGGCTCTGTTCTGTTAGATCTAAAAACAGCAGTACTCACTTCAGTATTTACGAAACCTAATTTGCATCATAGTTTAGTTACAGTGCTAATATTTTTGACATACTCCAAGACCTTACAGTTTGTATTACATTCATTCCACAGCATTGAGACAGTTATTGTCAGGGCCACATTGTTCTCTCTTCTGACTCTAGGGCCCTTCATATTCAACCTTAGTCCTGATTAAGCATACAGTTTTCCATAAAATACATCATGTGTGCCTCTCAGGTGTTAATGGCACAACACTTTTCAGATTTATTTCTTACCACACTGACAGACAACATTTAATGTTGTAATGGGAAGCGGTGAGGAGGCGGGCGCATGTGCGGAGAAGAGCGAGATTTATTAAGGGCAAATCCGAAATCTGAGTCGTTGTAGTAGTCCAGGGTCATGTTACCAACATGGAGAGCACGGGGATACAGAAGCAACCAAAACACACGAATGCAAACAGGGGAAACATAGCTATAACAGATACGAGGAAAACTCTGGTCTAAGAAACACAAAAGCTAGGACACACGGAGTACAAACTTATGGGGATAAAATATTCAGAAATTAAACCAAACATAATGAACCTAACACACGCATTCAAATAAACACAGCAAAGTAAACAATGAACAGCCGAGACCAAAGCAACAAGGCAGGGTTTAAATACGTGAACTAAACGAGGAACAGGTGTGGAAAATCAAATGTGGGGCGGAGAAAACGGAACTATGGCATGGAACTAAAATACACAAGACAGGGTAAACACAGAACACGGAAGCTGGGAGGGACTAATCGTGACAAATGTCTATTCAGAAACAGAATTCTATACTGTTCACATAACTCCAAGTATACCCAGGAGATATATATTTGGTACACTCTTCTTATCAAAATGCACAAACTTCCATTTGGTCAAACGGATCACAAGTTTCCACTGCTAAGCCTCTTTAATTCCAGTTGTTGATTATGTCAGTGCTCCTTGGCTCATGTTAATTATTATACTTGTTTTTGTGGGACTTTGCTCCTTCATGTTATTTGTTGTACTGGTTGAATGATGTTGTAAAGTGACATTGAATGTGACAGTAGTCATAAATAATGAGCATGACTAAGAACTGCCAGAGACTGTCAGTCTTTCAGTCTTAAGACAGCTGGAGTGTACATTTCTTATGCAAATAAGAATTTTTTTCCCCCTTGTTTGTAAGATCTTGTGAAAGATAAATTGAATGTCTGTTTAGTCAATTTCATACATCTTCAGCACTGATAGGCTACTCCTAGATTAAGTGGTCACTTTATTAGGTACACCTACTCTATTTCTGTACCTAACAGGCTTCCATGTTACAGTAAATTGTACATTTTAGTCCACCACCTCTGGCACCACTATTGTACTCCTGATTCAGCTGGGTGTAGTGGAGTTCTGTATGCTGTGTCAATCTTGAGCTCTGTCTCGGGTAACCTGATTACACCAGGTTTAATATAGCTTTATTCTATTCTAACTGCTTGGAAATCCCCTTTTTCAAATAAACATGAATGCAAAGTAAATGGGTATATATGTACTTATATATACATACACAAAAAGAAATTACCAGCCATATTTTAAAAACGGAAACTTCCACAGTGTCGCGTGACAGTAGACAACTGCCGCGCAGCACGAGCTTCGCTCTCGGTTTAGAGGTAGCAGTGCAGACTAAACACTAACCGGGTCTCGGATTAGACGATATAAGAGTTGGCAAAATGGAAACCATCGACTAGTTCAGTGTACACTTTTCAATGAACTGCGCACGAGTATGCATTTTTTGGACGTTGTGTAGAGTTCTGCGTGTGATCAGTGCGTTTGCCTTAGCTGCATTTCGTAATCATGAAGTTGTTTAACTTCTCACTGAAAGATGTCACAACGAGGATAGAATATTATTCCAGGTTCTCGCCCTCACCGATGTCCATTAAACAGTTTTTGGATTTCGGTGAGTATTGACAACTCATCCGTCTTTCTAGATAAACGAACCATCTCGCTTCTTAGTGAGAGACATTACTACACACTGTAATGAGAATACAGCACAAGGTTTCTTTTACTTAGATAGAATAGCCTTAATATTTAAGTAAATAATACAAGCGAATCCTTTATGTCCGTTCTGGACATAAACACACAGTTTTACGCACATTGGCAGAAAATACAGGCTTATTTGTTTTTCAAAAAACAATGAAATGATGTGAACATGTCAGACGCTGGAGGGCTATAAAGTAAAAGTTGTACGTAAACGGAGATATAAAAGGCACAGATACACACTTCTGCTGGCCTTTCAGTCCAATTAATAAGATTTTAGGCTCCAAGGTCAAATACCACAATGGTTCCATAGACTTCTGTGCAGTTTAATCCACCTTGCTGATTATAGTCATATTGTTCATTAATAGTTATGTGCAGTATGTAAATATATTTTAGTTGTTTCCCCAATAGAGACCACACCTTATATTTATAATTTCACTGGTATTGTAAAGCAATATTGCAAGTTTTAACAGCAGTAATAAATGACTGTCAAAAAGCCAATTATGGCAGGCCTAAAAACTAGTAGTTTTAGTTCCTTAGCTTATGCTTAACAACTCACTTATTCATTTTATATGTAATGAGACTTTGAGTTTAGTATTTGTCATATATTTTCAAACAAGCTTATTTGATCTTTTTTTGAGAGCAATATAGAGAATATATAATCTATTTTTGGTGGGGAGTTGGGTGGTATTTTCAAATGTTTCCATTGCTCTCTTCTAAATGTGTGTAGACTACACTGACATTCACATTAATTAATTGTTATTATTAAAATAAAATGTATGATTAAAAATGCTATAAGTAAAAGATTATAATGTTAGAATATTAGGAGTTTAAATTAAATTAGGAGACTCATTTGTCTGATGACAATTTCAATTTGATTTCCTGCCTTTGACCAGTAGCGTCATTCTGCGAGCATGGTGTCGTGTCACATACCAAGGATTGGATCTTATGAGTGTGGAGAGATGGGTCTCTTGAATTGAAACAGAAAATATCTTTATTAAAGAAGACTTTAGTGCCTTTTATATCTGAAGAACTGGAAATGTAATAATGGACAATTAATGGGTCAATTGCCTGTTTCTTTTTGTAACTGTAGGTCCAAATATACCACAAAAGTTTATCATGAATATCAAGTTTATCAGAATGTTATAGCAGCATAGACAGGTCTGTGTTTGGATGAAAGTGAAAACATATTTACAGAAATATTGTTTCCTATCTGCTTTGCAACAAACTACATAATTGCAGCTACATGTAGCAAGAACATGCACATGCAACAGCATGTGTATCCAATAGATTTTTGTAGTTTTTGTTTATATGTGCAAAGACCCATCCACACACACTATGTGCATAATTGTGTTAGGTGAAGTGGAAGATGTGGATGTAAATGTAAAATGTAAATAAATGTAATTACCACCTTCATAGCAAAACAAGTCAGTCATACCTTGTAAACCAATGTGCTAAGCACAATGTTGCATCGTAAAAGAAGTATATCCGTGTCATATATTTTTTGCACTGAAAATGCATTAGGTCATGGAAGCAGGTTTAAGTTCTATGAGGTTTACATCTTATCCTTCTATACATCCAGTAAGGATGGAGAAAGTATGAATCATTTGTAGCCTGTAATTGAATATGAGTCATATCATGCAGGGTGACCTTACAGTATGATTATGATTGTTCCATGACCAACTTTGTTTACAAAGCATTTTCTAAAAACAACGGATTGCATTAGGTTTAGTCCTGGTTCTCAGTGCTCTTTTTGTCGTGAGTTAATGTTCACAAAAATTGCACCCTTGCTTCTTCTCATCTACATGCAGTTTCATCTGATAAAATAAAATGTTGTCTTATATTTATCTTAATTTATATTTATTTTCTCCCCCAAGCTGCATTGCACAAGGCTAGATGATTAGAAATTACAAAAACCCCTACTTCAAAAATTAGAAGTATTTTGTAGCACTGCATGTGACAGTCACCCCCATAGGGCCCATTACATATTATCCTGATTTGTATGGTCTTGGTAGATTAGTCATCTAAAAATAGTAATGTATTTGGTGATATCAATATTAGTTATGGGACACTTTCCTGGCATTTTGCCTTGTGGTGCAGCAGCAGAGCAAACACACACACACACACACACACACACACACACACACACACACACACACACACACACACACACGCACACACACTAACCTACTTACACTCACAAAGTGTAATTTGAGCAGTGTGTTATCCCAGTACTTTCCCTGTTGTCCAGGTAGAGAGAATGCATGTGAGAAGACCTCCTACATGTTTCTGAGGAAAGAACTGCCAGTTCGACTGGCAAATACGATGAGAGAAATCACTCTGTTGCCTGGCAACCTGCTAAGTCAGCCGTCTGTCCAACTGGTCCAGACCTGGTGAGAGGGTGAAACTCAAAGAGCAGCCAAGCTTGTAGAATGAGGCCATAGTAGTTTGATCAGGTTCTTCTCAAGTTCTTCCTTTTTAATATAAGAGAAACATCTTCTACATGAACCCAGAGCTATCACAGGTTTTCTCCAGGTTTACTTACAATCAACAGAAAAATTAAAAAGTATATAGAGTATAGCAGTCAGTTTTAAAAAATGATAGCTGGTTAAACTTATGGCATTATGGTTCTTTTGCTTTTTCAGGTACAGTCAGAGCTTCGCGGAGCTATTAGAGTATGAAAACCAGTGTCCAGAGGATCCTCGCACCCTAAACAAGTGAGTTATGTCCCCAAGTATATCTAGTATGAACTAGAGTGTATTTACATTACATTTTTACATTTCACTAGACATTGGCTTTTAAATGTGTTAGCCCTATCAATTTTAATAGAAATTAGTAGCTCTGAGGAATCTAGTTTGGCTGAAATATATCCTGGTAGAGCAGCTGGAGCACCCCTTGCTGAAATGCACTCTCTTAAATGTTTTTGACAATTGTGCCTTTTCTGTGATTCTGACCTTCTTTCCTCCCTTGTTCTAATGCTCAGTTTCCTAGACACCCTTATCCAGATTCGGAACAGACACAATGATGTAGTTCCTACCATGGCCCAGGGAGTGATTGAGTACAAGGAGAAGTTTGGCTTCGATCCTTTCATTAGCAGCAATGTACAGTACTTCCTGGATCGCTTCTACACCAGCCGCATCTCCTTCCGTATGCTGATCAACCAGCACAGTGTGTGACTTCATGAGTATTATCTGTAATTATAATTGCTTAGTAAAGTTCTTATACTTTGACATAATCAAATTTTGATGTTAAGTGTTGGGCTTAATTGTTCCCTTCTACAGCTCTCCTCTTCGGCGATGGCATCAATCCGGCCCACCCAAAACACATTGGGGGTATTGACCCAACATGCAATGTGGTTGAGGTGGTGAGAGGTATGAGACTACCCCTAACAACCTGTTAACATGGCCACTATTAATTTGCAGCACAGCAAAATCACTAATGTTAAATTAACATGCCTTGTATGTCTCAGTGTATGCTGTAATTCGACTGTATAACACTGGTTACTTTGCTATATTTTCTATTAAAATACTGACTGTTATGACTATCTCTGTCTTTCAGATGCTTATGAGACAGCAAAGATTCTCTGTGAGCAGTACTACATGTTGTCACCTGAACTACAGATTCATGAATTCAACAGTGAGCTGAGTGACTTATTGCTGTATAAACACTGATTATTGTAACATTGCTCTGCTTTGAAAAATACTACACGCAGACATCTTATGGTCTGATGTGAGCCAATATCTTTAAACCTCTACTCATACACAAAAACTAGTACGATTTCTCTAAAGTCATCACTATTTAGTCTATTTTAAAGTCTGTGGGTATGTGACTAGTCCTTACTGTGTATCAATGTGATTCGATTCCTTCAAGCCAAGAACCCATCTAGGCCCATCCAGGTGGTTTATGTGCCATCACATTTGTTCCACATGCTGTTTGAGCTCTTCAAGGCAAGTGCTGTCAGAGTTCTCACACACTTGTTTTGGCCAGGGACAGTACTGATGGTCCATAATACAGGTTTGATTTGTAGAACTCAATGCGAGCAATGGTGGAACTCCATGAGAACAGCAGGGAGGGACTCCCCCCTGTGAAAGCACTTGTGACTCTGGGAAAAGAAGATCTGTCCATAAAGGTACCTACAACATTCACAAAAGGGAAGCCAGCACCAGTAAAACTTCCGAATGCTCAGCTTTGTGAAGTTCCAGATAGTGGAAAAGGACTGTTTTATGTAAAAAAAAAAAAAATTTGAAAACATCTTTGCTTTCAATTGTAAATGTAACTGTGATGCATAAAGTACTGCTCAAAAAATTAAGGGAACTCTTCATTATCACAGTATAAACAACAAGTCAGTTAACTTCAGGGTTATCATTCTGTGTAGTTAGGAAGCATAAGTGATTGTGAATCAATTTGACCTGTTTTGGTGCCAATTAAAATGACAACCAGTGCACTGAAGAGGAAACAGCAAGACAAAACTTTACTGTAATTTCGTGTTTTGATAGTTTACTCCACTACTCTTAGCATGAGGCAGTACCTGCAGCCAATTCAGGTTGCACAGGTAATTCAGCTCCTCCAGGATGGCACATCCATACATGTTAGCAAGAAGGTTTGCTGTGTCTCGTTGCACAGTCTCAAGATCATGAGGCAGACACCAGGACTCAGGCCATTACACGAGTAGAGCTAGACAGGGCTGTAGAAGGGCATCAACCCAGCAGCAGGACTGGTATCTGCTCCTTTGTGTGAGAAGGAACGATAGGAGCACCGCCACAGCCTTACAAAATGACCTACAGTGGGCTACTGGTGGACATGTTTCTGACCAAACCGTCAGAAACAGACTGTATGAGGGTGGCAAGAGGGTCTAACGTCTTCTAGTGGGACTTTGCTCAAAGCCCAGCACCAATTAGCTCAATTCGTATTCACCAGAGAACACCAGAACTGGCCGGTCCGCCATTGGCGCCCCGTTCTCTTCGCAAATGAGAGCAGGTTCACACTGAGCACATGCGACAGACATGAAAGAGTCTGGAGGTGCCAGGGTGAATGTTATGCTGCCCGCAACATCATCCAGCAAGACCAGTTTGGCAGTGGGTAAGTGATGGTCTGGGGAAGCATATCCTTGGAGGGTCTCACAAACCTCTACATGATAGCCAACAGGAAGAAGTCCTCAGAGCCCATTGTCAGACATTATGTGCAGAGCCCATTGTCAGACATTATGTGCAGTGGGCCTTAGCCATCTTGTGTGGGACAATGCCCAGCCTACTGTGGCTAGAGTGTGTACGCAGCTCCTGGATTATGAAAGCATTGTTGCCTGACTGTTACTTTACCCAAACCTGAATCTGGGACATTATGTATCTTTGCATCCGATGCTGCCAAATAACACCTCAGACTGTCCAGGAGTTCACCGATGTCCTGATCCAGGTATGGGAAGAGATCCCCCAGGACACCATCCACTGTCTCAACAGGAGCATGCCCAGATGTTAACAGGAGTGCATATTGGCACGTGGGGTCCATATACACTATTGAGTCCCATTAGGAGTTGCTGTTATGAAATTCATGCAGATTGGATCAGCGTGTGATTTAAATATTTCTCTTTGATTTTCAGTGTGATTTTGAATCCAGCCCTCAATGAGTTAATAATTTTGGTTTCCACTGACTGCTGTTACATCATTATGTTGTTATTTGTTTTTTGTAGTGTATGTGCTGTATATTCTGTGTAACTTTATAGATTAGTGATCGAGGTGGCGGGGTCCCCTTGAGAAAGATTGACCGCCTCTTCAACTACATGTACTCCACTGCTCCCACTCCAACACTGAATCCCTCACAAGCTGCTGCACCACTGGTAACCACCGACCCATTAGTGTACTGCTATGTGTGTGTATGTGTGTGTTTGTGTGTTATACGCTGTCACCTTCCTCCAGGCTGGTTTTGGTTATGGCTTGCCTATCTCCAGACTGTATGCACGATACTTCCAGGGAAACCTGAACCTTTATTCTCTGGAGGGTGTGGGAACTCATGCAGTCATTTATCTGAAGGTGAGACCGTTTACACAAAGCAGTGGAAGCTGTATTGTACCTTTTAAAACATGATTCAGTTTACACATTCATACACAGACAGTCAATAAAATGATCAATGTTAAATTACCACCTTCAGTGTTCAGTCTAACGCTGAGGCTAGACTCATATTTGCCTTTTTATGTGTACATTACATTCATCTAGTAGTGGCAGAATATTTTCAGACTTTTTTTTGTTTTTGGCAATCTGTGACAGATTACACCACTGCAAGCAAATATTCCATACGACAGTGTCTCTCTAACTGTCTACAGGCTTTGTCCAGTGAGTCTTTCGAGAGACTTCCCGTGTTCAACATGTCAGCATGGAGACATTACCAACTGGGCCCAGAAGCCGATGACTGGAGCAACCCCAGCAGTGACCCACGGGACGTGTCTACATTCAAAGCCAACACATAGCCCGGCCATGTAGACCAAGTAGCTACGATACCAACACAGGACTACAAATGTTTTTTGCCAGCTTGGTGCTACCTGTGCGAAGCCTAGTCTACACTAACATGGGTAAATTAGTAAATAGCATTTTTTTTTTTTTGGCTACACTTGCATTTTAAGTGTATCGTCTAAACGTTCCCCATCCACAATTAGAATGTAAAGCAATGTTGAGCATGTGTGAGTGACCTATGGCTCCTTTGTCATTACCACCATGGTTCTTTGTTTACATGCTGTAGTTGTGTGCCACACAGCAGCCAACATGTAGAGAAAATGGCTAGAAAAAAGACAGACAGCTTCTTTGTCTACACAAAGTCAAGTAACAAAATCAAATAGCTAAACATGAAATTAAAATACTTACTGCAGTAAAAAGAGTGACAACAGGTTCATCCATTTGGAACTGTGGAAGTCGCAACCTTATGTCAGTGTTTTCTAAAAGCCATGTATTCTCTTATCCACACTCCAACACCAAAGCTGCATTTTTATTTTCTCCACTTTGGAGACTGGATATGAAAATATTTTTCAGTGATGGATGTTTTAGCATGAATGAATGGGCAAAACATATAAAAACAGGTGGGTTTACAAGTTTAACCATATTAGTGTGCACCAAGCTTGAATCTAAAGCAAGTTGTAATCAAATAGCTTTTCAAATGTTGCCTCTTGGTCTGGTATTTAATAGGTTGACCCATGGATTTTTAAAAATACTGTGTTCTGTTTTTTAGTTGCTAAAATATCAGGGTAAATTATTTTTTTATGGCTTAAATAGTTATTTGTGATATGTTTACAGCATGATTTTTATATCTAGTCACATGCTGTTAAAATATGTCTTGACATGCTGTATGTAGTCACATACTGTTAATGGCTACACTTGAAAAGAACATTATTAGAGGGCACACTATAGTGTCTAAGAGTACTACACCACTAGAAGTACTGCTTATGAATTAATGTTTAATTAATGAATCGTGTCATGGAGTTTCATTTAGTCCTGTGGAGTCTGAGCAGCCTGCAGGAAGTACTACATGTTTCTTTATACTCTGCGTACAGGCCCAGTCTGTATGTTTATGAATAGATAAGAGAATATTACAGAATTATTATGCTTTGTGACCTCAGTTTCCATGGTATAAAAACGCAAACTTAATAAACTAGTACTTGGTAAGTTGGAGAGCTATTTATGTTGGAGAGATTTTTATGCCCCAGCCATGGCAGAATTTCACAAATTGTGACTGCTTTAAATTCCAAAATCATCTATGATTTTAGCATTTAATGCAGGTTCAGGTCAGATACATGTGTATGCCTTGATGGTTAAGATTCAGTAATGCTGCAGAATGTGATAAACATTATTGACTGTGAGCAGCAAAATTTTAAATTGCCTACAGAAACAGGTCAACAGAGGGTGTATCTTCAATTGCTCTGCTCTTTTTGCGTCATTGTTATAGTTAGGAGATTTGCTACACAAGAATAACAAAGGGTTTGCATAATAGTGCTTACAGTACAATTGTCTCAGCACATGGTAATACAATGTACAGAATAGTATTCTTGCACATAATTAGATACATAAGCTGTGTGTCACACCATTTTAAATGGAACAGAATAAGAGTATCTTAAATGTAAGTTCTTCAGTTTGCACATGTGATGGACAAGTGGGAGAATATCTCATCAGTGCTGATGACCTCATTGTTTAAGCTTTGCTTAATCATTTAAAGAAGATTAAGCAAATCTTACAATGAAAATTATTCTGCATATTAAAATCAGTTCAAAACAGTGCACCACCAAAACAACTGGAGAAATAAATGATATTTTATAGGGATGCACAGTAAACGCATTTGTAGAATTAATTTATATATGTAAGAAATGGCATTAAAATAATATTTTTAAGTGTACCCGAATTAAATAAAAATCAGCTGTTAGTGAAGACCTCTGGATGATTCCAGTTTGTAAAAACATGAATTGACATGCTGAAAGTGTGGATCATACAGATATGTCTTACTTAAAATCTGAGTTAAAATCAATAAATAGAAACTAAATCAATAAATGCAAGTTATATTTATATACTGTCACATGCAGTGCATTACGTTCTAATACAATGAATAAAATGAAATACAGCAGATGGGCTGTGATAGGTGTAGTGGGTGTATACTGCGCGGGTGTATGTGTGTAAATATGGGGACTGAGACGTGTTCATGTAGTGTGCATTTTATGTGTGTTTTCATTTCTTTTTGTTTCTCTTTCTGCTGCTGTTGTCAGAGGCTCCTCTGGCCGGTGAAGAACGCATGCGTGGCATCCCATGGGCAAGTGGAGAGGGAGAGCGCCCTCTGGTAGGGCTGTTGCTGGGAGAGGTACTGGGGGACTGGTACGGCGACAGGGCCTGGAGCATACGGCCACTCCTCTCTTGGATCATGTTCTGCAGGTTGAACAGTGACAATACAATGATGAACAATGCCAAGATATTGTTCTGAGGCTAGCTACCAGAAGCTCTTTGGAGCCATCTCCCTAAACTTAATCCTATCTATTATGTTCCACTGAACTGTTAAAGAACTGAGGAGCAACCTAACAATCAGGCGTAGAGCAGTGCTCTAGGGGATGTCCTGACCACCGCTTCCTGTGGTGCCATCACACACTCACCCATGCTCCATCAGGGCCAAACAGCTCCAGGAAGTTCCCGATGAACTCGCGAGACTTCTCCTCCCATTTGAGGATGAGGTCGTGGCTCTTCTCCTCAACGCGGTGCACTAAGTGTTTGGACTTCTCCTCCACTGTCCTCACCGTTTCCTTCATCTTATCCACTTGGTTCTGCAGACGATACTTATTCTCCTGTCAGCAGTCAGATTAGAAGAGACAAAACATTACTGGGCAAGTAATGAAATGTTTTGCACTGCTGTTTTCCCAGAGTGGTGGTTTGCATGAAATCTAGATATTTGCAGACTAGTGGGTGAAGAGAATATGTAAGTGCTCCTAAAACAGCATTATCTAAAATCTTAATGTTAAAATGTATAAAATTTGATGAGGTTAATTCAGCGATCATACATTGATGAAACCAACGTTCAGTTCCTGGGCTGTGTAGCCTCTTTGTAGGTTACGTCTGACGTAGATGTCATAGTTTCGGACTATACGTGTTATGAGATCAGAGGTCGAGATTCCTTCTGTCCTCTGAGTGGCTACAAACATTCCTATGACAGAGAGTCAGAATAATCCATATCATTCATTACCTCCCTAAAAACACAACCATGACAACCATGATTTATAGAGCAAACAAAAAAAATAAAATGCTCAGTGCCTACCTGCATCCTTGATATGTTTGTAAACATCTTCTGATCCAGCAGAAGAGTATGGGATGTCATCATGGGCCACAAAGTCAATCTAATTAAATAAAGCAATTGCTAAATATCTTAAATAGAATATAAAAATAAAGAATATTAAGATTAAGCATAATGTTAAAGTGGTGTAATGCCCCACAGAGCCCATAGTGATGGCTATGATTTGCGATATGCTTGCGTCGTGGTTTACTGACCCTGTGTTTCTTCAGGAACTCAGGGGTGAGAGTCCATGGGGCATCGCGGACCACCTCATCTACGTAGCGGCAATGTATGAGTGCCTCATAACGCTCTGCCTCTGTCATAACTGTGTAGCCTTTATACTTCTGCGTCAGCTTGTCACCGCAAACTTAGACAAACAAGTGGATGGCTGCTTAACACAGCCTGTCTGCTTCTGGTCAAGGATACAACTGAGTCCAGGTTGTTTTACATCTCTATTAAAGATGCAGTATGTGTTTTGAAATAAGAAGGCTTGTGAGCAGTGTGTCAGTGAATGCCATCTGAGTCTTTGGCATTTAAGTCTTTGAGACTTTTGTAGCTCACCTCCAACAATCAAGTGTGTGTTTGGGAACAGATTCTTGGCCTGCATAAGAGCTCGTGCATGGCCCGAATGGAAGAGGTCAAAGATCCCATCAGCATAGACCCTCACAGGCCGGTGAACTGTAAGTGATGGGAACATTGCAGATTCACTCTCTGCCTTTCTCTTGCTATTTTTTAAGCCCCTGATTCACACTTTGTCCCTACAATGTGCATCTCTGCTAAGAAAAGCTTATGGGACAACAAATAGACCACAAATAGAGGACGTGTCTTACCGGGAGTGCCACGCCGGGCCTGAGCTAAGGTGAGCTTATTGTGAGGGATGTCCACATCAGTGCCTGGCTCTTTAGCAAATACCGCCGGTTCTCTCAAAGTCTGTCAAAGAGATATTAAGTAAATTTCCCGGATGTATTCCCATGGTGAACCAAACAGAAAATATAGAGCCCAGAGTACTTGAACTTTCTCCAAGTGTTCATGCTCCAGATAGATAGATAGATAGATAGATAGATAGATAGATAGAGAGAGAGAGAGAGAGAGAGAGAGAGAGAGAGAGAGAGAGAGAGAGAGAACCCTCTGGTCATCAGAGTCAGAATTATGCTAGGTTCAGTTTGTCTGGGTGGTTTAACTTGATAATCATCTGTCAAGCCATTAGTATCTGGCTATTACCATAAAGATAATCCCTCTATGACAACTTAGTGTCTTTAAAAAAATTGCTCATATAATAAAAGTTTCATGAAAGGTTTAAAAAACACCACTGAAAAGCCTACTTAAATGTTTAAAACATGATCCTCAATGTATGCCAAATATGACCAATTGCACCATGCAATTGTTTTGTCAAGGAATATAAATAATTGTATATATTATATATACATCATTTGCCTTTTTGCTAAATGACCACATTAATTCAAAGACACAATTTACTAATTCACACCATGCCCAAAGTAAAGGAAACAATATGTGTTAGACATAAAAGCATTCTGATTCATGCAATTCATGTCCTATCTGGAAATAGATAAAAATCTGTGATGACAAGAACTCCATAGATATGTAATAAGAACTGAGAATGTAACTGATATGTCCCATTGCCAATGGTCTTTGAACTCTCAGCTGTTGAGAACAGCCAATGGAAGACAGACATGAGGGTTGAGTGATTCTATAGTGGGATGTCAGCATACTGACATTTTAGGTTAAAACCATGTTTTTGGTTAATATGAGCTAACAAGCCTGTAAAGTCCATCCATAACCACCGTCATTTCACTATGCAGACAGTATTACAGATTTTATGGTTCATACCCTAAATACACTTTTCATATTTCTAAAATTGTTGTATCCATTGCATTATTCAGATCAAAGAATGAAAAAAAGAAAATTAAAAATGAAATCATGGTGATTAAAAACAGAAGAACTTGTCTACTACATGTAAGAATGGTAGCCTTATGTGTGTAGAGTAGCCTTATATGTGTCCACTGGTGTAATGCAAGTTTTTCATGACTTGGGTATCAAGTTAAAAAGATACTCAATATAGAAACCTCTAAACAACTTATATATCTAAATAGATATATTTATTTAGCTGAACTTTAAAATGCAGCTGTTTTGTTCGAAAAGGCTCTATTTATGAAGTTTGCGCTTGTTTGAGGCGCATTTACCTTGACAGCTGGTGGTCTGCGCTGCTGTTGAGTCTGAGTGCCACGTGGGCCATGGCGTCTCCTGTTCACCATGACAGATGGTTCTGCTTCTCCTGGCGAGTGGCTCCCTAGTGTTTCCACTGACAGCTCGTGTTCATATGCATACCTTCAAGCTTTAACTATAGTGATCAGCATGACGCAACAAGTGTACAAAGTTCAGTTAACCATCAACACAAATACTACCAAAGGAATGGAGGGGAGAATGTATAAGTAACACTTAATAGTACACAATAATACTATTGATAGTATCATCATATGGTGAGCCACTACCTTGGCTTTTCATTTTTTGAAAAAATTTTAATTAAAATATTAATAAAATATGACTAAATAAATCACTGATCATAATAATTGCTTTTAATTATTTTTTATATTAAGTTTAAAAGTTAATTATTAATATAATTGCCTTGCCTGTTGTCTCCTTTGCCTTCAATTTTAACTGTGACTCTGGGTTTAATACTGTTCCCTATGAATAGATTTATTGATAAAGAGACAAGCACTAGCCTACTTTAGTTTTGGATATTATAGTCTGAAAATAAATGTGAGTAATTTCCATCTTTTTTCACCAGACTGTGTTGTGTACTAGTTCTCCTTTGCATACTTTATTATTCTTCCTTCTGCTTTTTCTCAGTCTCCATCATCTTCTTGTGTTCCTTTTCTCTTCAGCCATTTAAAGCGTTTCAAGGTTTTCTCTCTTTTGGCATGATCTTTATCTGTTCACCTTCCTAATTTTTCTTCACCTCCATTACTTTCTCTGTGCATTTAAACTATGGGAGCAACCCTGGGTGTTTCTTTCTGTATTTCTTCTTTTAAGTTCTTTTGATTTTGGTTTCTCTCTGGGTTCTTTTTTGTTTTCCCTCTGGTTTAAGCTGTTGCTGCTAACCCTAACCCTAACAAAACCTGGACAGTTGGGCCTTCTGGGCATGAAATCAAATCTCCAAATTGATTTAATAGTACAATGCATTATTTAAAACATTGCCAGTTGAGAGACTCAAAGTCAAAGTGAAATGTATTTATATGGCATGTTTTATGGTCACAAAGCAGCTTTACCTATGCCCGTGTCCAAGCCCCCCATGAACACTTTGAGGGCAACAGTGGTAGGAGTTGAGAAAGAAACCATGAGGGGAAGCAAGCCTCAAGGGGTCGGTAGGGGTGTGGGCAAGGGCACATCCTCCTCTGGATGACGACGGACACTACAATAGCAACTCTCATTCCACTTTGCACCCTAAGTCTCTGTGGCATTTCCACTGTAATGTGGCTCACATGATGGTGAGTATAAGGATGTGGTTGGCCTCATATCAGGGCATGATTTAAGAGTCAGGGTGGAGCTCATTCTGAGGGTGGCCAGTGTGCCATGTGATGAACCTACATAAAGCTACAGATAGAGAGGCAGATGAACTAGAGCAAAGGTCCTGGACATGAACATGGAACCAAAGTCCTGGAGGTGTTGTGAAGGCTGGACTGCCTACCAAAGATTATTCTACTTACAATAGCTGGATTGTATCAAATAAAGCATACAGCAGTGCCTGGAACATATGAAACTTTAGTACTAATAGTACAAGCATTTTAAAATCTAATACTCCTGATGAAGGTGGCATAAAATCTAGAATTATACAGTTCTACAAAATAAATAATACAATACAGTGATGACATTTAACTTTTTTTCACCTTTATTTCAAACTCAATCTCATTTCAAGTCAAAATATCCCACAGGGCAGGACTATGTTTATTCTGTGTTAGAGGCAAGATGGGTTGTTATCGCTCTATAGGGTGATTGCAAACTGCTTCATTTACATCCACCAGTTTCTTAATTCCTAGCTCATGGACTCTGTCGATACTCTAAAAAGATTCCAGTAATGCTTGCTGAGCTGTAGAAGATCCTGAGAAGCCTTGATCTCAACCTGTAGTTGCTCCTTTTCATTGATCCATTCCCTTATACTGCCTCCTCTTCTCACATGCTGAGTCACTTATCTATAATTTAGGCATATTCCTGCATTGGTCTTTCCCTGAGAGTTCTCCCTGCTCTTGTTATTCTTACTCATGCAGAATCTTGTTATTCAAAATTATTAAATACATGAACAGATCATTTTTAGTTAGTATTAATTTAATACCTTATGTATATCCAGCTTTTAAAAAATAATATTAACTTATTCTTTTATTCAGATGTATTATTAGGTTTTACACTGCAAGCAATGATACGCAGCCTGTCAGCTGTCATATCACATTGATATCACTGTGATCAACACTGTTTTCTATTTATGGAGATATGCTTATTCTTCTTTCTTTGACCTCAGTTTGCTTACTACTGTGCTTTCTGCAAGGAAAGTGCTATTCTGGAATAGCTCAAATAGTGATCTGTGTGTGTTTATCACACTGAAATTTTAGCATGTGCATCAGTCTGTCTCACCTTCTCCATCTTTGTATCATAGTTTTGGGAATCATGAAACATCAACATTATTGGTAGTAATAATATGGCACAAATAAGGTAGATGAAGACAAGGTTGAAAAATTGGGACCAATAGAAATATATTTAGGATTGTAATATTTTTGTGTGTATTTGTATCGTGTAATTGGTTCTTATGAAACTTTAATATGTTGGGATGTGTTTTAATGCCAAAATCCAAGTTTAAAATAGATAGCATCTTGATAGTTTTTAAAGCAGATTTTGTGTTTGCCGTTTATGTTTTTGTGTGTAGAATTTGGAGAAAATTAGCCATTGTTTCAGAAAATGTCTCTACAATTATGAAAAACAAATTCCGGATGACGTCACTGTCATGTTAAGAAATATTTTTCGTTTCCTCGCGAGATTATAAAAAAACGTTGGAAAGTGGTCGGTGTTTCACGAAAGAGACATGCGCGTGCATTCACACGTGGTTAACAGAGGCGCACAGAGCGAAGATGGCGGACAGTGAAAGTAGGTAAAATTTCAAATGTTTGTTTAGGGAAAGGATTTCATGCATTGTTAAACATAATCCATTTAGGAAGTTTGCTATTTTGGCATGCAGATAATGTTATTATTATTATTTTTATTTTATTTTTTGCATTTTAACGCTACAACTACATTCAAAGTGTGTTTTTTGTGTTCTGTGCTGATGATCTAGGCAGCAGCATGGCGCATTGGAAATAGTTGCCAGGCGCAAAACCCATTTTCCTTTGAAGTTTATGCATGGATGTGTATAAGCATAACTAGTTGTTTAGCAAGTTTATAGGCTTGCGGATGTTTTCTTTAATAACCACATATACCTAAGATAGGTAGCGTCACTCAAATTGTACCTACGTTTTCCAGCTTGTCGAACGCTAGCCAGCTAGCTTTAATTTGCGCGGCGGCATAGGTATGCTATTAATATAGTTAGCTAGCTGTTCCGTTAGCTCGGGTTATGGCTTGATTTTTAATTTTCTCATGCATTCGTTTCAGAAAGGAAGTTGAGCTTTTGTATACCGAATTGATTTGGGATTATAACTTGTTGGCTACTGAATACTTTATATGAAGACTTGCCTCGTCAGACACGTTTAATTTTGAAGGGCCCAAATCGAACTAATCTCTAAGATTCCTTGTCTTTCAGTAGCATATTAAAGGTTGCTAATTATCGTTGAACTAGATCAGAGTTCAACATTTTGGTACACCACGTGTTGTCTGGATGCGCCACGTGGTTGCACTCACGGTCATATAGTCTGTAATCAAACCTAGCTAGATAGTTGGTCAGTAGTGACTGACTGGCTACTTCAGTTATCACGTCTATTAACGGAAGATGTGGTTTACATAGCCCTCTGCCCTGAAATAAAGTCTGCAGGGCTCTAAAGTGAGTAGCATGGCTAGCTCGCTAATTAGATGGAGAATTACTGTGTAATTGTAACCTTAGCTGCCAGCGTGTTAATTTTGTATTACTTTTTTCAGTTGCCAAGAAAGAGAAAAAGAAGAAAGCAAAGAAGATTTCAGATGAAGAAGTCGGGGTAATTCACTCTTTTTACGGTCTCATTCTCAATTAACATGATATCCGTTCAGGATGCTTGTTTTGGATTTCTTTAACCAATGACGTTTAACACACTTTTTGTCCTTATAAATTCCTTTAACAACTGAACTGACCTTTTTGCCAACAGGAAATCCAGGAAACTGGTGACTTTCTCATCAAGCCTGAATCCAAGGTCGCCAAGCTTGACACATCACAATGGCCTTTGCTTCTCAAGGTAAGCTTTCTCCATTCAGACCTCCATTCTGATGTGGTATTGGGCTGAGCCAGCATGTGACATGATGATTGTGTTTATCCATTCTCCGAGTGCTGCCGGCCACGTCTCTCTGCGGCCTATGCTGCTCCGGTGTTCTGCCGGGCCAGCAGGTTTGGCATTCAAGCCAGCTGTTGCAGAGGGACTGGACCGGCTCCAGCAAAGACGAGCAAACGCTTCTGATTACATGCTTTGCTATAGGCCTCAGAGAATCATCTACTCATTATTAATGCAAGAAGGACTTTCTTTTTTTTTTTTAAATTGTTTTAATATTAAATGGTTTGCTTTACCATCTAGAACTTTGACAAGCTCAACATAAGGACAGCCCATTACACACCCCTGCCTCATGGCTCGAATCCACTGAAAAGGAGCATTCATGATTACGTCAGGTAAACTGATCTGTAAATGACATGGCATGTTTGGAGAAGCCACATGATGCTACATAGATTGCATTAGCACTCTGTGCAAAGATGACCAACTATCTATCACCCAAGACTGATGGCTTCTATCAGAAAATGGTTGCGAGATCGCAGTCTGCATTGCACCCAAATTTAATTTTGATGCATGCTCTTGTTTCATTCTTTTTTTTGTATTTCTCTGTCCAGGTCTGGCTTTATTAACCTGGACAAACCTGCTAACCCCTCCTCTCATGAAGTGGTAGCCTGGATCAAGCGCATCTTGCGTGTGGAGAAGACTGGTCACAGTGGTACCCTCGATCCAAAGGTCACGGGTTGTCTGATCGTGTGCATCGATAGAGCCACACGACTGGTTAAATCCCAACAGAGCGCTGGTATGTTCCTCTCAACTTTTAGCAGCTGTGTCTGTTTTATGATTTCTACATAAAGGACTGATCTTGGATCAGCCCATACCTGTCCTGTACTTTGAAGCTAGTTTTGTTAGCCTGACCTCACGCAGTAAACCCAGTGGCCTCTCCTCACTACTCTTGTGCCGTGTGTTGCAGGCAAAGAGTATGTGGGCATAGTACGGCTGCACAATGCAATAGAGAGCGAGCATCAGCTTGCGAGGGTAAGTGGACCTGTGTCTTAGTTTGAACCGGAATTGTCCAAAGGTCCATCCTGTAAGTCCAGTATGTGGTGTGGTAGAATGATGAATCTGTTTATCCATTCTCTGAGTGTCTCCCGGCCCTCCTTTCTTGCTGGCTCTTTCGCTCATTTTTTGGGCATGAGCACCAGCACTGCCAGCCTCCTCGTCCCTGCTACAGCGTTCTGCTGATGCAGATGATGCTAGAGGCCCATGTAGGTTTGGAGGGCCAGGGTTCACCAAAGAAGAACTTGTTGTGCTGATGCCATATCCAAGAGTTACAGGGTTTTGAGCAGGAATTCTGGGAAATGTAGTTTAATTTCATCTCTGATCCCACCGCTGCTCTCTTAGGCCCTGGAGTGCCTCACGGGAGCCCTGTTCCAACGGCCTCCCTTAATAGCTGCTGTGAAGCGACAGCTGCGAGTGAGGACCATCTACGAGAGCAAGCTCATAGAGTATGACCCAGAGAAAAGACTTGGTGAGAACTTGCATCCCACATGGTTCCCCATGCCATTTGTAGTTCATCCCATCTGCTTGCGTTGCCGCTCCATTGCAGCGTGCTTTGCATGAGGGTGGTTTGTGTACAAAGGCTTTTCAACACCCACGACTGACTGCTTTGGCATGCCGACTTTCACCGATCCCTTGGGGATTGTCAAGCATGGCTGTTGAAAACCCTGTCTCCCTCTGTGGTCTTTGATACAGGCATCTTCTGGGTGAGCTGTGAGGCAGGCACGTACATCAGGACGCTGTGTGTTCATCTGGGTCTGCTGCTGGGTGTGGGTGGTCAGATGCAGGAGCTCAGAAGGGTCCGCTCCGGGGTGCTGGGGGAGAAGGTATGTCACCGATTTGCCCACAACCATCTTGACATGTTGAACTGCATTTGCTTGACTGAGAACTGGCTTATTGTGGCTGTTGTGGCAAAGACTTGAATACTGTGCATAATGTGTACTGCCATATTTAGATTTTGTAAGGATGGTGAACAAGCTAAATGGGTAACAAGCTAAACGGACATCAGGAAGTCAGTCACTGTTGCCACACAAAGTAAAAAAAAAAAAAAAAAGAGAGAAAAAAAGAAAAAACTACTTCAAGTACGTTCACATTTTTATTTTATAAGGAACAGGAGGAAAAATAAAAGCTTTAAATAAACTAAATTTATGGGCTTAGATCCATTTAGTTGCTCATGCTGTGCAGTTTATGCATGTGCTGCATTTGTTCTTTATAGGCCTTCTGTAATTCACGGTCATTGCCCATTCTCTGGGCTTCCACTCAGGGGGTTGTCTCTGACCAAAGTGTTGAGTTCAGTTCTGGGCTTTGCTCCCCAGTCCTGGTAATTAATCTTTGGGACAGAACATGGCTGAATGCAGCGGAAATGGTGGCTGTCTTGCTACTTTGCTGTGCCTTGGCCAACAATCTATCTCTTTCCCAAAACACTTGTGATCTACCTACGACTGTTATCACTCTGAATTTGTCCCATGACAGGACTGCATGGTGACCATGCATGACGTGTTGGATGCCCAGTGGCAGTTTGACCACAACAAGGACGAGTGCTATCTGAGGAGAGTCATCTACCCCCTGGAGAAGCTGCTCGTTTCCCATAAGAGGATCGTCATGAAAGATAGCGCAGTACGTACTCTTCCTCTTCTGCGTGTTCAAAGCCATGTAGGTTGACTTGTGTAAACAGAGGGCAGCAGGAGTAGATGCTCATGGCCTCTGTTTGACATTGTGTACAGTTTGGCCTTGTTCATGATTGATGCAGTGTGTTTTTTCCTTTCCTTAGGTGAACGCCATCTGCTATGGTGCAAAAATCATGTTGCCCGGTGTGTTGCGGTATGAGGATGGCATTGAAGTGAACCAGGACATTGTTGTCATTACAACTAAAGGAGAGGCCATTTGCACAGGTGAACTGCAGACCCTCTACCCATCACCTGCCTTGTGCTGCCTTAATTATTTAAAGCCACATGATGTTTTCTAGATTGCATTAGCACTCTGTGCAAAGATGACCTCCCATCTATCACCCAAGGCTGATGGCTGTAGTTAATGGCTTGCTTTCCTCAAGAGAAGAAGGCTGGTTTTAAAGTGTCTCACTTGCTTTGTAGCTGTAGCCCTGATGACAACGGCAGTCATCTCCACCTGTGACCATGGGGTGGTGGCCAAGATCAAAAGGGTCATCATGGAAAGAGACACCTACCCCCGCAAATGGGGTCTGGGGCCGAAGGTGGGGTTCTGCAACAAGCTCTGTCATGCTCCTCTTTAAAGCTCTCATTACAGTTCGGAATGTCCATAAAGTATGTAAACTTTTTTGGTGCTGCTTGTCCATTACAGGCCAGCCAGAAGAAAATGATGATCCAGAAGGGTCTGCTGGACAAACACGGCAAGCCGAACGGCAGCACCCCAGTGGACTGGAAGGAGAGCTACGTGGACTACGGGTACCCTGTGCTAAACTGCTATAACCCAGGCCTAGGCATTCATTCACTCACTCAATCTAAGTTGAGTTAAATGTGTCACGAGCACTCCATGTGGTGCAGCGAGTACGGCCTTGAATATTGAAGTAATGATTTTCCCCACAAATAAACTCGAACGAATGGCACATCTGCAGACCGTTATCCCTTTTTAGCCTGATGTGACTCTGGAGGGAGTCTGTCTGCTATATCAGTGCTCAGAATTCAGGTCAGTTCTGTCTGCAGTGTGTGTGGCAGGCCCTTGGGTTCTGTAGACATGCTTATCAAATTGCACCTAAAGTGCTTTTGTGATGTTTAAAATTGTGAGATGTAACTTCTGACACTTGTCCCATCCATTTTGTTCAATTGCTGTTCTTGACCTGACCACTAGAGGGCTTTGTCTTTCAGCGTCAAACCCAAGCAGGAAGCAGCGGCCATCGATGGTAATGCTAAGCAGGCTGTAGCGAAGGTACGCTGTCGGTTTCCTTTGGTCCGCTGCAGTAGTGCATGACATCTGCACCTTTGGGATTCTAATTCTCTTCTGGTCGTCACCCCCCCTTAGAGGAAACGTGATTCGAGTGGAAGCGAGGTTGAAGCCACGCCCACGCCCCTGAAGGCGGTAGATGAGATTAAAAAGGAGAAAAAGAAAAAGAAGAAGGATAAGAAGATGAAGCTGGCACAGGAAGCGGCCGAGGGGGAAGGGGAGGCGACGGGGGAAGGAGAGGCTGAGGTAAGCACTGTTGCAGAGTTTGAACTTGGGGCAGGGGGAGGAGGAATACATTAACTTTTACAGCACTGTGGGACCCTTGACTCAAAGTGGATGTTGAGGGCTATGATGAGCACTATTTATAAAAAAAAACTGCAATATAGCAGGCAAGTAGTGTGTGGAGAAAAAATTGATTAAAGACTTTTTTTTTTTTTTTTTTGCTGATGTGAAATGCCATTACATCAGTAATTTCTTTCAACTGGATGTTTGCCATATTGAACAGCCCTGGAAAATATGGCTAATGGCTTTTAGTGGACACTTTGGCTGTTTTGAAGGCAGCTGTATTTTTAAAGTCAGTAAGAATGGACTGGCCCTACATAAATGTCGCTTGTCACTGCATATGCATCCTTCCTCATCTAACTTCGTTAGCATATCTCTAAAGTGATATGAACGTTCATTCAACTGCTGTGTTCAATCTTGATCACGTTTTGAACATTTAGTTTTAATTGAGCAAATCGGAGATTAAGGATTTTCTGGGAACTTGAAAAAATCCAGCACCCGCAAATCCTTCAGGGCTGTGTAGTAATTTGTAGTATAAATGCTTATTTAATTTCACAAAGAAAGTCCGGTTTTCATGGTAGCGGATCAAATGGTAGAATGATTGTCAACAGAGCTTTTCCTCATTCACCACTCAGATTGTGACATGTGCAGTGCTGAATTCAAATGGTAAGCCATCTAATCAGGATGGACTGGAAGCAGTGTATGGTACTTGAGACGAGTGTCAGTACACCACTACTAGTAGTGTTAACTGGCTACCAAATATCTCCTTTGAAGTCTGTGCATGGATGTATAGTTGTGATTTACTGCACATTGTTAAGCAGTACACTTTCGCTGTGTGAATCTTTCTACAGACGTGTTTCATTCCTAAAAATATTCTAATATTTAATGTGCTAAATTGTCCAAAGGTCACAGAGAGTGCCAAGAAGAAGAAGAAGAAAAAGAAGGTGAAAGAGGCTGAGGCTGGTTCGGACTGAACTCCAGAAGACCCATCCAGTGGACTCTTGAACCCTCAGGCAAAGCGAGGGGGACTGTGTGGGGAGAGTGTACCTGAAGTGACCTCCCGTGATGCGCCTATGGAATTCTGCTCCCACCACTCTCCCTCAAGCACCCAATCACCTTTTGAGCTTCAGAATGACTGTCAGGCATGTAATCCTTGACCTCTGGTTTTAGGATGGATTTGACACTTGAACTGAATCCCTGTGCTCCTTGTTGGTGTTCAGTCTGGCTCTATGGAGTCCGTTTCAGTAATTTACAATGGCAATGTCTTTTGGAAACATTTGGCAACAGTAATTGAATACTGGAAGCAGCTTATCGACAAACAGACTGCAGCTTGGAGTTTGTAGTAACTCATATAACGCCCCTTGTGCCCTGCGTACAAGTCCAACAAACAAGACAATGCACATTTGTACTTGGGGTTTATGAAGTGCGTTTTGTGTGTTCTCTATCGACATTCACATGGCATAAATGAGGTGTCTGATCTATCCTTTAAGCTCCATGGATGGAAGAAGTTGGCTGTGGTTATCCAATATCCCTTTTCCCTGAAACATACTTTTATTTACATTGAATTTTTTTTTTTTTTTTTTTTTTTTGGGTTTGGGGGTAGGGAGGGTGTACATGTGAGGGAGGGTGATGCTGTTTTATTTTGTATTGTATACAACACAGGATCTAATTGTAATCCTAAATCAAATTAGTTTGATCAAGATTTTTTTCTACATGTTTTCTGTTTTTCTTCAAATACCAATGCTCAAGACAGCCAGTGTTGGATGTTTATTCAGTTTATTTTGGAAGTGCAAGACCCAATGAGCAGCATCCAGTATGAGAAACACTTAAAGGTGGCTAAAGTATCTTAGATCTGCATTAACTGGTGACATGACTTCCCTGTTTTTACTATAGTATGAAGTGTAAACATTTAAACTGGTAGTTCCATGGCACTTCCTGTTAAAATGATGCAAAGGCCCATGAAGAGCACAGCAAAGGTTGAGCAAAGATCAGACCTTGTTGAGCAGAAGGGTGTTTATCACAGTAGTGGTCCTTTTTGCATGAACTAGCACACCTGCCTGATGTTTACTAGCACAGCGTCCTGCTCACCGCTCTGTAAATCTCGATGGCAAAACTCAAGTCATATCTGACAAACCAATCCAACTTATTGCTTTAATAAAATAAACATCCTTGCAAACACTGAAGCCAGGGCTAGCTGCCTGCACATGCGAATACAACAGCCTGGTCTTGGTGTAGTCTCATGACGTGGCACTGCACCTGCTTTAGAACAGCAAGGGTCCGTCGCCTCCGCCCCTGCCCCGGTCGTGGGAGAGGTTGGTGAAGGGCTGTGTGGATGTTAGTAGACCCAAGACACAGGCACCCACTGCGGCCTGGTGGAGGCGCCCTCCAAGGCCTCCTCCACGCCCTTCACGCTCTCAGTGATGTCGTTGTTCACCAGTGCCACGTCAAAGAAGTGACGATACGTGCTGAGAATGGCATCCGATTCTTTCTGTATGTTTTGCAGAGCCTCTGTCTGTGAAGAAAATGGAGCCTTGGAACAAATGTCTTTAAATGAACTCCTTTGATACTTGGTCTAATTGATCATTGTTAAGGATTTTATTTCTGAGATGGAAAACTTCTGTGCACCTCTCACTGATAAAAAAAAATAATTTATTGGGTTGTCAAAAATGAAACTTCAAAATGAGTCTACCTGGCTGCCGGTATTGGTTGGAGCTATGAACACAACAAGTGGAGCAAAATCAGCTGTTCTGAGGAGCTTCAGAGTCTGGAAGAAAAGGAAGGACCCTCATGAATGCATGTTGACAAAATTGGTTCATCTACAGTGATGGTACATTTAATTAGTAAAGGTCAAGTGTAGGGGAAGTAGTTTGGTTTTCTGATACTGTAATAAGGTGGACATGTTGGGCATTCTGTCTTCCATAACTTTCACGATCTGAAAAGATACTAGTGAAACTTTGGATTACCTGAGGTTCCACATCCAAAAGTGCAATCTTGCCCTGCTCATGGATCTTCAGGATGGTCTCAATCTTGGTGCCAAACATGCTGCCCTGGAAACTGCCATATTCCAGGAACTCATTCTTGATGATGCATTTGGTCATCTCCTCGTTGGAGATGAAATAATACTCCTGACCATTCTCTTCATCTTTCCGTGGTGGTCTAGTGGTGTCTGGTTGAATTCAGAAGTGTTTCATTAGACTGGAAAGTATTTCCTACCTACCCATGCAAAATCACTTTGGACACTTGTATGAGACACAGCTACAATGACAAAAGAACTGCACATATGATGAAATATGCATCCTAAAAACATTAAAAACTACCCAATTCTGTTTTATAAACCAGTCAAATGAGGCCAGTTGTTGACTAGTTAAATGATTGTTAATGTCTAGTAGTTCCTACACCTGTGTAGACTCCTGACAAACAATGACTGGCTGAAATTGGAACAACCTGTACAATAAATATGTGGATCAACTTACGAGGTGCAGGGTACGCAAACTTTTCAGGGTATTTGGTCAACAATGAACATTTTATGTGACTCCTTCCCACACCAGGTGCTCCTAAATGAAAGAATATAAAAGTGAAGGGCCCCTTAAATATAAACCAGAACAGGTAGAGTAACTTCAAACCTGCCCTCTTACAGTACTTTTAAAGTAACCAAAAATCTAAAGCATATGTTATTTGCAAAAGAGAACAGATCAATAATTTTTAATCCTTAATTCATACTCTGAATGGACACTCTTTAGGCCCTATCCACAGCCATCTTACCAATAAGTACAAGGGTTTTCCTGCTGAATGCAGGGAGCTGCACCACCTCTTCATAAGAAATGACATCAAGCCGATCAAAAACTAACAAAAAAAAAAAGATTTTCTCAGCCAAAATAAGGTTTAAGATTAAGTCTAAGGTTCATGTGAAAAGAGTGAGATGTTCCTCACTAGAGCTGTGTTTGGCCAGATACTTGTCTTTGCATTTCTTCTTTTTGCCAAAAGGACTACAGGACTGACTGGCCTCGCTGGATTTGCTTTTGCTGGCTGCGCGCCTGTCGAGTGTTGGACAGGGGGTGGGGTGAATTTAGGAATCTTGAAATTTCATAAGTATATCAGACACAAGAACAGTAAGTTAGCAAGAGATGACTCAGTTTGCACTCGACCTTATCTGAGTACATTTTTAAAAATAAAAATATGGATTAAAGTAAACAAAATAAAGGTTATGTTGGACTATACCATTCCTGAAGTTCTGGGGAAGGGATGAGTCCTGCAAAGTCTTTGGCCGAACTGTCCACCCTACCCTGCCACCAGTTTGGATCCTGCTTGTTAATGATCTGAATGATGTCGCCTGTTTGGAATTTAAGGCCTGCCTCTTTGCATGGGATGAGGTCATCCTTGGCAGGGTCGTAGTCAAACTGAGCTCTCACATACATCTGCGGGGAGACAGACAACAACTGCATTGCTATTCTTCACATATTCACATTCAAAATAAATTGACAAAGTATAAATTAACCAATAGCACAATGATATCAAGCATAGGTGCAACATAAATGGATGATAGACTCTCAGACTGTAATCATAATATATTTAATATATAATAAGCAGTGTGTATATTTTTCTTAATATGAATATTGACTTTCTTCCATGAGTGAGAATGCATAAACACATTCTCATCAAACCACATCTGTCATATACCTTAGTCTCCTGAAAAAGATAACAGGCAAAGATGTACTTCACTGACCGTAGCCATAAACATGACTGGAACATTTCTAAACTGATATATTTTTCCCAGACATTAACATCCTATTGGTTTACAGCTTTTCTTAATCATTTTCATAATCATTCATGTAACCTATTGATTTCATTATGTTTTTAATCCAGTCTGAATCAGCAGGCATTTCTACTGTTATAATGTGCAAGAAAAGCCTGTAAATGTCATTCTGCCTCAGTCTTCAGCTTCTTCAGATGAATTGCTTAGCTAACGCCACATAGTGTTCTGGTTCTTGTAGGATTTGCCAGTTACATCTCTATTCAGTGCAGTGTATATCCATGTTTTTCCATTCAATAAATCAATAATCGACAAAGGTCACTACAGGCTATTTTTAGTACCCTTAAGAAAAATGTAGTTTAGTCATCACAGCTAGATGTGCTCATCGAGTCTGACTACTGGTGGAATACTATCATGGCAGAAGCAAAACATCCAGTGTAAAAATAAAAACTGCTGTTGAATAGGCTTACACTATTCAGCAAAAAGGTTTGGGTTCATATTATGAGGGCACAATATAAACCACCACATCTATGTAATTGTTCTGTTGATAAGTAAAACTACTGCCATTGCACAGCCCAATGTGAACTACAACTTCTCTGACACATTAACTTCTCATATTCCGCTTTAGCTCCTAAATGAGTTGACAGAGTGTAAGGACAGGGTGTGATCAGCAGATGGCACAAAAAAAATACAGGAGGTTTCTAGTTAATTTAGGGAAGTGTAATTTTCTATGGTTAGTCACTTATCCTGTCTAGTGATTGAATAGTCACCTGAGTCAGAGGATTAGAAGATTTACCTAATAAGGAACAAACTGTGTGTAATTCAGAAATTACTTGTACTGAAGACAGTTTTGTGGAACAAAACAAATACATGAATAAATTCCAACATCAGTCATACCAAACCGGAATTCTTAATGTAAAACAATACAGGCTAGATTCTAGTGAACCAAAATAAAATTCAAAGGTATTGATTTGACATAAGCTAAATGTAGCTTTTTTGTACCTCACAAACCAGTGAACGATTTTGCTGCTTGGGGATGACTTTCAAAGTGACCATGCCACTGGTGTCTTTCTGTAAAAATGAGGACAAAAGTCATTTTCAATTTCCTTTTTCCAAAAACAGGATTACAGGTGGCAGTCTTTGTTCTAGAGCTGGGAATAGTCTAAACACTTGCCAGAATCTTTTGCAGCTGGTCTACACTGTGATTAGCCACACTTTGGCCATTGATCTCTGTGATTTCATCTCCTTCATGTAGGGAACCTAGGACACAGGCATAAACCATGTCAATGAAAGAGACTCATGTGAGAGCAAATACTGCATCAACGAGGAGCACTGGACAACACCTAAATCTTTCATTTCATACTAGCTCATAACCAGTTAGTGGGTCCGAGTATTAGCACCAAGCACCTTGTCTGTGGATCATCCCTCCATGTAATATTCTTGCCACTGTACACTTCTGCTTTTCATTCATCTTCAGAGTTACACCCTGCGGAAAACAAGAACACGGGAACTTGTTATGTTTGCGCTAACAGTGCTGTAACAGGATTTTACTACCGTGCTTTGTGACCTCTGGCGGTGCACGCGAGGCAGTACCAGTGGCTCAGACAGGTTCTTCTCAAAGGCCACCTCCCGTATCTGGGCAACTTCGCTGGCGTTCATGTGGGCAGCACTGCCATTGCTGTATGCCTCCTGCTCCTTTGCTTCCAACGTCTGCATGGCCACCTGAAAGTGCACATACACACACAGTCATGTCAATGCCTTAGAGCATGTAAACCCATTGTATTTTCAGTGAGGACTTCAGTTCTGCTTACCGTAAACTGGTAAACTGCATTATATGTGTAGACATGACACAAGCATAATGCTTCAGTTACATAATGCTTATTATACCACTACACCCTTATGTCACACTGCCACATCCCATGTTAAAAGCTGCCTCACAGCAGATATGGAGTTGTGACATTTGCTCTGGGTTAAAGATTAAACAGTCACATTTTCGCCACCTCATTAGATTGCGAACTTCATGATACAGCTACCATGGTTGTCATGGTTATGTGTTCAGTCTACTGGGTCAAACTGATACAACATTCTTTAAATGGAGGATGCTAGATACGCATCACCGAAGCCATCCTTTGTTGTTTCATTTGGTGGCAGTGCATCAAAAGCTTGCAGTAGGTTGCATAATCTAGGCACAGCAATAAATGACTCGGGAAGAATTATTTGACAATGCCGTTTATTAAGATCAAAAGTTCCTGCCATCATAGCAAGAAGATCTATGGAGGCTTCTAATGTGATGTGTATTATTTTAACAGTCAACAACCACTACAGCTGCTAGTTGGGTTCATACACAAGTAACACACAACAGTTTGGATTTTACTGATACAATAGGCAACAGACAGCTTCATCTACCTCACTGCTCCTCACATTTTGTACTTCCAGGCCTTTTGTTAACTGATTTTCTGTCCAAGTTGGGAGGACCTTCAAGTTTTTCCAGAAATACCCATTTTCCTAAACTTCTGGATTACAGAGACTACACAGAGCTGTTGAAACCCACAGTGTTCAGTGCTTTACGTACTCAGTCAATATTCCACATATGGAGCCATTCCTGAGCTGAATGATCTAGGGCAGTAAAAACTCAAAATAGTTTAGTACACTGTGCCTTCCAGACCAGGAGTTGGAAACCCCCAGCCATATACGTGTCGAGGCCTGAAACCCTCACTCTAATGAATGATGAATGTGGGCTAATAGTTTACACAGCTGGGAAGCCCATTGATGGGGACACAGGAAGGATCTAAAGGGCAACGGTGAACATAACCACACATTCAGCACACCCAGTTCATAACTTGGCATCCCATGACTCAGGCTTTCGTGTGGTGCCAGAATGCTAATCTGATGTGTGCCACTGCGTGCATGACTATAGTGAAGGCTAAAGGCCATGCTTCTTGTATGACTGTAATTACAGGGCTGGAACTTTGGACTCGTGTGCTGAGGCAATGAGTGGGATTATGCAAGAGATACTTGCAAAAACATGACGTGCCTTCTAAGGGCGAGGAATTTCAATAACAAGATCCTACACTGATACCTAACAAACTAATCAAATTTCCAGTGAATATGGGATTCGAATTTCTCTGAAGTTCATCAAAGCATAGAATTCACAGAATGATGAATCACACAAAAAGGTGTTGCTCACAAAATGGGAGCGTGACAGTCCCAACGTTTGAAGAAGGTCTGGAGGCAGGAATTGGGAAAACAAGCTCATTTACTGGGATAAACAGCTGAGCAACCACTCCTAAAACTCATTCTTTTTAGCCAATATATTCCCTAACATTCTCTGTGTTCTCCACCCTCTGCCACTTCCCCATCCCCCTCTCTCTCCCTGCCTCCTGCACCTGCACACTCCTGCACACTCGCATTTCCACCCCAAATACTTTGACACCTTTCCCCCTTCTGATTTCGCAGTTGCTCCTCGAGCCAATAATGGATTAGCCGAAGGTGTGTTCCATTTCATAAACGGTTCCTTAATTCACGCAAATACTGGAAGAGTCCTAGGCTTAACTCATGCCACCATTGAAGAGAGTCCTAGCCTTGAAGCCGTATCCCTGGTATGAATTATCGAGCACGTACCACCTCGTTTATAATCTCTACCTACACATAGCCAGGCCATACGTTTCTCATCACTGTTTGCCTTAAGAACCCTATGAACTCTACAGGCTCCATACGAAAGCTTCCTTGTGAGACTAGTGATGCGTGATGGGCTGACAAGCTTGGGCAGACACAGGGTCTTGAGCAGAAGGCCACATGCATTCTGTATATGGTCTGTTCTTATAATGATTATTAACTTCACAAAACACCACCACCAATACTCAGAAAGGACCAAACCGTGGTGAATCACTCTGGAGAATGGAGATTTTTTGGGAAAACGTTACAGTCATGCATTGGCCTTATAGGACACCCTAAATCAAATATACCTGAATATGCAGGCAAAAAACATCATATGTTCTTGACAATGCAAATGGTCTCTTGGATTTATGCACTTTATCTTTTGAAGTCAACAGAATGCCACCAAACATTTTTAATCAGTCTGGAACAGAAGCTGGTGGATTGCTTGAATGGAATTGTTGATGAAGGTGTCAGCGCCACAGTTTTGCCAATTTACATGCTGTTTTACTTCTTGTTTTAATACAGGGTGCTTAGCAGTTCTTAACATGACTGGCACCAAGAGCTCAGATTTTGAGGTTTACCTGCCATGTGTAACCAGTATAAGCACAGGAAATACAATGGAATTTGTACAATCCTACAATCAATGAGACCCAATGACCCTTTCCATTCCCAAACACAGCCCAGAAAAAATCCAGTGATGTCTTGACGCTGCCACACGCAGGTTGAGGCTTTTAAGTGGGAAAACGCTGAGTTCAGGAAAAGTGCTGAACACCCTTCTCCTTCCCTTTAGTGCCAGAGGCCAAAAGAACACATGATGGCTCAGGGTGCACAGGAAATGGGCGCTCCATAATAACATCCAAGCTCATGGGAGGCTTGCAGCGTGTTCTGAATTTCCTTGATTTCACTTTTCAAACAGGAAAATTTGGATGCTACATTTTCAGGTATGTTCAGGCAGTACTACTGCTGGGAAATGAAGGCTAAAAAATAATAAAAATCAATAAAATGAACAATTTACCATCTCATAAACTTCTGTGTCCCCTCTCAATGTAGGAGTAGTGACCCATGATAGCAGGCAATAAATATAATTTTTCATCGGTTGGCACAAGCATAGTACATCTCCTCTTGCAATTTGACCAAGTTCTTTCAAAATGCTTCTTTTACAGAACCTGCTGCTGCTTCAACCTGCTGCTATATCGGAGCACGTAGAATTATACAAAACTGATTAGTGTCTGCAAACGTGAGTCTCTAAGTCTCTTACCAGGGTTTGTGAAATGAGAACAAGCTATCTGGCAAGCGTTTCCCATTCTTCACATAATGCCATAGTGCATTGATTTCAATATCAATGTAACTTACAGTTATCCGCTGGCAGATGATCTATTATCACACACAAAGTTATCAGTAACTCTCTCTGAAAGGCAGAAACCAAATTCTAGAGATTTTTTTTAGATAACAGCACCTACATAAAGCCCCTGTTCTTTCTATTTTAAACTTCCAATCATAATAACATGTTGCCTTAATTTGTATATAGAATGTGTTGAGTGTGTTGGAATAACTATAATATAACTTGGTTTTAATCACTAGAAGTGGCTCAGAAGAACATTTATAATATGACAGCATCCTGTGCACTGTGGTGGAGCTTCATTAACTGCTAACAGTGATCCTGTATCACCTGCATTAGCAACACACTGCTACCACACATTCTTCACGATGTCTTTCATCCGTGTGCCATGGATCTCAGATGGATAATTCAGTAAATTAGGTCATTTAATAATTTAATTTAATAATTTAGTATTTAATAATGATGGGCAACAAACATAGGAAAAACAGTTAATTAAAACAAGAAGGACAGAGGATCCATTAGGTCTACATGTTACACCAGGTCAGCATGCTCTACATCTTAATTGAAAAATATTGTTAAAGATGTTGTGATATCAGTGAGAGACATTGTGGGGATTTTTTCCAGTGCATTATGGTGAGATGTAGCTATAGCGACAAGAGGAGCCTCACGCCAGAGGAATCACATTAAGGAAATGTAATCATTGTAAGTGCTGTGTTGACCTAATGGATCCTCAGCAAAGAACGTGATGTGAAAGGAGATAGATACACGGAGACACACAGGAGGGTGCGGGAAGAGCCCCGGGGTAGCTGTGCCAGAGGTAGCTGGCTCTTTCATCTGGTGGTCAGAGTACATTTTTAATCTGGAGGACCTGGGTTTGAGACTGCTATCACCTCAACCCCTCACCTCTGTAAAATATGGGCAGACCACATAAGATGAATACATCACAGTAAACACACAGCACATGGCCAAACATATCAGAATGATCAACCACTGGGAAAGAGTTAACAATTCATTTGTTGTTTACACTTTTTTAGAAACTTGAATGGGAATGTAGATGTTATCTGAACACATCAGAACAGGCCCATGAGGGCTATCTGAACACATCAGAACAGGCCCATGAGGGTTATCTGAAGTAGATGACAGATTATAGGGTTTTTGTTTTTGTCTTCCTACTGTCTCTTACAACATTAAATAACATCAGATTCACCAGGATTACAAATGATGCACAGGCAGTATTTTTCTTGCAAACCAACATGATCTTAAAGTATATTTGCAAAGATCTTTAAAAAACAATGTGACAAATGCCACTGTTTGGGAGTGATTTTCACCCATTCTTCCTGGCATTTTGCAGTTCAGACTGTTTGGATGACACTTGTGGACTACAACTTTTAAATCCATTATTTTTTTGACTGGACAGGGATTTGACCTCTGATTTGTCCATTGGACAAAATTCAGCTTGTCCTTACATCCCCTGCCATCCAGCCTAACTTCAGTTTTGACAAGTTCCTGCTGAGAAACAACATGATACTACCATGTCCATACGTCACTGTTGGGCTCGCGTTTCCATTTTTAGGTTTGTGCCAGACATAGTGTTTTAAATTTTGGCTAAAAGCCTCAAATTTCAGTCTCATCTGAATGACACCACAATACCTAATCCAACATTTTAGCTGGGTTGGTTTCTGGAAAATTTCAGACATGCTTTGATGTAGTTTTATATCGTACACTGCTCTGCGCAAGAGGTGTTTGCTAAATGCTATAAATGTAAATGCAAATGTAAAAAGGTTTTTCTTCAAGAAATGCTTTTCTATCCATCCCCCAATATAAGCCAACTGTATGGAGAGCTCTTGATATTGTTGACTGTATCACCTTCATTCCAGTCCCAGCCAATGATTTCTATAGTTCCTTGCAATCAGATTCAGAGTCTGACCAGTTGTATTTGAAATAACAGGGGTTCTTTAAAGGCTAAGCACCACCTAATAGACCTCCCTGAAGTTTTCACATTATCTTGGCTACTAAAAAAAAATGTCAAATTCACATAAATTGATGGAAAATTCCAGAAATTTACCAAGTGATGTCACTGGTGCACAACCGTGATCAAACACCATTTTGACTGACTTGGACTACGAAATTTCCAGTGCTGTTATTCAGATTCCAAAGATATTTTTTATATTTGATGAATCAGCAGTGACAGTGGGGGTGACTGTATATCATAACAGTGAAATTTAATCATTGATGTTTGAGCCAGAGACAGAAGCTGAGCACTACAGATAACACTAAGCAGATGATCCTTTCCCAGGTGCCCTTTTAAAAGTTGACACATTTTGTCCATTTTTTTGATATTTTGGGATCTTTGGGCTACTTGTGCATGGGGGTACCACTGTACATTGAATCACTGCAGCCAAAGACAATACATCTTTTTGTCATTTTGCATCACCTACAGTTCAACTTCTTGAGCTGTTGTCCACTATCAACATCACATGGATGACATTCCGAAGACAAAAAGATTTTTAAGCCATATTCCTTTATTATTATTTAAAAATAAATTTCTACCAACAAGATTGAAACTCAGCTATCACTGTATTTATGTCACTGTATTTGGCACTTTCATATTATCTTGTATTTGGTCTTTAATAATCCATGGGTGTAGATGTCAGAATTTTAAGACAAATGCACCTTTCATCTGTAAACTTGGATCTTCCACAGCTCAGAGGCTGAATACCTATAGAGACAATTAAAGTAATGCTTCTCACAGAATATTTTCTTACATAAAACACATCATTGTAAATTAATTATTTTTGTGGGTCTTTTAAAATATGACAGTACAAAATATCACGGTGTCAGTTTTGCAAGACACTGTATACATGCTACCCTTAAATAAAATGTAAAAAAAAAAATTAATTCAGACGACCCAAAAAAAAAAAAAAAAAAAAAAAGATTGAAGAAAATAATTTACAAAACTACACAATTTTACTTAGCCTATCAGTCAGTAATGGATGAAACTGAACACCTTATCAGTTCCCTAGAAGATAATGAAGGTCAGATTTTTTACAGTCATATTAAATCATAATTACACCTGCCCATCCAAAGGGCACATACAGACTGCTCATACCCATATCGAGTTTATTTAACATATTCGTGTGCTTTGGATTTTGGACTAAAATACAAGCCGAGTCCAGAAGCTGTCGAAGCGTTTCTGTCAGCCAGCTGACAGAGGCACGGCAACACTTCCCCAAAGACCCACTCCACACCGCTGACTCATGCTGCCTGGAGCCCAGAAGGAAGTCACATGCCTTTAGGAAACCGCCCAAAGGTTAGCTGCTATCGCTGGGCTAGTCAATATCCCCAAGGAGCGCAAAATAGCGTGGGTCAGCTAAAGCTAGCTTACTCACCGCAGACAGCATGAAAAACGGAAGTCAAGGCCTAGCGACATCTGCAGTTTTACCTTCTGTACTCGGCATTGCGCAAGACGTCAGTCAAGAGGCTGCTTAAAACTGGTTTGATTTACTTTGCTTCCTGCTAGCGGTAGGCTAATGCAGTTTGTGCAGTGCATTTCTATACAGTTGAACCAGGAGAATTATCTTTCTGGCCTAGTATTTGGATAATGCTCTTTAGGATAACATGCCAGCTCCCTAGCTATTAAATGTGTGTGATTAAAATGTTATTATCAAGCGTTTACGTCAGCTTTGCTAAATGATTAACAGTACATAAGGCACTAGATACCTCTCCGTGCCTCTTAGTCTCAACAGAAGAAACTACGTCTATAATATTACAACTACTACTACTACTATTATTATTATTATTATTATTATTATTATTATTATTATTATTATTATTATTATCATCAATAATAATAATGCATTTATATAGGCTGGTTTTTTTTTAAAGTGCAAGCACACTTTCCAAAAAGAATCACAGTAAACAACAAAAAAGCCAACCTGGGATGCAAAAGGACAAAAAACAAGTAACAAGATGGGGGAAGATGACAGCTGTGAATAAAAAGGTCAGTTTGAAGGCAAGCTGGAGAGAGAAGAACATGTGGAGGGGAAGACTTCCTCAGCATAAATCACAATAAATCATGATCTTAAAAAATGTTTATATAAGGAATATTTCACTGCTAAGTGCCAACTTTACAATTAATGAACTGAAGTCATTAGGATCAGAAATAAGAGTTTGTGCTACCTACTCCTTTATTCACCACAATTAGCCTTGTCAGCATTTTTGGCTGGAGGCCTTTTAATTGGCATAAAGAGACGTTACAAAACCTGCCTCATGTCTGAGAAATGGGCCAAGTTAAAATCCTCCCTACAAGGACAGAGCAGTTTCCACCCCTCAGCACACTGCCTTAAGTCACATCTGTCATGTGAACATATGCCAGTGGAGAATCAGCAACATCACACTTCCAGACCCTCTAATTTCTTTGCTGTATGTAAGGTTGACCACAGCATTAAAAGACTGACTTTTGACCTACAAGGGAATTATGAATGACATTTTAAATAAGTGAATCTCAGAGGAGTTTTACCACGGACAAATGAACAGCATGACCCCCCCCCCCCCTTCGGCAGGCTATGGTATTAGTTCTTCTACAGGGCAGCTGTGAATGTCTCTCAACAGCTGTTTAAGTCTCTCAACAGCACTTTCTTCATTTTGAAGCAAACAAGGGAGGCCTGCATTTACCCAACCAAACCCATAAACTCAACAATACCCTTGAGTACCGTGGAGATATATGAGTGTGCTTTATGCTTCAGAACTGCCCTGGGGGCCAACGGCATGCTGTGGGTACATGGAGCTGTAGACACTTTGCAGGGCGGGGAGCGGCATTTCCAATGAATGAAAGGCTGAACCACAGCTGTGTATGATGTTGTCTTTCACACCGCACTGACCAGGTTTTAGGTTTGATGAGACTCTCAAACCAAATGATACAGCCAGTCACTTAAAAGATGCCTGCATATGTACTAAGTAAGGTTTTGTTTTTTGGACAGGTCCAAGCAATTGGTTTTAACTAGCATGGGCTAGGTTCATGCCAGGCCGTCTGCAGCATAAAAATGATAATTGGTAAGCCATAGGCTCTTACACCAACACTGCTTTGCTTTTCATCCATTGGCTATGGGCATTGTCAGCTAGGGGTGTTATCTAAAACCACATACTTGTTAATTCCCACTAACTCAATGCTTGTATACCGAAGCTGGCCTTTTCTTTACCAAACAGGAAACAATTTACATTAATGTGGCATTTGTAATAATACTTTGTTTTCAGAATTCAGAATTTTGACTTTCCAGACTAGATTCAAACCACTGGCTTCATTACTATATTAAAGAAAATAAATTCCCTTGACAAGAGTCACTGACAGACTTCTCAGACTCCTTTAGCACAGGACTTTTAATTTGAATTTACATCGCAATTGCAATCACATATGCTTAATCATGAAAAACAAATGTTCACATGAGGATGAGCCAGCATACAGGGTATACATTATGTAACCAGCTCCATGCAGTTTCCCAGACTTCCCTGCTTCTGCTGCAGTGATGAGACATGCCATGGAAAGCAGACATAGTCATGTCTATTTATAGTGTGCCTGGACTGCACAGCCTGATGGGAGAAGCTACACCGATACATGAGTAAGAGTGGCCTGCTGCCAGTCGCAGCAGTGATTCACTGGAGCCCAACGGGAAATGAACATATGGGCAGGCGTGAGCATTCGTCCCAAGCATATTGAATTGTTCCATTATGTAAAAATTCGGGAATACCGCACTATTCTGGCTTGCCATAGGTTAACTGTGAATATGCGCTGCACCAGTGCACACAGGGCTCAGTGTCGTGTGAAAATTCTAGCATGTTATAAAAACTCACATAAGTGTATTTCAAGTAGTGTTCGGGTTTCAAGATTTTAAGATTTCACATTGAGTTTTAAGTAATTTAATCAGCACATCTTCAATGGGCCTCAGTTGTCTTTTGTTCAGGAAAGTGATGGTCCTGGTGTGAAAGGTACTTAATGCCTGTTCTGACAGACATTAAAAACATTAAGTATGACGTGCAGTGACATTTAGCGTGTAGTGTGTAGTGAGACAACATTAAAGAATATTTGGAAGCATTTCTTGGGAGTCCTCACCCCTCTCTCCCACATTCTAGATAAAGAACTGAAGAGTGTGTTGTGATGCAGTCCAGGCCAAACATTCCCTCAGAGAGTGAAAGGGCTCCTTATGTCAGCATCTTCACACTGGTCTAATATCTTGACAGAAAATCTATTGTCTTAACTTAATTTATTCCTAATTGTATGTCAAAAAAGAACATGCTGTCACATTGACCTACTAAGCATATTGGTTAGTACTGTGGTGTCTCCTCATTTTTGTAGGCACTTCGAAAAATCAGTTCTTTAAACATCAAGCAAGGTAAATGTACCATATCAGTTTCATACCAGTTTTTTTTCTCAATTGTAGATGTTTCTACATTCGAAATCGATGAGAACAAGATTTTGAAGTTTCTTTACTACAGTTCCTTTACAATAGCTTGCATCACTCAAATGATCTGTTAAATACCCGCTCACATGTTACGTTGAAAACAGTTGAATCAGCCTTTAAAAGTCATACTTCATTCCACTCTTTGGTACTAGAGGTCCTAGTCACATTAGGAACGTGAACACTGCTGTGGGCAAAACAACTGAACCCAGTGTCAGCCTCCACTACACTTCTCCGACCAGTCTGGCAGCAAACTTAATAGCAAACCATTTGATAGGCTTCAAAACTGCAGGTTCTATCTTACAGGGATGGAAGGGCCATTGTAAGTCTATCAATGGCGCCAGTAGCCTGAAAGATTGTCCACAGGAGACAACAGAGAGCAGAACGGCCTTGTTCATTAACCCTTCCCCCAGCCATACCTAAGCATAGCTTCTTCTTAAAAAATGCAATCTCATCAAACCTCAAGGCAACCTCAATCTGGGAGTTCTAAGGAGAGTGCTAGGTTAATGAGAGGAAAAAATACATTAGGCATATAATGTTAAGCCTGCCAGAACAGGGCTAATAAGGTTAATGCTTTAGGTGTTCTTCGGGTGTTCACCAGCAAACACTTAGGTGCTTGCCATCAAGATAACAACAATGCTATACCTGGTTAATTAAATAACAGAGTTATTGAAATAAACCAGATAAGAACAATACTAGGAAAGAGACCAACATACAGCTATTAAGAAGTCACCTGTCGCCAAGGTTTCTTTAACAAACTCATTAAAAAGATTGCGGTCAGTTTGGAATTATCAGGCACAACATTAAACAATTATTCAAAACGGTGTGTCGAAAGGAGTGTATATTAAATTCTTAGGCCTTAAATTCTTAGCAACTATTGGTAATTTAAGATGGCTCGTTTATTGAATGTGCAGCAAAGTTGTCGCGTGAGGCACTGCGAAGCTGCCTTACCGAACCGGGCTGCACCAGTATGGACTAGCAGCGCTCCTGGATTGTGCGTACCAAAAAATCTTTAATACACTGATGCTAGTAAACATCACAACATTCTTGATTACTTGCGATAAATAGAGAGAGAGAGAGAGAGAGAGAGAGAGAGAGAGAGAGAGAGAAAGAAAGAAAATAGTACGTTGCTTCTGAAAGAATAGCAAGGACGTTTAGGGGAAGCTTCTTACCCTGTCTGACTTGGGTTTGTTTTGCAGCAGCTGTTCCAGATAGAGATCAGAGAGCGCCGTGCGAACGCTGCTGACCCGTTCCGAAATGACAGCGGATTCGTTTTTATTAGATTTTAATGTCATTTTTGACCGCCGGTTGGGGTGGGAGAAGCAGGTGATGGACCAGGCTGACTTTGCTCGAGGTCCCAAAGAAGCTGGTCAGGTGTCCCTACAGGAGCAAAAAGGAGCGATAACGAACCCTCGACTGTATGTTAAGTTCAAGTTCCTGCTCGAAGTCCGAAGTTCGGGCAATTGTTACTACGAAGACAGAGCTGACAAAGCAAATAAACATTTGCATGAGGAGGGGGTCGGTTTGCTGCAGCTTCCTTTGGAAAATGGGTAGTTACGTATTGATGACAACACGAAGGAAGGGGCGGGGGCGGTGGTCTACAGCTACGCGCTATGAGTGCAGTCGAAATGTCAACACCATTAACGATTTCGGTGCTGGTTGTTCGGTTCCCTGTGTAACAAGCGATTGTAGTTTAGATGCACAACATAAATATTATATTTCATTGTAAAAGGGTGATTTATTAGTGTCTCGCTAATTACATATAAAATCCCAAGAGACTTCTCTGTAAAAAGGCAGCACTCTCCATCCTATAGAATGACGATTAGCATGACGATGACGATACAACGGTTCATAATACACATTTAGAATTTAGGCTAATTTGACTAATTTACAGTACTGTTGTCTGACGCCCCCACTAAGTCTAATACATGAGAGCCGTGGGCGTTCAGAAGGCTGCTAAAATAAAACTGCTGAAATAAAAATATGCATCAACGACACCCTGCGTTCTGCCAGACACAGTTCCCGCTCACAGTACTATTATTTGGATACACTTATCTTTAGAGAAGATTTACCGCCATCTGCTGGTGACACACTGGTAGTGCACGTACTGATACATAAATTGGTTTCGTTCTGATTATAGCGCCCTGTTTGGAAGACCAAACGCGCTCTTACAAACGATTTTTTTCTTCTGCTGTGTTTGTTTTCTCATTATTAATATAATTTTTCAGTTGAAACCACAGCTTTACAACCACATACCTCCTCACGTAAAAGAGAGTTCAGAGTATGCCTTGAAATATATAGGCTTTAAGAAATATGCTGATTTATATCATTTTATGAAGGACGCATCCAAAACGTATTATTCAGCTGTTTTTCCAACCTCTCACCACAGGAAACAAAGATAAGGCTGACTGTAACAAGGCTGAAACCTCTAAGTTTTATGCCAAGTGCACCCACAAAAGCTTCTGCTATGTAAGGGTAAGCTTCAAAATAAAGATGATGATAGAAAAAAACGAAATTAACATTGCATTTTGTACTAAATGAGTCTGACTTGTAATGTATTATGAGGTCTCTCCATTTTGTAGTTGAAGGTCTGTAGCACAATGTTTTTACTAATTACAAAATATTTGTGTAATTTCAATAAGAATTCTCTACAATTCTTGTCTTTCTCATATGGGTAGATATTTTTATAAATATAATTAGATTATATAGATATAATTAGATTTTTATTTAGAATTTATCTTCACAGCTGTGAATACATTAAAATTTTATCACAAAAGCTATAGTTTGTTTTATTATTGATTATTACGTTACATAGTAATTAAATAGTAACATTACTGAAAATTACATTAAATAGATAAAGGCAAGTAATGTCAATCATTGCAATAAAGTAATTCCTGCTTCCTTTTCTCATCTCTTACATTTATTGTGTTTGAAATATGTGGGTCCATTCTATACTTCAGATCTTTTCTGGTGCATTCTTAGAAACCTTTGGATTGTGAATGGTGAGGGAGTTGTGAGGGAGTCTACTTGTGTGGGTTGTGGAAGATTTGCTGAGAGCTCTGACCTTTTCCAATGTGCATTATGGTAAGGAGGCCAACTTGTAATACATGTCTGGTGCATTGTGCAGCATTCTTCTAACTTATATGTCACAGATGAGATATTGATATTTATATATTTATATAGTAGTGCTTTGTTTTCTCTGTGGGCAACATATTAGAGTTTTTGCAGCAGCATTAGGAAAAATGGGGACTGTTTATCTTACAGTTGCCCACAGAAATTACCCTTTGTTTTTATATCTGTTTTAAACACAGTGCTAATAATTATGCCTTTATCCTCATGGTGTTTCATAATGTTACAATGCTGGGTGTCATAACAAACAGGCATCCAAACTAAGTGCAGCTGCATAATAAGTATGTTATGTAGAAGGGAGCAGGCCCATGTTTGGGCTTGTAGACAAGCATCAAAGTTCCTGGAGATGACGAGACTGCACGAACTCCTGGGTAGCCTTCTCAGAGAGAAATTGACAAATTCTCTAACAGTTGAAGAGGAGAAACCTACATAACCAAGTCAAGTTTGTGACATGATATGAGAATGACAACTGTTCATCCACAATCGTATCAAAGTGTCTTTCATTTTTAGATGGCGTGAGAATGCAACAGGATGTGTATCAGTTTGACATGTTATGATTTGACAAAAGAAGGACACAAGTGTAAGCTGAGGTTTTCATTAAGAGAAACTAAAACTCAAAAACAGCTATAACACTATCTAAACAAAACTGCAAAATGGAAACTAAAACCAAATAAGAGAAACAACAGTGTGTATCAAAATGTAAATCAGACACAAAGCAAACTTGCATGAAGAACTTGACTAAAATTGCTGACAACAACACTAACATAGCTTCCAGACAACAAACAAAGAACTAACAATCAATATGGAAGAACAAGAGGTATATTTAGGCTCACATAGAGTGAACTGGTGTGAACCACAAGGAGAGAGTATATAATTGACAAGAACTGAGAAGAAGAACTGACAAGGGCGGAAACAGACATCAAAACAAAACTACATGAAGACATTATCATGGGAACCAAAACAGAAATAAACTCAAAATCACATAGCTCTTAGCATCATGTGAAGACTGGTGACAAGGGAAACTGTGACAGTCTCCCTCCTTCAACGCATGGCTCCTGAAGCATGTCCAAATCAGACAAGGTCCCCAGGCCTTGAGGCAGGAGAGGACCACTGATGCAGGTGCTGCGAGAGCAGGAACAGAGATGAGAAAAGTGATGTGTTGAATTTGAGTGTTTTTTTAGCTTTGATCAAGAAAACACTAAATCTTCTTAGTGAAGATTTAGCCCTCATGGCCAGTGAGTTCATTTATTCAGCATTTATTCAGCATAAAACATCTCTAAAGATGATACTAACACAGATGGGCGCACACACGGTGATGGGGATAAAAGGCAAACCAGGGACAGTAAAATAAACCTGGAGGCTGGGTACTGTCATGGGGGAAGAATGTGCAGACAAAAAAGGAGAAAGAGGTGCAGGTCTCCAACTGAACTGTTTAATGAAAGTAATAAAAACGAAACTGAACATAAAATTGCAACAAGTAATGACCAACATACAAACACAACAGGCTTAAATAAGGCATAACATAATTACATAACAGCCTTCAGATGGTGTGGTGAATGAGGTATCAGACACCACCTGAGGGAGCAGTGGCACGAAGGAAAACAAAGGCACATGTAACACAAGGGAAACAAAAACAAAAGCCACATGCAAAGCCACCAGCAAATGGTGTAGGCTCAGCAGGGGGCAATGTCACAGGAATAACAAATGCAGTGATACAACTAACAAAATGGGTGGTTGTGCAAGGAACTGGGAAGCAGACCAAGCGGGAGACGAGGTGGCTAGTTGATTTGGCAACGAGGCAGCTGGTGTGTCTTGAGGCAGGGTGGCAGCCCTGGTCAGGTGGCTTGCGCGTAAGGTGGATTTGAAAACAAACAAGCAAATTTTCAATATTAGCATAGTATTTAAAAAAAATCTTCCCTACTATATTGACTGATAAGTAATTGTTTGGTAACTAATTTTGAACCATGTTGGTGACAAAATTTTGATGTTCCTTAATACATAAGTGAATTCCAAATCAGTATTATACATTCAAGATCTTGGTATATGTCCCACAGCCGAAATAAACTATGACACAGAGTCTATCTTGTCTATCCAGTTTCACTTGTTTAAGACCATAATTTTATTGTCAGTTCTGAAAAAAGTAACTATGGTTCCACTGTTTGGTCATGGAATTATATGAATTATATACAGTTGCATTTTGGCAGACAGTGTGGGTAGACAGTCCAGTATCTTTAATCAGTGGATTTCAGTGTTGGTGTAGATTCTGGCTGAAGAAAGAACATGGATAAAGGAGGCACCTCTGAGGCAGAAGACACTGAAGAATGGGAAACACAAAGCTGTTGCACAATCTTATTAAGAACCTATGTACTGGTGCAAATTGCTAGAGAACACCCAAACATACTGCTTAATGCTGAGGTCTTGGGGGGGTATCTCAATGAAGGAGATGGTTTCCTTGTGAATTGTGCTGTTACCTTGCTCACTGAAATTTCTAATTTTGACCAGCAAGAAGAAATTCAACATCTCATGAACTGCAAGGAGAAGACACACAAGTTTTATTTCTGACTTTGGCTATGAATTTGTTGGAGGATGGCAGCAACTGGGGACATGTGACTGCTTTTCACTACTTTGCATACCTTCTCATTCTCAACGAGGTGACTGGGTGTCATTTTGAAAGAGCAAAGACGGTCATGTTTTGGGCTTCACAGATTATGAGAGATAAAATGCTTCTAAGGCGATGGATAAAACTGGCCATTGATTTATTACTGAGTAAAACTAAATACCTTGCTTTCTTTGCTGCTGGTGTTACCGTGGCGAGGTTTTTCCTGTACTGGACAAAAACTCACTAAATTCTTTGGATTTAAAAATGCTCAGCTTTATTTTCTGGATCTGTTATGATTAAAGGTGCCTGACCTGTCATTAGCCATGTTGCTTATTTTTGCACTGGAACAGAGATAATGCTAGGGCTGCTAGCCCCTGAAAGAATTAGCAACCCACCTGATTGTGACTAGGAATAAATTTAATTGAAGTATCACATGTCTCTTTTTGTGGCCAAGAGGTTAGGTTATTTCTCCTCCTTTGAAGGCGTACAATGCCCAAAGTTTAACTAAAGTCCTGTAACGAGGTTGGTGAACTTTACTGCTATCCAATATCAATACAGACTGGCAAGGTTGCCTACAGAACGGTGCTAGTAGCCTGGTAATGAAGCAGTGTTCTTTTTTATTTGGTGACCAATTGATGCGTGAAATTGAAGTTGTGAACAACAACTGCGGACAGCTGCAAAAGAATGCCTATTGCCCACACAAGAGAGATCAGCACAGCTGAGAACAACATACTGGAAATGTGCTGTAAAATCTGTTTGTCACAGTCATTGAAGGCCACTAATAACATATTGGGTCCTTCAGGGGGTTTCCCATTTCATAGGAGAAAATTTCAACTACTCCCTCTTGTAACTGAGTTTCAAGGGGCAGGGGGACACTTGAATAGAAGGTGTAGGGGTAAAAATAAGAAATGAGAGTGGGCCCACTCTCATTTCTTATGAATGAGGTGCTTAACCAGTCAACAATTTAGGCTGGTTACTTATATCACAATGCCCTAAATTTGCAATGTTGTAAGGTTATTATGCATAATGGTTTTTAGACTTTATTAGGTTATTAGGCAGCTATATATTATTTATTTATTATTTATATTATTTGTTAGATTATATATTATTATTATTATAAGCAATAAAAGTATTATGCCTTTGAGGCTTTGCACTTACACTCACCAGCCACTTCATCAGGTACAGCTGTTCAATTGCACGTTAACACAAATATCCAGTCACCCAATCACATGGCAGCAACTCAAAGCATTTAGGCATGTAGACATGGTCAAGGTGCATGTAGACAAAGTTCAAACTGAGCATCAGCATGGGGATGAAAGGTGATTTAACTGATTTTGAATGTGGCATGGTTGTTGGTGTTAGATGGGCTGGTCTGAGAATTTCAGAAATTGCTGACCTACTGGGATCTCTATGGCTTATAGAGAATGGTCCAAAAAAGAGAAAGTCTCCAGTGAGCCGCAGTTCTCTGTTGATGCCTTGTTGATGACAGAGGTCAGAGGAGAATGACCAGTCTGGTTCAAGCAGCTACAAAGGCAACATTAACTCAAATAAGCACTCGTTACAACTGAGGCATAACTGAGGCATGCAGAGCATCTCGGAACACAGAATTTGGCATAAACAACATGAAAGCATGGATCCATCCTGCCTTATATCAGTGTTTCGGGCGTAATGGTGTGGGGGATATTTTCTTGGCAAACTTTGGGCCCCTTAAAATGAACTGAAGAATGTTTAAACACCATAGCCTCCCTAAGTATTGCTGCTGACCATATCTTTTTAGGACCATAGTGTACCCAATTTTCTAATGGTTACTTCCAGCACCATGTCATAAAGCTTACATCATCAACTAGTTTCTTGAATGTGGCAATAATTTCACTGTACTCAAATGGCCTCCACAGACACCAGATCTCAATCCAATAAAGCACTTTTGTGATGTGGTGTAATAAGAGACTCGCATCATGGATGTGCAGCTGATAAATCTGCAACAACTGCATGATGCTATCATATCAATATGTACCAAAAGGTTTTGAGCACTTTGCTGAATCTAAGCCACAAAGAATGAAGGCAAGAGGGGGTCCAACCCGGTGCTAGCAAGGTGAAAAAGCAGTCGATGAGTGTATTTTACATGGTAGTATACTTAAATGGTATTACCTATAGTTATATGGTATTATGCATTACTTGAGTATTTTTTGAGAGTATTTAGCCCTCTACTTTTGTCTTTACCATTACTGTATACTTTACAGTTCGTTGTCCATTAAAAGCACCTACAATCCCACATAGTGTTGCTCATTTAGCATCACTTCACTTATCAGGAAGAATGGCCAACCAAAATTATAATATAATATTAGTTTTTCTTGATTGTTTACACACTCTAACTCAACTTGGCCTATTAATTCAACTTTACCAAAAGACATCCCCATTTGCCAAAACTATAAGCACCATTCACCTATTGTCACATATGATTCAGATTTGTAGAACCTTTTGTGAAAAACACAGATTCCTTCACATAATACTGGCTGCACCATGTGCTCATTCGGAAAGCAAAGGCATTCAATATTGTTAACCCAAGTCATCACAGCTTAAACCCAATTGCAGTTTTTTGTAGTCAGATGCAGACTGATTAAATGAAGTTTCTCTGCTAACACCACAGAGTCATATACACTTTCCCCACAACCAAAACCCCAATCTCCTTTTATCTGCACAGTCTGCAAATCTGGTGCACTTGTTGTGCAAAACTTGACACACACTTCTGAGCCAAAAGCATAGATGTCAGTGTGAACACATCTCTGTAATTTGTAGAAACACTTTTGTCACTAAACAAAATTCAGTGTCAGTGGGCCACATAGCCATCAATTATGTAAACACAGTTAACTGCAATTACTTACTCTGTTCTCAGTAAAAGTAAGTAAACACAGAATTTAATGCAGAATTCACAGAAGACCACATCATGGAAGAAACTGTATCTTCAGTCAGGAGGAAGAATCATCAGCATGGTGTTGGCAAATAAAGCCATCAGACTCAAAGAAGCATAAACATGTACATTTATAAAAGCTTGACAAGGCAGGATACATCAAACATTACAACAGTAACATCATAAACAAAAACACTGAATCAATTACATAAACCATAAAATAAGTAATTAGTTTAAAAAGCAATGTGAGCAATAAAAACATTCATGACTTTTTGGTTCTGCTTATGGGTACTACATATCCCTGGTGCACACAAAGCATGTAAATAGATGTCGAGACTGCAGGCAGGAGGCCATACAGAACAGATTAACGATTCTTGAGGATGCTTGAATATTCAGGGTGGCCTTGTCCTCCCTTTCACTCAGGAGTGGAAGAGATCGTGATGGGATGCCAATAATCCTGCAGCAGTGTTTTGGAACTCTCTCCAACTCCTCTCAGAGGTTTTTTTTATTAGCCTGCCCCAAACTGGGCTAGCATACTGAAAGACTGAACAAATAAAGGTCAGGTATATTGGTTTTAAAACATTACAGACAAGTTATTTTGGCAACATTAAAATAGTGGATCCTTGGTCTTGTCTTTGAAAGCAAATAATTGATATGGACATCCCAGGATAAATCAGATGATAAATCAGATAAAAAAATTAATTGCACACTGAGAGGACATAAGATGAGTATTAAACAAATATATTGCGTTCCATTTGAAAGGAATTCTGATAATGTGAAAGAAATGTGATATGTTTATGTACAAGTATGTTTCACTTTCCGGTAGAGCCCTCTGCTTTTTCACTGTGTTACAGTATTGTTTACATATTCACTCTGTTACAGTATTGTTTACATATTCTCTGTTACAGTATTCGATACATATTCACTATGTTAATGAATTGTATACATATTCATATTTTATATACATTGTTTAATTACAATTTTTGCAGTTGCTAAGATATAAAAAAACAAATACCTGTGTTTCTTTTGGAAAACTGTCACGGAACGCTCGCCTCTCACGAGTTACATGGTTTGGCTCACCGCATGCATTGGGAGGATCTTGTTTGTTTATTTGTAACCATGCCTGCACACACCTGCACCTGGTTAGTGTTTTGTCTTTGTGTATTTCAGTCTCTGTCATTGTGTGCAGCGCTGTCGGTCATTGCCGTTGTTCAAGTTCATGTTTAAATGCTTGTTCTCATTGTCAATGTTAAACGTATTCGTATTCAAGTTCTACGCTTGTGTTATTTATATGTGAGTGCCATTGTCTTCGTATGTCAATAAATATCTGTCCAAACCGATGGAGTCTGTGCGTCCTGCTCCTCGCCCCGCGGCACTCGGGCCATCACAAAAACATTGCCATGCAAATGACACACCCATTTACCAATTACCCAAACCCCGTTTTCATAGGTAAAACATTTATTACTAATTTGTACATTTAGAAACCAGAGTTTATGAACACTATCCCCATCAACACATACAACTTCTCCAGGAGTTGGAGTAAGCTTGTGGTGACACTGAAGAGGGAACAATGCCAAGGCTGGATATGTCACTCCAGACTTCCCTTGTGTCTAGCCAGAGAGCACATCACCTGTGATATCAACAAGAGCTTGTGGCTGGACCAAAATAGGAGACAAGATGCATCCTAATTTTTAATGTCAGAATTACAACCCTATTTCATCCTTTTTTGCTCTTTGTGATCTATGTATTACAGTATATATAGCATATGTGTTGCAGTACTGTTCATTTAAAAAAAATAAACATTCAAACTTGTATTTGTTTATTTTGTGTATATGTACTGAATATGCATACATAACCTGTATATTTGTGAATATACATGTAAATATGAGTATATTGAGAGACTTTTACAGCAGACTTCTGTGACCTTAACACTAAAAACACACAAAACACAGGCTAGTATTGCTTTCTGTTTATCACATCAGTGTGCAATTGTTGTGTAGATCGAACTATTCATTTGGTATTTGTGTGTAAAGTTTTGATGCAAAAATACCATCTTGACAGGAGAAAGAGTTTTGGATAAAATATTTTGGATGAATGCAAAAATAATTTTGCAAAATTATTACAGGAAAAACAGTGTATGCTGAATTTGGGGTACAATAAATGGCACATTTTGAGTAACTCCCTCAAAGTAAGCTGTGACACTTGACACAGTGCTATTTTTAACAATACAGTTAACATTTCCCTGAACCGATCACTTGGCTGCAAACCAGCCCCCAGTGCAGACGTCACCAGGAACTTCCCTCACAAGTGCGGATGCATAAGTAGTGCTTGCATGCGAGGCGGACAAAAAAGGACTGTCACACAGGTAAGAGCTTGTGCTTACTACTTGTACTTATTACTTAGTTAAAGCTGTTAATAGTGTCAGATATCTTCAACAAATAGATTTATAGTGATTCAAAGTTTTGATGTGGTAGAGTTGATGTTATTTTCTTTATCCACAGTTCTGGGTTTAATCTACATAGTTTTGAATGGGAAAAAAAGTCTGGCGAATGTTCTCTCTTGTCATCCTCTGAGGAAATTAGACCATATAATGTCTATGCTGAAAAATATTCATAAGAGTAATCCTATAACTTTTTGGTAATCTTTTAGCATTTTTTTTTTAATGATATTATTTTACTCTTGTTTCTAAATAGTCTCAAAGGGGCTTGAACCTGTGTAAACCTTTTTAATAGGTTAAAAATTACTGCAGTTGGAGATATTTACTTGAGAAAGAACCTTCACATGTTCCACCTACTTTAAGTGATAAGGATATTAAAACTCCAGTCAGTTCATATGACTGAAGGTTCATATATTCCCTGTAATTTTACTGCAGGATCTGTATACGTGGTACGACTGTGGAAAGAAAAGAACCACTGAAAAGTTTGGCCTGTGCTCTATTGACACAATGTCCCTGGGGTACAACGTCAGTGACAACAGCAGTGTTTGTGAGATCCGGGACAATTCCCTGTCACCACTCCTGCCTGTCGGTTACTCCATCATCTGCTGTATCGGACTCCTCAACAACAGCATCAGCATTTTTCTCTTGTTCTTGCAGCGCAATGCCAACACTTCCATGGCGGTGTACATGCGGCACCTTTCGCTGGCTGACATGCTCTTGGTTCTTTGCTTGCCGCTGAGGGTTCACTACCACAACAGGCAGGGTCCCTTCATTGTGTGTCGAGTGGTGGGCATCCTCTTCTACATAAACATGTATGCCAGCATTTCCTTCCTCAGCCTGATCAGCCTGGACCGCTATCTCAAGATCACCAAGCCAGTGTGGGTCTTCCGTGTCCAGAAGGTCTGCTGGAGCCGGAGAGCCAGCTATGCCATCTGGTCTATCCTTTTCTTAGTAACCTGCCTGTTCTTCATGAGCAGCAGATGGGAAAACCCATGCAATCGAATTTGCTTTCATTTCCACGACCAGGGGCAGCTAACGGGTGGCATCAACCTCATGGTAGTCGCCCTCTTCGGTGGTCTGTTTTTGCTCTTTGTCATCTTCTATGTGAAGATTGCGCTGAAGCTCAGGACTGTTCAGATGGGGAAGGGCAACTCCAACAACCAGGATGACAGGAAGATGATCATCTTGAAGACTTTCCTGGTGCCGGGCATATTCACCCTGTGCTTCCTGCCTTATCATCTAGTGCGAGTACCATACGTACTGGCTCAGATGAAAAGCATTGCAAGGCTGGAGAGCAAGCAGCAGCTACACACCTGGAACGAGATCACACTGCTTCTGTCCACCCTCAACAGCTGCCTGGACCCCATTATTTACTACTTTCTCTCCAGTGTGTACAGGAAGACCCTCCTGTGTGCCATGAACGGCAAGTTTAAAAACATGTATGACTTGAACAGGAGAAGGATCAGCATCAACCGCTCCATTACAGAAATCTAGCTCAAGGAATTAACAAACCACTCCAAGTCGACAGATGATAAGAATTTCATGAAACGTGAGAAGCGCAAACTATAACGTATTCTGAATTTTATTCATTATGTCTAGCTATTTTAATGTGTATACACTCTGTGGACTTGGGTGCTTTGTATTTACCATTCTTTGATTCATTTTAGACTTGTCAGTGACTTGGTTCACAGGTTGTAGAGTATATTACTCAGTTAGAAAACAAATAGCCTTTGCCAGCAACCTGAAAAGGTTGTGATATTTTTATGTTATGATTAACTGAGTTTTCACCAGTGTGCCATTATGGTGACTTTAACATGCTTTTGTGGTAAGTTATGCGTTCTTCTTCATAATTCATCAGGTTATAGGTTGTTAGCCATGAACTGTGATGAAAGCATTCTGGATGATTCATGTTTAATGTTGAATGTGCAACAGGGTAGGGAATATCCCTACTCAGCAAAGCAATCTTTATTTTCATGTGTGTAAGATGTCATCAAATGCTGTAATATTTGTAAATAATTGAATAATTTAGGAAAATTGTAACATATATAAAAATAAAAAAACAGAATCAAACAAATATTAGTTTTCATTTGTTTTGTGAACATTCACATGATAATATTTTCCTGTATTTTTCCAGTTAAGTAGATTTAAAGCAGACTTGTTTTCGTAAGCCTGTACAAGGAAGTTCAGAAAAATGTATGTAACTTTTTTTTTACATATGCACTTGCATGCGGTTTTTGAAGAACCTCAGCTAGAGAGTTTAACATGTTTTATAGATAAATGTTTAAAAGGTTGTGTGGCATGAAATTAGGTATTAGAAATTTTTAAAGAGCCTCACAACTATTACCAAAGGGTAATTCCAGAAAGCAAGGTGAGCAACTTTTCAGTGGATTACTATCAGTGCATCCTCGAATGGCATGATTGTTAAGTTGTAATGGAAAAAAAGTCAAAGGATATGAATTTTTCTCTATTATTGTTCTCCAAACAAAGCTGTCATGCCTGGGTTATGATTTTGGATTACCATAGTTCTGTGTAGGGCTGTTACAGATCCACACATTTTTCTGTGGAGGGACTTACTAGAGTGCTCCAGAATGGCTCTAGTTTGACATTTACCAAATGTTTGACAATTGCAGAATGTAATTATTCAGATGTTAATTTAATCTGAATTCTCCTTTGGCATTTCTCCTTCAGACGATAAATAACAAAATAAAATATGTTAAATTATATTCAGTTACTTAAAAATTGGGTAGCCTATATTAGGTATGTTTTACCAAAAAACATGTGTTTTTTAAACCAGATATACTCATCTTCCATAATTACAATTAACTGCATAATACTTACTAATAATACGAATGTCGTTCTTTTTATGCTGTTAGTGTCTTTTATACTGCCTGCTTGTGCACCCTTGCTTGGCTCCTTCTGGTTTTGTCTTGATATTTGCAAGCCTTAGATTTGAAAAGAAAGCTTCGTGCTGGGTTTGATTGTATCACTTATCTGATTTTCACATGAGTCATCGGAAGGATGTAAAGAGCGCGAAGTGGTTTGACCTAAAAGACGAGAAGAGTGTTCTGTCAACTCAGATCTCTCTCGTTCTCTCACACACATATATATGTACTTGCACATGTATGGGCACTCTCTCTCTCTCTCTCTCTCTCTCTCTCTCTCTCTCTCTCTCTCTCTCTCTCGCCATTTTACTAAGTAGTAACCAGCGTTTTTTCTACTTTGAACTACTGGCACATCAGCATGGACACGTTTATACAACCAAAAAAGCAAGGGTAGTGTCTAATCTTGCTCAACATGCGTGTTTACTGAAACACCAGTAAACTCATATTCCAGCAGATATAGCGACTGACAGCCTAAAATAGAAGTTGTTCAACACGAAAAACATAATTTTCCATACTTCATAGTTTTCATAGCGTCATTGTTCAAACAAACTAACCAGCCAGCCAACAAACTTCTGATATCTGCAGGGTTTTATTCAACTCCTCCACTATATTGTTTGATGGTTAAAGGCCTGGTAAATAATTTTGAACTATTTTGGTGACTAATTGGAATGGTTCCTTAATGTTTAAGTGCTTACTAACTTAGTAATAAATAATGAAGTGTTACCAATTCAATTTGAAATAATTACTTATTTTGCACAAGAATTCATAATGCTAACAAAAGTATAACAAGTCGGCATGGACGGAGTGAGGCGTGAGTGAGGGAATGGAGTGTCTTTATCCTCCATTGCAATTATCCTTCATAGCACTGCGGCGAGCAGAAAAAAAGGAAAAAAGTTAGTAGCACTGGCAGTAGAGCAGTAGGGCAGTAGGGCAGTAGGGCAGTGGCAGCTCAGTGGTTAAGGTACTTGATTTGTAATTGGAAGGTTACCAAGTTGCCACTATTGGGCCTCTGAGCAAGACCCTTAACCCGCAATTGCTCAAAGTTGTACTCAGTCATAATTGTAAGTCGCTTTAGATAAAAGCATCAGCTGAATGCCATTAAATGTAAATGTAAAACAAAACAAAAACAGTAGAGTCAGAGCGATACAGCAGAGTAGCGGTATCACTTGGACCGCCTGTTGCATGCAGGAACAAGAAGCAATGCAGACCATTGGACAATTTGTTCATGTGGGCTGGTGATTGGGAGGTGTGTGTGTGTGTGTGAGACAGTGACAGTCCCTCAGGTGGAGTACCCTATCTTGTGGGATATTTTGGGATTATGCTCAGTTTGAGATGTTCTAATGTAGGATTGGAAATGTTGAAAGCTGGAGTCTTGTCCTGGTGGTGACACTGAAGAAACAAAAAAAACCCAGGTTAAGGTCTTATTACAGTGAGCTGGGACCCAAATTAACTGATTAAATCAGGGATTCTTGAATCAGTAGTCCTTCAGTGAGGACTTCACCTTTGAATCAAATAAAAGAGAACCTAATAAATCTTCAAATTCTTGATTGATAATGTATAGATAATAAATATTCATAAATGCCATTGAGCGCAGGGCTCATACACATTAGATGTCATCTTTGGGCAAACCCATTGAAGTGTTGCAATGGGAGTCGGATAACTTATTTTTTTAGAAATATATCCATCACATTTTATATTTATTTCACCAGGGAGGGGCTGGTAGTAGAGGTGTTCATCTAATTGCCATAATATCTCTCCATCTCATTGTTTAGAACTTACAGAATATTCAATGCTCATAATACCTTTACAGTATGGACAATTTGCTGAAGTGGATCCTTTTTAAGCAAGCTCTATATGGCCCACCTAAAAGTGCATACAAAAATAAATAAACAAATCCTACACTAACTTTACCTTTGATACCACATAGTATTCAGATTTGTTATACATATTTTTACTTATCATGTAAAGGGAGATTTGTGCCATACCCACTGAGGAGGTTTTATCAGAGAAAAAATGAAAGCCGTGCCCTGCAGACAAACCGATGTGACCGCAGTGTATCTCTGGTGCCCCCTCCTGGTAACCTTGCTCAGCACAACTAAAAATGGAGATTGCTGGAATCGAAAGCCAGTATCTGAAATACCTTCATTAATTTTGACACTCAAAAACCTCCATGGATACCTTTCCTGTGGTGGAATATTACTAACTGAAAAAACACACAAAATAATACAAAGGCAGTTAACCAAACATTCCTCGTGGATCTTTGCTTCTTCCTGTTTATCAGATATGATAGCACCTCTTCTGACTCCCTGTTCCCTCCAAAATTCAAAACAAGGCAAGAGTTAAATGCAGCCTAGCTGCAAACATAACACATACATCACAAGAGGTTTCCTGTCCTCGCCAGCTCCTTGAGCACAATGGAGGCCACTGGCATTCTTGCCTTCCACTAAAAAAAAAACCCCACCTGCAACGAAGATATTGGCTCATTCTTTAGAGGCAGATTGTGTTACCAAGCAACCACATTCATTGTCATATCCTTTTGCCACCTGTTACCAATTCATTTCGAACAGCAATGAAACAGAAGCTGCTTAATGAAGGTGGGGCACAGAACCTCTGAGGGAGCTAGCGCATGGTGATGTGGACACATCTCTCAAGTTGGTCCACTGTACCTGTACCCAGGCCTTATCGGCTTTTCCAGCAATTTCTCTCTTAAGTGGCTTTGTTTGTGTATGTGTGTGTGGAGGTGGGAGTTAATGTATGTCATGACTGGCCCTTCTCCTCTTTCCCACTCTAAATAGAGTCTGTCAGTCTGAACTGAAGTACAATGATTTTTTTTTTCCAAAGTCATATTAAGATTCCAGTACAATGCAGGCTCTTTGTTGAGGATCTGTTCTGGATTTTAATTCACAAGAGCCAAGCTGCATGAAAGACAACAATATAAAAAACAGATTTTTTCCCTCAATTACATTTTTTTTTCTTGCATTTTTTCACACATTTTTGGCATACATGCATATCACTATGTAACATTTTGGCATAAAAAATGGATTTTTGCTGTTGTTGAATACAAACTGAAAATGATAATTGGGGAATTTATTCAAGTATCATGTTTAGTGCGCTTTGTATTAAACCCACACATCAGCTAACAACTGTATGGCCAAAAGGCAGCAACATTTTAATTTTTACCACCAAGATTTTTTCTTTATAAATATCCAAGCTTAGTTACATTATTGTCAGAAATGCATAGTTATAATTTGCGATCAATACATTTACAGTAAGAATAGTTGAAGGTACCCATAATTTATCATATGCATTTATAATATAGTTGGTCTGAGGGGTAGAGTTTAGGCTAGCATGTTTCTCATGCCTGGAGCTCCTTCATTTCTTGTGGGGGCACTGCCTTGTAGTTCGCTGCGGTCCTGATCAAAAGAAAACATATTCAACATAAGGATTGTCTCAGTCGCTTGTCTGATGCAACTGCCATAATAATACTGCTCTTCAAACAACCATAATACAGCAGGTAGATGCTGTGGTTATGGACTGTACTGAAGTACTGGTACTTATGATACTTATTTTGATCCTACAATAAAAATGTTTTTTTTTTTAAAAACAAAACAAAACAATGAATGGTATGGGGAAATGGAGATGGCATTATATGTTGTAGTTATAATGGTGTGAAATAGGAAGTACATCTCCACCCTCTTCTCTATCCAGTCCAACTTGCATTCTTCCTGGTACACTAAACTATATTCCTATGCATTCCCAGACATCAGTGCATCTATATTGTTTATGTTTTCACTTAGGGGTATTTAATTAGCACATTTGATGTAGAGAATAACTCAAGAGCTTGATTGTTGGTCTGAAATGGGAGACTTATGGAGGTGAGACTCACTCTGCATTAGACTTGGTTGCCTCGTGTTTTCTTTTCTTCAGGTGATGACTGATGCTCCATGCCAGCAGTGCAACAAAGGCGGCGGCGAGCAGAGCGCCGATCACCGCGCCCACGATCGTCGCCTCGTGCATCTCTGGGCAACCACACATCTGGTCATCTCACTAAACCACTGGTCATCTCATTAAATCTAAGGGCTCACTCTTCCCCCGTCAGGAACATGAACATGGGGCAGAAATATTGGGAATGCTTGTGCTATACTGGGATTATGATGTGATTCAGCTCATTTAAACGGAGTATGTTTAAAACATGTGAAGGCAATGGATTATAATTCAGTTCAGTAAAACAAAGAGGATTATGCAGAATATCAAAGTGTGAACAGCTGCATGTGTATAAACACATACACACACACACACACACACACCCACATGCACACACCCAGAACTGGAAACTACCTGAGTTTAGAGTAATGGTGCAAGTAGAGAAGCCGACGGTATTAGATGCATTGCACTGATACTTTCCAAACTGAAACTGAGAGATGTTTCTGAAGGACAGCACACCAGTCTCATCTAGTACAAAGCAAAAGAACAAAGAAAGCAAAAGTTCAGAAAAAAGAAAACATTATTTTAATCTGTGATTCCAATAAATGGTTTCAAATAAGTATTTTTTGTAATTAATGTGCTAGCATTAGCACATGTACACACACACACACACACACACACACACACACACACACACACACACACACACACACACACACACATACACACAGAGATACACTCACCTGCACTGATTAACATGTTTCCAGTTGTCCCCTTGTCAGTCCTGGTCCAGGTGTACATGGGAGGTGGGTTGCCTTTCTTGGAATGGCAGGTCAGCGTGACCAAGTGACCTGTCGCCACATCTCCATGGACAGCACAGAATGGGTATGATGGTTTCTCTTCAAAAACATACAAGGGCAGGCCATTTCTCAGTACTCTATGACCTATGGTACTAATCCGACTGTAAGCGATTTTCAAAAGACATGACTGGTTTTACATGCTTTCTGAGAATCTGCAAGGAAACTTTTACAAGAGCATAATGCTTAAAGAATTGAAATAGAGTGTAGTACAATAGTCATTTTGGGTCGGTGACGGAAAAGCATATGCATTCTCCATTACTGTTACAATATCAGAGATGCTATTTTGCTTTCATCATTCCAAATGACGATTTTATAATTATGCCATAATTGGTCTGAAATTACAGGAAGGAAATATCCCTGACCTACAGAAAGCACACAGCACACTGTAAGATTCCCTCCTCCCAGCAGTCCTGACACACACTGACAATTAGGAGACTGTTCAGCAGTAGTTCCCATGGAAACCAACATGGTTACCAGGGACAACAAGGTTGTCCTAGAAACATGGTAGAGGAGTGGAAGTAGTGCATGGTAGTTAATCCACTCCTCAGGCCTTGTTACAAGCTAACTTATCAGAACTGTTTACTATCTGGATCAATGTGCATAGAACATGGTTCAAAAGAGGATGTCCATAGTGAAACTGCAGTTAAAATATTTTTTTCTTGTTTGTGGTCATTAGAGGTCAGTGTGAATGACTTGATCATACAGCACAATTGCTACAATTTCAAATAACGACCTGGGTGGCATTTGAAGCATCTGAAACATCAAACATTCACACATAATTAGAGTTTCCATAATTCTTAGCAAACATTTATATCTGTAATGCCCACAGGGAGTGCTTCCAGTGGTGCATGCGGAGCTCAGCCATTGCAACACACATCAAAACTGTCATTGTGCCAAAGCTTGATCAGAAGGAACCTTTCTGGTAAAAATGAATAGGGAGTACAATAACTATATAGATAAACAATTAATAGGACTGCTTTTATACAGTGATCACCTGGCATTATAATCACATAATAACTAATGCAGCTGTCAACCACATCATATATATACATATACAATGAACATATACATACATATGTTATGTATATGTTCATTGTATATGTATATTGTATATATACACAATGCAGTCTGCATTGTATATATACACAATACAGTCTTTTTCCTTCATGCACAGATCCTCTACCGAAGGCCTGGAAGCTTCAGGGACTTGAGTTCCCAGCACTGCACTGAAACTGCTCCAATATATATATTGTTTCAGTTGATGTAGGAGAAGTTTCAGTTGATGTAGGTCTGAAGAAAGGCATGAAACATTTACCAAAAACATGAACGATGACTGTAGCCGTGGCGATTCCGCTGATATCAGGCAAGTTGTGGACCTCGCACATGTAGGTCCCAGCATCGACAATGCGCATGTCACTGATGGAGATGCTGGCATTCATGGTGGTGTTCAGAGGGGAATAAAGAACTTTCAGCCTGTCCTTGAACCTCTGGCCAATCACTTCAGCTCCACTCTGGTAGTAGTACACCTAAAATGAAATTATGAAAGAATAAACCATATCTAGGAAGTATGTAAAATGTTTTCAATTATACGGATCTTGAATGCTGCCTGTAGACACTCCCTGAAATTCAAATCTCTCTTTAATTATCCAAGAATAAACAATTACACTTTAATATTTTCAAATATCTACATTGCAGTGTGGGCACATAGAGCAATTTTAGTAGCATTAAACCCTACTCTTACATTATATAGAAACTGCAGATGTTGTATTGCAAGAAATCAGTTTCATAAGAGTGTCCTTTTGTCTGGGACTTTCCTGTCCTATACAGGTGATCTCAGCCATCTGCGCTTAGACAAATCCCAAATGGTACACTCTGGAACTGCAGCTGTCTGGCACACCTTCCTAGGTAGCACCAGAATACCGCTTTGTACCTAGGATCAGATCTAAATGTTGTGTATCACTGTATTGCACATTCTGGACTATTTAGAAACACAAAAGACTCAAAATGTAGTACTACAATCCATCCATGGATTATATATGTATGTGTGTGTGTGCACGTGCATGTGTGTAGATGTTTATGTTTCTAACTTCTGTTTCTAATTTCTGTTGCTGCACAGAAGTTCTGTTGAACAAACTCCTTTGTTTCTGTAAAAGGGTGTGTCTACACCACATTTACATACACACACTTCCTGAAGGGTCAGACTTGACCAAAAGATTGTGTTGGTGCCAACACAAATTTTTGAACTCTATTACAAACAGGTTAAAACAAAACAAAAATTGCCAGTCCAACACATCTACAGTGACCATATCTGACTACTTGAAACATTTACAGTAGATTTTATGAATAGCAGTGAATCAAAATGACATTACAAATCACTATAGTGGGATTTACACTATACAAATCATTATAGACTAATCAGACTTTTATATTCATCCCCAGGAGACATGTCACATTAACAGAGACTCTGAATCAAAAACTGCTTCTGTGGGAAGTGCTGGGGCGCATGCTGAATCATGCTTCTAGAGAGGACGTACCTGTTCTGGAGGACCTACCTGTTCTGGAGTTGGGGAGGTCTTGGGATAGAAGGTCCAGGCAACTGTAAGCTGTTGCGTCGGTTCATTGGTGGAGAAATTACACCGAAGCTCCGCAGTGTCATAAATGCTCACGTTGACGACTTTTTGTGGTGATGTTACCATGATCGACAGAGTGCAGCCTGCAAATTACAGATCTGCTTTGTCTGGACAAGTTGGCAACCAGCATTCTTGCTGATGAATCATGTCTAAAATTTAGGCAGCTGCTATAGAATTATAGGAGACTATCCGTTTTACTCAGGGACTCAGTAGGGAGGAAGTCCAAGCAGAGTGCAAAGGCGCTGGTCAGAAATCTGGTGCCAGTATTCACAGTAATCCTGAACCAGACTCTATAATGCGACTCATTTACTTTTAGCTACTAAAACTCTTCTATTTACCACAAATGCAAATATATTGCATCAGTTATGAATACATGATATTTTATCCAATAACATTTTAACATGTTCATAGAGAATTCAAATATTTTATAAGGCTATTACAACATTCCCTGCGCTAAAGGTTTTTCCATAACATCCAATGAGAAGTTACTTACCTATGAGACTCAACACAGCGATAAGTCTGAACAGTGACATGATTTAAAATAGCATTAGATGTTTTAAAAATGAAGGAAACACGATGCCAGATAACAAGTTCTTGCTGTGAACTCACAGTAACAGGGATTTCTTAAACCATGCTTATCTTTCCAAACCCTAATGGTCAACACCCTCAGAAACTCCAGTTGCAAACTGACACGTGACATCAAACTGACATTGCTTCTGCTGTGGTTTGATTTCACAGTGCTCATACACACAAGACTGACCCATTTCTGCTCCACTGTAATGGCATCCCTTTGATAATCAGGAATCAACTGATCTGTAATAAAAAAATGCAGCCTTTAATTATTTTAATGGCTATTAATTAAAGTAACAGACAAGCAAGTACATAGGCACGGCAAGAAGAACAATTCATTTTTCTAAATCACTGGCGACCATGAGGAGTGTCACCATTTTGAGTGAAGAACAATGAAGTGAGATCTACAGCGACAACACAAGCATCAAAACTACATTGTTGTGGAGCAGAAGAAGGTTGCTTCATTGAACAAATGCAGGTTCCTTTCGCCTAATGCTTATTGTTGGAGAAACATTTGAAGCAGGCAGAATGAATCTTCAGAGCCTTTATGGTGTCAACAAGCTCTGCGGTGGTGGTGGGATGGCATGGGAAATGCTTTAGGGCCCAGATATCTAACGATCAAATTGTTAGTATATCTGAACATCTCTGCGGACTATAGTTATGACACAGCATCCAAGCACGATGCATCCAGCTTCATCCAGAATCCATGCACAGACCAACTTATGCTGTTCTGGATGGACGGGGAGGTTCTAGTTGATACTAGAATTCAGCTCAGGCTGTGCAGCCATTTGAGCTATAACAGTTCCAGATGTGGTCTGGTTCACAGTCACACTTTATTTCTCTGCTTTACTTCCTAAACTGAGACCTTTAATCATCTATTCAAAGTAAAAGTACTCATTCAGAAATCCAGAACAGATGAAATGTCATGTGATATTATGGGTATATGAAATCTCTTTGAAATTTAGCATCATGCAAAGAGTGAGCAACAGATTGAGGAGTTGGACAAGGTCTTAAGTTATTATTATTATTATTATTATTATTATTATTATTATTATTATTATTATTAATAGTTAGCCTAATGATTCCACCTATAAAATGTCTAGAATTCTGGGTTAATCAAAAGAAAATGCCCAGATGTTTAAGAAAAAGAACAAGGGGCGCAAATATGTATTTCAGTTTTGAATACAGAAGTAGATATGGCAGAAAGGTTTATTGCATTACTGAGAAATAGAAACCTCTTATCTAATTGTATAAAGGCTCACACCCAAATACTGTGATGCTGGTATATTTGTGTAGCCAGGTCTGACTAAATACATGAGTTAATGGTTAACGCGGGCGACTGAATTGGAGTCATTTTACCCGTAGATGTAACCATTTGGCCAGTGGTTTCTTGCTATTGAAAACTAAAATGTTACGTCTGAGGCCATGTTCACTAGGTACAGATTTTTAATCTTTTGTGAAAGTGACAAGGTACTCAGTCAAGAAGCAACGCCTTACTTTGCATAGGAAGGGGGCTAAACTGTTTTAAGTGTTCTAAAGTTGTGATGCAGCCCTGTAAACCAGTATGAGTGTGATGTGCCATAGAAAAGATTTCTTTTACTGTTTGAGGAGGGGGAGGGTTTGAATTTATTTCATTATGAAACCAGTCCTGTTGTAATAGCAAGAGGGTTAACCCAGACACAGGAACAGCAGGACCAATGCCTATTGAAGATGCTACTTACAGGTGCGATTGACTAGTCATCAGGGGCACAAATATGAGAGTGCTTCATCAACTGTATGAATTTATAAAGAATAGAACAGGAATTCTATAAGCAAAAGAAATACATTTGTACACCTATTTTGCTATCATAATGCACTGATGGTGTGTATAACAGACAATGCCAAGTATAACCTAGGAGGCCTTATCATGGTACAAATAGTTTTCACTAGTGAGACTAAGGGCTCTGTGAGGATGTTGGAGCTGAATGATTTCATGTCAGTGCATTCTAGAATCCAGGCATGTCATCTAAAGGAGTGGACATTTCTGTCACAGTTCCTAAACTCAGGGTTGCCATGGAAATGCTCTCCACTGTTCCACTGTTATCCTTAGAGAACTTCAAAACACAAAGAACGCTTTCAGAGATATTCTTCTGAGGCTGATCAACAATAAAAAGCTTGCTAAATAATTTTCAATTTATTCCTGAGGAAGGTTGAAAACAAACATTTTGAAAATGGTAAGAGGTTAATGTATAAAAAACAATAATTTTTGTGAAATTAGATATTTATCAAAACAGCCTGAAAACATTTTTTTCTTCTTTCTAGGATGGGATTGATTTTCCTAGATTTCACAAACTCCATAAAAGGCTTCTCTTTGATTTTAAGAAACCTGGACAGGTATTCCAGCAGAACAGATGAGGCTGGACCGAGGACCTAGCCTTGTCCCAGCCTGCTCATGGCAACATGGCACCGTCTAGGTCTGGAGTGTCCTGTCCCCACTGCCACCACTGCCGCAGGCATCATAGGAGATACCTGAGGAGGCAGCTCCATCTGTGTGAGAAGCAGAGAGATCGATTGGCGCACCTCTGACAGCTCAGATCCCCCAAGTCTTGCCAGGTGAACAACCTCAGAGATCCATGTAGTATAAGAACAGATTAATAAAAAGAAGTTAGGTCCATGAATGTGAACTCCAAAAAGCCCAGAATTAAACCACTCCAGAAAATGCCTAATGCCACGATACTATACACAGGCACAAATATAGCAGCTCAGGCCTGACTATTGCTAGAGGGTCTTAGCAACTTTAACTCTGTCTTGTTGCTTTTCAGGGAAGGGACACATAAGAAAGCTCATGCTACAAAATGTAAAGGGTGGCTCTGTTTGCCCACGGCCCATGTGGGAAGTGATCAGACCAAGCTGCAATGGCTCCCCTACCCCTCTCCAGCTGGTGTTTAGGATGATCCCGGCTACTGCTCCTGTAGCAGAAGCCCACCAGGAAGTAACTGAAACTGGGAATGGTGCAGAGGGTGACGTGGCTGCTGCGCCTTCTATAGGCTGTCGGCAGCGATGTGCCGAGGCCCCAGTGACTTCCTGTCTCTCTCCCCCCCCCCCCAAGAGAGCCACAAGACGAGAGACCAGTTGTTTTTCTAATTAAAGTCGAATAGAATAACCAGTGGTTATAATAAATATGTTTCATATCCGCAAAAACGTCTTGGCGTCCTCGTAATCAACTAAGTGTAAGGAAATTTGCCCGTAAGTCTTGTGAGAATATCATCTGCCAGTACATTTACCAGGGTCACATATAACTTGCTTCTCCTTCATTGACTTTTATGGCCTCTTCAAATGATTTTGGTCAGCCACTGTCAATGTTTAGGAAAATTATATACTTTTCCTCATATGCCTTCAGAAAAATTAAGATTTTACAGCTACCCTTATAGTCCATTAAATAATAGGGACAGTAAATTACCTAATGAGATGAAAACACATTTGCTCCATTCACATGAAAAACATATGCTAATAGATTCGAAGGGTTATTATTGTTTATTTTAACCCAGGCACCCCTATGAAAGAAATGTAAAAAAATTAGCTTCAACCTTTGTGCCAGCAGAGGGCACTGTTGTTTAAAGGAAGTCAACCGGCCCTAATGTTCCGGAGTCACCGGGCACTGGAAGTCGAGTCATGACAACAAAGGCAAGCTTGCGTCTCAGTCGACGACATGTTTCACGTCTCCCTTCCTCCTGGGAAGCTATGCCAGACATCAGACGTGATTACACTCCCTCCCATTCTCTCCTCTTCTGTCACAGTGGGGGCCCCACAGGTGTGCGTCCCACACCCTGACACGAGGCTCAAAATCGCAGCACATGAGCTGGACATTCCTGTTTGCACCTGGTTTGGTAGCCACATTGGACAAGAGGAAACAAGGCACCATCAAGGGAAGGAACCACCCAGTTTCAATAAAAACGGCTGTAGTCAGGGGCAGTGTGTGTTTGTTTGAAACAAAGAGCAAATTGAAAGAGAATTACTTGGGTATGAGAGCCAATCCTTAATGTCATTTGGGAACAAAATGTTTAATTTTTAGCGTTTGGCAGGCGTTTTCGGAAGGTCAGTGCGTATTGTATGATAGACTGAAAAGGAAAGAATGGATGTAGCAGAGAGAAAGATCGAGAGTAATAGAGTGAGGGAGAAATGGATTCACTAGTGCAGCAGTGGTCATATGGTATGAATAAAAGGACGCTCAGGTCTTAATATTTTATCAGACGCATTGCTTTTCTGCTCACTTCATTCCTGAGAGAGAGAGAGAGAGAGAGAGAGAGAGAGAGAGAGAGAGAGAGAGAGAGAGAGAGAGAGAGAGAGAGAGAGAGAGAGAGAGTGGGGCGGGGGTTGAAGAGGACACTAGGGAATTGACTGCAACAGAACAGAATGCCAATAGTCCCCTGCTGAACATCTCAAAATGGAGGCTTGTCATGTTATGATGGTGGGGTAGTCAGACACATCCTAAATTCTGTGTGCAATTTTCACTTAAGGAGGTCACATTAGCAGTGACTGTTATGCAGTGTGTCAAAATATTATACATTCCATACAGAAATATAGCATACATGGTAGAATCTAAGCGCTGAATTAGCTCTTGCAGGTTTGCAGAGAATTAACTTGGTCTCAGCAGGACTAGCCCTTCACAGAATACTCAGAATATGCCATCACAGAATACTCAAAACACTGGTGCTGTTATGCCTCTAAATATTAACAGGCAGACATGTTGTAGACCTGCCTGACCACACTTAAGGCAGACATGTCATAGACCGGCCTTACCACAAATAAGGCAGACATGAAGACCTGCTTTACCACACATAAGGCAGACTTGTAGATCTGCCTTAAAACACATAAAGCAAACATGTTGTAGATCATCACTGACATGCTGACTGGAAATATTTAGACTTCACATACAATGCTCTTGGTGGTCATGCGGAGACATTTCAAGCTTCCTGCATGATACCTCACTATACCCGTAGACCATCTGTGATTTTGATTTCTGCAACACAAAGTCCCCTTCTCCTTATTAAGCCCCATTATAAACAACATTGTGTTGGCTGTTATTTAGTTTTTGTTGTGTTAAATTTACATGGATCCCCTATTAATTCACCCCAAAACTGCCCAAACTCAGCTCAAAACAGCATTAAAGGACCTTTGGAAGCCTTGAAAATGTCTGGCCACTCACAAGACATTTCATTCCCTTGAGCAGTCTTCCAAGTCTATTTATAGCTTGAAAGACCATCACAGATCTGTCTACGAGACATCTGACTGCCTGCTTGGCTTTTATCAAGTACTACTCTGAAGACTTTTTTACTATAGCGCAAAGCTACATTATTCTGACTTGGAGAAAAAAAGTGTATCAAGACATAAATGTGCTATAACTGATTAAAATGTGAGGTGAAGAAAACCCACAGATATGTAATCCAATGTTATGGAGAACCTGCAGAACAAAATATGAGCTTCAAGGTGAAATACACAAGCAAAGGAAAGCTTTTATAGAGCATCATGAGTGACCCCATAAAAATCCGAGCTTTTACCCACTTTTTCTAGGTAAAACTTCTTGAAAATCAAATTTTCAGTCTGTAAATTTGATACACTAATATTTTATGACTTTGTCATGTGAAAGCCTGGAAACTAAAAATTCAAGTAGACTTTCAGAATCACAATGGGCCTCATCTTTGGTGCCATTCTTCAGGAAGAGAGAAACCCGAGATATGGATCACATGGATATTAAAGACACGGAAAAGCTTACATTACTTTTTCCTCCTTCGTTTTAGAACCAGCCTCCCACTCCACCATTCACCCCCTCCACAGAACAGCCATCAATTTCTGGACCCATGTTAATGCACCCTTTCAATATTTGATGTTTTTATATTGAGCGCTGACAATAGAACATGGAAACGGAAAGCACATTTTGCTACTCTGGTTCTTCTGCATGTCTCCTTAATATAGCCATGTAAGTGCATCTGCCCCGCTGGGAATGCTTTCAAAAGCCTCTTTTACACCGCAGGGCCAAGTGGTTCGAAGTACGGACAGTAACTGTTCCAGTCTCATTTCCACATGAACATGGTTCAGCCCCATGGAACCTTTACAAATGGTGCTCAGCACACTTTTCTTAGCATGGTTAGCTAACTGAGCTCAGAGCTGCATACAACCATATGGGTGAGATAGCTTAAGGGTGTAGGGCTCTGCTCTACACAAATGGCGCTAAGCTTCTTCTTGTTGCTTTCTCTCTCGTTGCCAGCGTTCAGGATTTGAATAAGTCTTGCACATGTTAAAATACCAAAAAAAAAACCCCACTAAAAATTAGCCATTAGCCAATCTCCCAATCTCATCAAAAACACTGTTTAGTGCCATAATTATGATGAGAATCCATCACCGCCTAAAATGCTTCCTAGTCCCGATTTCCAGCACAACATGTCTCAGGAGTCCAGAACAGTGCCGAATGGCCTGACAAAGACTTCGCAGCTGTTTGGCCCCACAGTAGAAAATAAGCTTAAGTTTCCCGGCGCAAGAAAGAAGAGGGGCGGTGCATAGATGCCTTTTTCCAACTGTTTCCTCAACGTCCTTGACAAAGTTCCCCTAGTTGCACCTTGAAACACATGAACCTCAGGGAGAGGTTGTGAGAGAATGAAATGCAGAGCGATGCTGATCTTGTGTTTTGTATAAGCATCTTTTAGGGGGTGGTCCTTCCAGCTCCGTCCATCTCAAAGAGTCTGGTATTTCGTACATGGGTCAGTTAATTTGCGTAGCAAAAACACTCCTTTCAAGAGTACAAGTACAGAATAGTCCTCTGGGATTTGATGATGGAATGGAATCTGCAAACTGTGATCAGGATTCCTCTCACCTCAAACTTCCATACCATGTACAGGGGCATCATAATGATCATCTGGACAGATGTGAGTAATTTCATTGTAGGCAACATGTATCTGTGTCCAAAACCCATCCAAAGTAAACATACAAAACACATGTTGTATACTTTTTATCACATAATCCTTTGTCAGGCGGTGGTACTATTTTGGCAGTTCCTAATGGGCAGTTCAGTATAATACAGCGATGGGTCACAGCACTGTACTAATATTCTACTGAAAAATAGTTTAGCATTTTCCCAACTTACCACAAATATAATCATGAATTCAAGCACATGTTACACATGGGAAAAGACGAAACTGTGCAGTGCTATGGACCACCAGGGCCCAAAGACATCCTAGATACTAATATTCAAATTAGCTTAACAAATCATGCAAATAGTACAAGCACACTCAAATACATCCATAATACTATTTACAGAAAGTCTGCTGATGACCTAAGCTCATTGAGCACCTCTATGTGTATGCTGCACACAAATTCAGTTTCAGTTTCTCCCTACAGCATTTTCATTACACTACACCTTGCTCTGAAGTGAACAGCCTTGTCCAAGTTTGCTGTCATTATGGGGCAAAGATAACACTCTTTCAGCAAGGATTCTGATGGTTCTTTATTCAGGACCAAGGGTTGGGGAGGGGTATATCCTTAGTAATGTGTCATGATTATAATCAAATTCAGATTGATTATACAAGACATTGCTATGGTCTTTTCTTATTTATGCTTGTTTTTTTTCTTAGTTTTAACCTGTTAACCTGTATTTCCTTGCTACTCAGCAGCCCTTACAAGAACAAAAGAAAAAGAAAGAAAATTACAAGGTGAAGACCTGCAGCAGGTTTTTAGAATCAAAATGGCAAAAAGAACCTGTCTTTACATTGTTTTCCAAAAAGTAATGATTTACCATTTGGGGACTAATTGGTACAAATAAATATATCAAACTGAAAGAAATCAAATGGAACCATTAGTCCACAAATGGTAAATGAAAAGACTTCTACATTGTGGTTCTTTACTGTATAAGCCTTTATTTGTAAAAAGTCAGTTGGTTAATTATAACCCTTTTTTTGTACCACATACTGTTACATTTTGCATTAGTAAAAAACACATTTTGCTCAAACACCTAGAAAAGCTGAGTGACACCATTACATTAATTGGCACTGGAAAAAGGGGAAAAAAAGAAAAAAAAGTTATTACAACTTCATACTTTACAGATGTTGATTTCATGAAGACAAATTATACCCCAAAATGAATCATAACACCTCAATATATTAACAGAATCAAAACCAAGAGGTTAATGTAAACAGAACCAGTACAACACAAGAACAAAAGGCATTTTACTCTCAGGGCAGGGATGTAAAGTAGAAATATATTTCCTTTTTATGAGAAAACAACAACCATAAGAGTTAACGATTCCTTAAAAAATACAACAAACACAGGCAACTACAAATAAAACAAAACAATACTGAATAATGATTTAATTTCTAAATCAGAGATGGGCTGGTTGCCTTAGATAAGTCATATTTGCCAATTTTCCAATAGGAGATTTGCTGTCTAAATTACTCATTTCACTCATAAATTACTCATTACTTCAAGTTCACGACAATTGGAGTATTTGGCTGAACCACTGAACTACTGCCGAGCTAAATGAAATGACTGAGCCATTCCTTTTTACCAACTCAGATTTCACTCCATACTGGTGTAAAATCCATAATGGTTTATCATAGCAGTCTTGCATTCTCATGGCTTAAGTTCTGGTGCCACCGATGATCCGTTATATCCTATCAGTTCTAGAAGATGCTAGGAGAACACTCTACCTTGATCTAATGGCTTACTAGGCATCTATCTATCTATTCATAATTGTGTGTGATACATAAAAAGCAAGAAAGGATGACGATGTGCGCATTCCTTAATTTTTATTTTCCTTAGTAATTTTGTCCAGTGCACCCCAGCTCTCTTAATTTCCCAGTTTAAAACTTTACAGTTTGAGGTTAGATCTCTGCCAACAAGGAGTGCAGCTAAAACATCAGCACATCAGCATTAAATCCTTTCTCTACTTGCATGTGAGGATGGACATATGACCAGTTTAAAATACAAAAGAATTATGAAAATAAACCTTTCGGAAAACTTAAGTCATGCAAAACAAAACCGGGATCTTTTTTCTGTCTTTTTTTCCATTTTCTTTTTCGGAGGTTTCGTTTGCAGAAGTTATGCAGGTGCTGCAAAAGCGGTCCATGCCTGTCACTGTGAGGCTAGCTGATACTACCAACTGCCCTGTTTAGTTCATGCATTAAGAAATATATGTGAAAGATATCATATTTACAATACAATTCACATGTAATTACACATATACACAAGAGGCAAGAAAAATTCACATTGAAATCAGTTCAACAGTTTTTTCTTTCTTTTCTCATGTTTTGTGGTGAAAGACAAAAACAATATACTCAAGTAAAACCTCTTTGATGGTATCTAGTGTTTATGTTAATGGAATGGAAATATTGAGGGTTTGTTAAAGTCAGTGGAATAATGTGTATGGAATGGAGGATGAGATTGCTATTCGTTCGCCATTGTCACAGAATGTTTTTTTTTTGCCCCGCCCCATCCCTGATATCATATAAAGCTCTCTCTCTCTCTCTCTCACACACACACACACCCACACCCACACCCACTATATATATATATATATATATATATATATATATATATATATATATATATATATATATATATATATATATATATATATATATACACACACATACACACACACATACACACACACACACACACACACACACAAAAGTAAGTTAAAATCAAATAAATTTTAGTTATTCCTAAACAATTAAGAACCATTAAGACACAGAACAATTCAGTGAAGCAAGTCTAACACTATGACACATTCTCCAAGAAAGGCCAACAATCACCTCAATGACCAGAGTGCTACCTTGACATAATGTCATTCGTAAGTCTCTTAGTAAAATGTTCCTCACGTGGGTACTGTTTCAGCTTGGCATGTCCATCGTTGTCGATGGAAACGGTGACAGCGAATGCAATGATATCTGCATCTGCCACATGAAATGCTTATTCTCAAAAGAGTGCTTAAGCTTTGTAATTTAAAAAAGTTCTCAAAAGTTTGACCATGTTTTATTTAAGATTGTGGATAGGTTAGTATTGAGAGTCATTTTTCCCTCTCCTTCTCACAGTTTTAAAGGTACACAACATGACAAAACTCCCAGATACTAGGAGTATTACAGCCTTTGTGATGCTACCATGTCAGCAAAATAGCATCATTGTCTTGTTCCTCAGAACACTGAAGATACAGAGCAATACTGTCAACTTCAAACTGTCCACTAGACACGGAAAGGGAAGGTGATTACTCATTTTAAGACCTGTTCATACCAAACTGATCAAATAGAGGACAATAATGCTATGTCAGTTTGAACAGAGAGGAAACCAAGGAAACGTGTTAGAAGAGTTCCTTTTTTGGAGTGTAATCACATGAGCGGGCGTGTCCTTTTCAATATATGTCAGAATTCTTCTACTGAGCAAACAACACAAAAATGAGCAGCAGGACATGACTATAGTGGTTAGCTGTAAGGCAAGGACTGCCACAAAACATACACCTCCTTTCCAGTTTGGTGTTGCTACATGTATCTGAGTAATTTGGCCAGCTGACCACTGTAAACTAGCATATCGGTCTTAGATGTTGATTCCAGCGTTGACATGAAACTGTGAACTTTCAAATAAACAATTTATGCTAATGTACTTTGCTAAGTGACACGCTGACATAAGTGACATTCTCAGCTTTAGACTGCATTTAAACTGTGATAGTTTTTGTTTAATTTCTAGAAAAGCTAGGTGATTACAGATGTAAACTAGCAATATTGTTCTCTAAACTGAGTTCTATTTCACATGGCTCCTAATTTTGACAGTGTCAACAAAAGTACTTCACTGTGTGAGTCTCAAACATGGATCCAGTGAAACAGATGAACATGCTAACAAGGGATCTTAACTGATGCTGGCCATTACTATAGCAAGTTTTATTTTCTCTGGGAAATACTTTTGCAGCATATTTAGAATGATATATACATTTCACTATTAGGCGATTTATCAAGATTTATACTAGTCTAAAATGAACATCATTGTTAAACATGTTTGCAGCAACCAACATTGTCTTGGATTTACCTCAGTCTACAATTGATCCTTAATTGATAAATCAGTGACTTACCATGATTATAATGACTCTTATGACCATTAAGGCTTGAACTGACTTGCTGTGTGGTATTTGCATTGTATTGCTCTGATATACTGGTATACGTGTAAAAATGCTTCCGTAATCTAATTAAGGCAAATCTTGCAGGGCAATCAATGGTGCCCACAAACCAGCATTCTATCTAAAATTTGACCAAGTTCAAGGTTCAGTTGGTCACTGTGAATTCGCCGAGTGCTGGTGCTACAAGAACATGTTGATACTCAACATAATATCTAATGTCTATAGATGACACGCTGATTGGCTTGACAGTCCATAAAGCCAAAACTTCCACTCTCTGTTCTTAGTTATCATAGAAATCATCATGGTAATCCTTAGAGAAAGTGCCATGACATGTCAGTATGGCACAGGGTGACTACATTGCAATGCAACAATCCTCTGCTCTGTTCACTGCTCAGCCCTTATCAATTTTGATTGGCTGAGAACAGATACATCCTGACCAATAACATTTCAGATTTTGTGGCACATTTAACTGAGTATCACAGAGTAAGAGTGCATAGAAACTGCAAATAAGGTGGGTGATTAATAAGTATTAATAGATGAGTAATTTGACCGATAAAGTAGGAAAATCATTTTGTTCCTGAACATAAGACATTAAGTGAGGGACTTTTGTTAAATAGCTTAAGCCAAGCTACAGAATAGTTTACTTAATGGAAAATTCTCTACTGAAAACCCAATCATTGAATAGGCTTAATCTGAGTATATTCATATTTAAACAAATTACTCTAGCTACTCCAGAAAATTTCTGTTGATTACAGACAATCTATCATTCTATCAAATGTTTAATTTTTGTTCTAGGGTCAATTACTAAAAGAGAAATAGTCTACCTTAGATAAGTTGCTATCTGATTGATAAATTTACAGTGCACTTATATTTGATGTAAAAATATATTTTTCTCCTCTTTTTTTGTCAGTTTGTGCAGTCTCATTATTTAAAGGCAGGGGCAGTCACATGGGATGAGAGCATGTTGGCATGTGTGCATGCTACCAAGCATTCAAGCAATGTCAACTTTTTCAATGGCCTATGAATTCATAAGCAAAGAAAAACCCTGTTTCCTGCCTTGTCTTTCCATTTTCCAAAGTCACAGAAACCATCTATCACGATTTGACAGTTCAGCTTTCCTCACATAGCAATCACAGATGATTGTTTTAGCATTCACAAACTAGCCCATGTTATGTCCACATGGATCAGAATGAGCAATGCAAGTTAAACTTACTAACTTATCCGTATCACATGCATGAGTGATATCACCTTTAATACCATCAAACTCCTCTTTTTTGACAATGTTGGGGCTTTGCCTTTCAATATGTATCTTTCAGACAGTTAACTAAATGTCTACTCATGTGTTTCTACTTTGAAACTGTAACAAGCCAAGACCTTCATTACATAGTTCACTTTCCCAAAATTCCATTGCAGGGTACCTAGTTTCCATTGTCATTTATCCACTTACTGAGTTTAAATGCAGCTTTGCTACATTTGAGATGTACATATTCTCCAGCTTGCACTTAGTACCGACCAAGTCCTGCAGTCACTTTGCTCCTGGAGGACATGGAAGGATTAATGCAAAAGCCATAATTAACTCCAACATGCTCAAGTCCTAAAAACTTTACTCAACAGCCTTTAACAGACTAGTACCAATGATTTCCTTTACCCTGCACAATAATGTCCTTGTTTCCTTTGCTCCCTAAAGCAAGAATACCATATTAGTGGTCTGACGATCTATCTCTCTCTATTAGGCTTAGTTGAGCCATGTTGCATGGAGTGGTATGGTGCAATGAGGAAGAGTTGAGAGCTGGAGGACTCTGCTGGGCTCTGAGGACTGAGACCTGCTCAGGACATCTTCCACCGGGACTAACAGCAGAGTCATGGGCCCTCAACCCACCCTGTCATGTGATGGCGAAGGTCCACTAGATCCCAAAGCCATACTCCTGCAACCTGCATGCCATACTTCACCATGGATGGACTTGGCTCTGCTGTGAGAGGCGCCACCTAGCTGCCATCAGCCTGTGCATGCATCGTGAGCAGCCGAAACACAGATGCCGAGGGAGTCTGGCCTTTGAATGTAGGCTGGATGGAGATACAGGTGGCACCCCAGCGGGCATCTGGGGCTCAAAAGGACAAGCATGTGGAGCAGACTTGTGGTGGTCATGTACTGATGGACAGAGGTCTGCTGAAAGTCCTCCGGAAGCTTTGTTGCATGACAGGGTGCATGGAACTCTAAACAGATGTGGTCAGGGAGGCAGAGGAAATAAGACAAAATAAATAGGAATGGAATAAGAATGGATTATAGGCCTTTTTGGTTGTCACTTCAGTTCATGGCTTTTAGCGTACATCTCATTTTGCCCCGTAAAGACTCAGAAGCTCTTTTTTTTCCTGATCGTGCTGATGTCATCAGTCTTTGGGATCAAATCCTAAGATGTGTAACATCAGGGCTGTGGGTGGAGTTACGGTAAGGTGAAAGGTCAAAGGACTGAGGACTGTTTGTCCATCTTTTACATCAATGATCGACTGAGGATACCTCCTTCAGGTTTTAGACAGGCACATTTTTAGAGTAACCAAAAACAACAGCATGAATCGCTTTCTGGATGGGCCACGACAACATGTGCGTTACCATGTACAGTTTCAGGTCACACTGTGGGCTGGTCACCCAACTTAAACATGAAACAGATTAAAAACAATGACCACCTCTCTTGTTTTAATACACAATGTTCTTTTCTTTTTCTTTTTTTTCTTTTTTTGTACATCTTCATGTAGTTAATGGACTAACTTCAAATCCAAGCTTTGACAAACAACTGTAGCTCACCATGGTCCCCTCATGTCCTCACACAACACAAAGCCATATATGATATTCATGAGTACTGTATCTACAAAACAGATGGATTCCACTAGGAACAAGAATAAAGTAAGAGTGCAATTATACTACCTAACCATGTCACTGAGGATACTGAGTGAATGTACACTTGATGCCTTTTTTTTCTTTTCTCGAAACAAAACAAACAACAAATGAACAATGCATATCTGTGGCTCATTATCTAGCAATGCGCTAACTCTAGAACTCTATGTTTAAGTAATGCTCTCCCCAAAACACTGGGTTTTTCAAGAGAAAATAATAGCAACCAGAGTAGTCATAATCCTTAGGACCAGAATGAAAAATAGGAATCGCTCACAAAAAACTTCATGAAGAGAGAAATGAAAAGAAGACTCTGGGCAGGGCTTGGTGGTTTTCAGTCGCGGGATGGCCGTCCAATGTAAACCAAATGACCAGAGCTCCGAGAATATCCGAGAAAGAGAAACGCGGTCTCTCGCAAAAAATCAAGGGTAGGACACATAATCCAAAACATGTTGCTGTACAGCGTAGAAATGGACAATTCCGTAAGTCTCTTTCATGGGAGACAAGGAGGTAAGAGGGAGCAGTGAGTGGAATGGGGGTCGGGTTGGGGCAGTGGGATGGGAGGGTATTCTACACAGTCAGTGGCCAAAAGCATACAAGCCATCACTGTTTTCATGAGCTGCAGTTGGAAAAGGCTGATTTCAGTGTGTACCAATAAAAAGCCAATGAGACGCTCTGATATGTCCTTTTGTGTATCTTGCAATCTTTCTTTTAGCAAAAATATCATGCAGTCTTTAGTTCCAAACCCTCTGGGGGGTGGGGGGAGGTTTGTTTTTATGTTGGTATGTTTGTTTGTAGCTTCAGAAGAAAAAGAAATTAAAATGCTTCAAATGTTTGTCTCGCATTATTCTTAAACATTCAAGTCAGTCTATATAATACTTTTTTTTTACATTGGAAAAGTCCTTTCGATTTTTTACACATGTGTATATAGAAATATAATATATAGAAATATGCATATACATATGTATGAACTTTTCCTATATGTGTATACATATTTTCCAATTGTATCAAAGCCAATTCAATGTGCTCTCAAAATATGGCCCATGTTTCCTAGAAGGATGCGCATCAATTCACATAGTACAACCAGTAGATAAGGTTGAAGAATCCGAATGTGATGGGGAAGATCACCCGGGACCATTTGTCAATGGTGCTGACATCCGTCAGGTTGGGGATCTTGAGCTTCAGCTTCGATGACCGCCTCCGCAGGCGGCAGTTGGCGCGGGCGCGCATGGCGCTGCGGTCCAGCGAGTGGTGGCCAAAGCCATCGCGCGACGAGGAAGCACCACCCGCGCCGCCGCCACCGGCTGGCTTGCGGAACTGCACGCCAGAGCTGTCAAACGACAGCACCGAGTTCCGCGAGTCACTCATGCTGCCGCCCACGTCCGACGGCATGACCTCGTTGTTCATCTCCAGCGTAGTGAGCAGGATGTTGCCGTACGCATCCACCTTGAGGAGACCAGAGAGGAGAGAGAACGAGGGAGAGAGACAGAAAGAGAGAGAGAGAAAAAGCAGCGGTCACTGGCGGGGGGGGGGGCGTCTTGGGACAGTGGTCCTAAAGTATCTCAGAGACATCTGACTTGCCTCACAGTGTAGTGACTCATGCAAATGCAATGGTGATACCATGCCACATTTACAATGAACAATACTTGGAAGAAACTACAGAACTTTACAGAGCTTCACTCAGAACATCATGGCTGACACACAAACATTTGTTAATGGAATTGTATGAGCTGAATCTGCAGGCTTGCAGCTATTATGAGTTCTAAATGCATGTACCCTCACTTTTCTTTGTTCTTCGAGATACAGATTTCTCCGCTGTGTATATGACCTGAGGGTGTTGGTTTGAAACGGCGCTGAAATGGAGTCCTTGCAATGTGAAAGGAAAGATGAAAAGAACATTAAAATGTCCATAAAAACTTTGACAGTCAAGCATCAAGCAACATTTTTTTGTCCAAAAAATACAAAAAATGCATAACGTTTGGGTCAACAAGGAAACTGCATAAAAGTGTGCCATGTTATCTTTCATACACAGACGCCTTGACTTGGCTTCATTCAGTATGACTGTAGTGGCATCTGTCCCTCCCTCATGTGTTAGTTCCTCAAATATAGGTTTGGTCACCCAATTGACTGTTGTCGCCCATGAAAGACATTCTGAAAACTTTCAGAGTATGCAACGCAGTCATTGCATGGACAAACAATTTTTCATCTAAAAACAATTACAGTGATATCTAGTGTGATCAAGAGATTTAAGGATAAATCAGTAAATTTGACCATTGAAAATTAAATGTGGAAAAGCTTGCTTGGATGTATCTGTAGTTAGATTGAGGTTACCCTGCGGCAGTGACCAGGCAAGAACCTGATAAAGTAATGACAATGTCATCTTGCACAAGTTCTGAGCAAGCTAGGCCCCTCTTAACGATGCAGAAAGAGCTCCGATTGTATGAAAGAAGCCTTCAGTTAAGCAATGGACAGTGAGGCCTCTGAATGCATTGCAGATGGTGCCATTGAGTGAATTTCTAGGCACTGTGTCTAAGCCCTAATGCTTACACATGCTGCAGAACAAAGATCACCTAAAGTGCATATGTAATACTATTTGATGACACTTGAATATTTAATTTGATCACGTTTAGTCTCCTGATGCAGATTAAGAGCGAAGTGGGGCTGTTGGGTGGCCATGGCTGTTCCCACCTGCTCGCGCAGACGCTTGTCCTCATAGCGGGGACGCTCGTTGTTGGCTTTGTTGAGCCTCTCATTGATTTTCTTCTGCTGCTGGGGTCCTCTCCCGAAGAACACGTAGTTCACAAAGGCATATTCGAGCAGGGCCAGGAACACAAAGACAAAGCAGCCCATGAGGTAGACATCAATGGCTTTCACATAAGGGATCTTGGGGAGGGTCTCCCGCAGGTGGGTGTTAATGGTTGTCATGGTGAGCACCGTGGTAACCCCTGTGAGGGAGTAAAGCTACATGTCAGCTGTTCGATCTTTGTTATTTATTTCTCCTTTAATTCCTCCTTCCCACTGTTTTTATATTACTATATTACTGGTTTTATTTTAAACTGTTTTTGGGTACAAGGAAATTTGACATTTTTGGCAATTACCACAAAACTTATCAAAAGCTATATGTTGCTTTTGCACAATCACAGCACTCCATAACCAGGGTCCTTACCCAGGGCCACTCGAGCGGCGGAGGCATCATAGTTGATCCAGAAGGAGACCCAGGACAGGATAGTGATCAGGATGGACGGCATGTAGGTCTGCAGGATGAAGTAGCCGATGTTTCTCTTGATGCGGAAACTCAGCGACAGCCGTGGATAGGAGCCTGGGTGGAGACGGACAGAGGGTCCAGAGAAGGGGTCAGTTAAGAAGCACGTGCAGGAAAAAGCACAGCGTTTCACAGTCAACACTCCCACTACACGGCAGGCGGCCCTGCTCGCCATTTGTTTTGGATGAAGCATTTAATTTCCCCGAAGCAATGGAGTCCTTCCTGGGGACAGGTTTGATTCCAGTTAAACGTGGCTGAAAGGCGCCAGCACGGCAGATTCCACGGCCCTCTGAGAACTGTCACAGAAAGCTGCAGTGCTCCCCCTTCTATTAAATATCACCAAAGTGGAATCTAAGAAAAAGTCATCAAAATGGACATGTCCCCTAAAATTGAGAATTGAGATCAAGTGCTCTTTATGAAAAAAAAACAACTTAAGAGCTTTTCGATGGTAGGTGTGCCTCATGCAATGCTTGTTATCCATCAAAACTGAAGCTATGCTGAAATATAGTATATTTATACTGCAACATTTAAAAGTGAGAAAAATAATATTTACAGATATGTTTATGCAATTATCATTTTATATTAAATAAGCACATTTAAAATGTGTCAAAAATTTTAATTTAAGAACACTGTTCCACACAAATAAGTAAATACATATATATGTACTAAGGAAAAGAGTCATCATAGTTATTTCTACTCAAATTGGAATTCATATAGCATTAAATGATTTTATAAACCTTTCTTAGGCATTATAAATCTATAACTAAAGAAAAAAAGGAACTACATGGAGGACCCTTAATAGCATACAATTAAATAATGACTTAGTTTTCCTCAAAACCCTCAGTTTTGAGACTGTCCAGTGAGTTCTCTTCCTGTGTATGTTTGTCATTAAATATATGTGATGCTGTTTTTATACAGGTTCCCATGACATGAAGCTTATGATGCCTTGAGCCCCCGACACAAATCTGACATGAGATTAATTGCCACTTTGAAATGATTGATTACTCAAATCACTGCATCAGCAGGTTGTTAATGCAAGAGTAATGTCTTTTCCTATCCCCCGTGGTTTTCCACAGCTTCAACTTTACTCTGCTGTTTATGGCCAACCATAACAGATGCATACCCGATTCCACTGGGATCCTTTTGACTACAGTTTTATCAAAGGGAAAGTGTGGGGGACTTCATCGAGCCTTAAGTTAAACTGCAAATTACTGTTAGCAACATATAGTGACAGATGACACAATCTGGCTTCCTGTGCATCTTATGAATCAATAGTCCTCTGCCTATACCTTATTCACACTTATTCTGTAGGCTTCTGGTGAATTTAAAATTGTTTGATGGCACACACAACATCACAAAATGATGTGCCTAAATCTTCATCATGGCCAAAGGGGATACCGGCCTCGAACGTGAAACCATAGTGGTAGCATTGTTACCTCCAAAAGTATGCTTCCAAACAATAACACAGTGGCTCGAAATGCCAACCACTAGAGGCTTGGCTCTTTAACCTGAACTTCAGTTGCTACTACTAGCTGCCAATGAGCAGACACGCTTGATAGTCCCATACTGCTACAGCAACCCTGAGTTGTCACCTTCATATGGTCCTAGACACATCACACTGGGTCAGTGAATAGCTCAGCGCTCACCTGTGGTGAACCGCACTTCTCTCGACACAAGACGAAGCTCCACAATGGAGAACTGTGGCAGCTCCAGTTTGTCCACACCTGTCACAGCATTGTCCCCTCCTTGCCAGAAAAAGACGATGTCATCTGTAGTGTAGCCATCTGTAGGTAGAAAAGATGAATAAGACAGTGAAACCCAGTGTGAGCGCAATGTAATGGAATATACTGGTATTAATTTGCTGTGATCAGACCTTTGTTCTTAGAATACAAAGTGTGAGTAAGGCTGACCCTTATTTTAAAGCTTTAGACTATGCTGATGAGGCTAACAATGAATGAATACTAGAGAGCCAGCAGTTATCACTCATTAAAGCAACGTTAGGGCTTGTGGGAGAAGTGTTACTTCAACCACAGTTAATCCTATCTGCATAAGGGAACTCAGCTGTAGACAAACACCTATGTAAATTTTATTCTGAAAATATTTTGACAGAATAATATTGTCACACATTAAACTGATCTTACAGTATATTGAGTAGAGAATGTAGGCTTGAAGAAGCATCTTCTTGCACCAGAATTGCACGAGTCCATTTATATGTCGCTGGAGCATTCATGTGTTTCCCCTGATGCTCTTAGGAATTGGGGATATCTTGGCTCTGGGCTGCCTAGGCCATATTTCTTATTTTAATTATGCCACCAAAGCACGCCAGTGGTCAGTCAAGGGTCATATCATTTCTCTTCCTGGATTAGAACCCTTTGCTTCCTAATCATTTGGCCTTAACACCAGGGTTGCGGATCTACAGCACCACTCTTTTCCCTGACTGCATGCTTCTGGACCCATATTTTTCAGTGGCTAGTTGGGATAGATCCCTTGTGAGCATCCCAGCAGCTGAGCCTTGCTGTCAATGGACTTCTTCTGGGAATCTCCAAAGCATATTCCACCTAATGGTATGGTCGGTAGATTCAAGACATTATCTATGTTGAGTTTCAAAGCTGCCTTAAGCAAACTAATGGGGTTGGGGGCAGAAGGAGCATAAATGATTTTTTAAAAACTTTTTGTCACGATGCCAAGACTTGATTTGACCTATAGCTGTCAAGAATCTAAGGTGTTTTTGTACATTAAAAATTATTTGTCCAATAGTGTATCATTATGTAGTTTGACCATTAGTAGTTCCACAAGTCAACAAGTGCATTTGAGATGCAACCCTTGCCATTTGTCAATGCTACATTAGTGAGGGACAAGCTGCACACACCCAGTGGGTACTGGCGGTCAATAGCACAGGGCACCTCAGTGATAAACAGGTGAGCATGTTCAACCTTACCTCAGTACATCAATGCTGCCACTTGGCCCCTGAATGAAAACCCTCTCCGAGTGTTTATCAGCACACAGCCCCTGTTGGTTGGGTGGGCAACACTGCGGTCATGTGTGATTGGTGTAAATTAGCGTAATGATCATGCCTGCTGACATCAGGTCTCTCTAGACCACCATGTGACATCAAAGAGATGGAGTGGACGTGTTTGAACTTGCCATCTGGTTTTCAGGAAGGAGGCTAAAAGGCTTGGAAGTGAGGCTGAAAGCTATTTTTGTTGACATTATATTGAAAGTACATTTCTCCCTGATTCTGGAAAATGACCTCTTTCAGATGCCCCACTTCCAATGATTGAACTGCAAGCCAAAAAAGGTTTTGAGTCCATTGGTGATAGACAATGTAAATATGCAGAGCTTTAGGAGCTTATCAGTTTGCTTCTCTATGTAATTAACTTGGACTCCAAGCTCTGGACATAAATTTTAGGGGTGCGGAGTGCTCTCAAACCCATTTTTAAGTGTTTCTAAAAATTCATTGGTCCAATTCACTGGTATCCCTAATGATTCTTTGTCAGGTTGTTTATGTACTTATGTTGTTATTTGCTAAGGTGAAGCTAAAATGCTGTTGCATTTGTTTGTTTATAGCTTTATGCTTTTCTGAAATCTGTATATTTTCAGCAATCAAGGAGCAGACACAAACGCTCTGATATTTATTAAGGGCTAATCTAAATCAGGGTCAGTAGAAAGGACCAGGGACACATTACCAACATTCACAGATCCAGGAAACATGATAAAACAGAAAGTAATACACTAAAACCAGGAAAATAACTAAACAGGCTAAACAGAAACGTACAACATGGAACACAGACTGAGATAACACGACATGGGCTAGGATAATGACCCAACCAAGGCTAGGACAATGACCAGCAACAAAACTGAACAAACACCAGGTTTAAATATATGTTCTAAGGTGTGGAAAACAAAAAATGGTGAAACTAAAAAGGGGCAGAGAAAATTAAACTAAGGATCGGAACCAAAACAAGGACGCATGCAGAAAAGAAACCAGGAAGTAATCAAAGACAAAAGACAGGGTTACCAAGGTCACATGGTCGCTAGGGAGGGGCTAACCGTGACCTCATGACATCTGTTAAGTATGATAACCTGCAGCAAGCATGTTGCTTAGTAAAAGGATATACACTGGGAGGTGTCCATAACAAGTGTGTGGATGATGGGTCAAGATGATCCAGAACAGGACCGTTATGCTGAAGGCTTATTCCATGTGGAGAGGCAATGCATTGTGAACTATGCAGATATTCATGCATCTGTGAGTGTGTGTGTGTGTGTGTGTGTGTGTGTGTGTGTGTGTGTGTGTGTGTGTGTATGTATCTGTTTGTGTGAGTTTCAGGTCAACTTACAGCTCTCAATCTCCAGGGTGCAGTTCTGTTCGTCCAGGGGGTATCTCCTCAGATCCATCATACATGCAGCCGTAGTGGTTATTCTAGAAATAGAGAAGCATGCGGAAGATGGGGAGGGGGACATGGGGAGTGAGAGAGAGAGATGCAAGAGAAAACCGTTACCTTGGTAACCTTTAGGAAATCGTAGCTTAGCCTTGACTGTGCCATGTAAATCTCTAAATGAGTAATGTTTGGCAGCTGCCACCACTCACCAAGAGAAAGGAAAGGGGAAAAGTGAGTACTGTATGGTAGACAAGTATTGTATAGGGCCTGGTGTCATTTCTAATGAGGGAGGGCTGGAGAGGGAGATATAGGGAGAGAGAGAAAAAAAGTGAGTGTGAGAGTGAATGGGTGAGTGACTGAATGGATTAAAGTGAATGAGTGAGAGAGAATGAGAGTGATAAAGATAAAGAGAGAGAGAGAGAGAGGAGAGAGAGATATGGGGGGGGGGCGCAGCTGCTTGCAGTAAACCTGGTTTGTTTAGCAACACGTTGTCTCTGCAGTACCTGCAACATCGTATGCTTTTTAGTGTTCTGTTAAGGCTGTTTGTATGAGCATCGCAAATTCTTTTCCATTGGGCAAGTTCTATATCACACTTCTTTCTAGAGTACACTGTGTCAGGCACCAAGGCTGGCCACTATCATTTTGAATAAGAAACACTACCATGTGCTGACTTGTACTGAGCAAAATATATTTATATATTACTAGTGAATAATACAAAGATAAGTTTTGAGTATTTGAGCATTTTGAATACAAGAGCTATAGTGTATAGATAATACATACAGCTACCATGATCAGCTATATTAACAGTCACATTTTTCTAAGGCAAGTCTCCTTCAAGAAACAATGATGATTCTTAACAGCCACAATGAACTTCAAATCAGCCTACATGGGCTTAAACCTGGATGGCAACAGGTCATTCTTGCTTTGGCGAGTAAGGTTTGCATGTATTTGACTAATGAAGAGTCAGTTGAAGGTCATACAGCTAACACACACAATGCATCCATTCCAGGATTCCACTGCATGCTGGCGTGAATTGTGACCCCTTCATAACAGATGTCCACGTGATGCGTGCGCGAGCAAGAGTGTACCTAACGTTCAATTTCAATAAATCCAGCATCCCCGGGAAGCGTTTCGCCTTACAAATGAGTTGTGTGGGAGCCAGTGGCGCTTCACGGAGATATTTACTACCGCAGCACATTTTTGTAATTACATTTGCGATGTTAAATCATAGCAGCTCCTCTGGTTTTTGCGGACGCTTTGTGTAAATGAAATAGGGATTCGCCAGTTTACGTGAATGGGGTGAGGGAGTAATTGAGTTTCGGCTCATCACCTCACTATGTCAGATGCATAGATGCATTTTTAGTGAGCCTTCCGATACCTTCGCTGAGCGTGTGTGTGCTGTTGTGGCACATTCTATGTAATGTGGGATCAACATACACTGGGATTGTATTTTTGAATGTTTGATTGTGTGTGTAATTACAAATGGCCAACAGTTAGAGACAAATCAAACCTAGTCCTACTATAAAAGGTTACCATTGACTGTAATTTAGTCAAAGAACTGTCTGAAATGTGCTAATGTTTTATGATGGACTAAACATGCAGTGTTGTTCTTTGAAAGAAAAATTTGAAAATGTTTGTTTTAAGAAAAAAACAACAAATATCTCGATTTAACTTTTCTCTTTTATTTTATTTTACCTTATTTGATCCCAGATTAACCATGTTCTCTTTTACTGAGGATATGGATTTTCTGTAACCCCATAAAAACTTTGGAGCCATTAAGATGGTGTGGAATAGGGGTTTTTAGTTACCAAGTTACAAAAGACATAATGTCATTCTGTGTTTCTTGCAGGCAAATGTGACAAGGCAACGTAAAGGATGGAACAGTGCATCAGGAGGTACGGGATTAACCTCGGTGCAGGGAGGAAGTGGGCCACTGAAGTTGGAACAAAATGGAGTGGAGTGCTCCTGCCTCAGGGGCTGGCTCCTGCATCACAGGAGTCTCCCAAGACCCTACACCCACTACTCCCAACCCCCCACCCCCCCACCCCCCACCCCTTTTGGGTGCCACCACTCCAGTGGGTCGGTCCCTGAGTGCTGCTCCACTAAAGAGCCAGCGCTATAACAGCTGGAGACAGGGGACTGCAGAAGTTATTCCTGCTGCCCCTGCTGCATTCATGGCAAACATGTTTTTCCTCACCACTTATATTTGGTGAACACCAAGGACATCTTTTCACTTTCCCTTCTGAATGCATTCTGTTTGTTTTCCTGCTATGTGACATTGTATTACTTTTGTACATGTACAATTTTGTAATCATGGCTGACACTAAGCATATCTAATCCATATGAAATTCATTAATACATTTCAAGGAGTTTGATTTGAATATCTCTTGGTATAACTGAAGATACAGTACAACAATGACATTGGATAGTCATCCATTTGAAGTATTATGCCTTTTACCTAAAGGTATACAAAACCTGGCCGATCAACTTAGCATGCAGTGTTTGAGAGTTGCACCATCAGCTTCACCATGCAACTATGCACCACACATTCAAGACAAGTGAGTCTACTTACTCGCGTGTTTAACGCTCCTGACAACTGCTTCCGGGCTCCCTGAGATCCATGCAAGCTAGAAGCTCGACAGCTGTCAATGGGTAAACTCATGCTAGCACCCTAGGCCTACTGTGTCAGGAGACATATTAGGTAAGCATTTAACACTTCATTAATTCCTCTTCTTGCTCCTAGATATCATCAAGTTTGCCCATTAATATGGCTGTCGGAGACCCCCACTCTCCTCAGGCTCTCTGTCTATGTCTCCCTGGTCCCAGACGTCTGGCTCATGATTTCGGATTAATGGAGCCCCTGGCTCAGTGCTTGTCCACACCCTCCTGAGACCTTTTGTCTGGCTGTGCTTGATGACAGATGTTTGGCCCTTAAGGCTGACCTCAGATCAGGCTTGATTTGCAATGCATGACAATGGATGGTTGGAGTTTTTGAGTTGGAATGCGAGGTGAGACCTGCAAACGTTTGCTGTGTACTAAATGTTTTATATAAATGCTAACTGTGCAAGCTTGGGCCATTTGAAAGAGTTTTGAATTGCAGGGCGGTTTTTCTGGCTCATTGCTGTTACAAAGTTCACTTTATCCTTTTTTTGCTCTTTTTTGGGGGGAGGGGGGTGTCACAAATTGTGATAAAATACATGATCTCGTTATTGATGTTTGTCTTGTGTTACATCGGAATTCAGCTGTAGTCTATCATCTTTTGTGAAAACATATTCTAGCATTTAAGAATGTGCTGCTATTTTTAATCCTTACAGACAATAGCAATGTGTGTGGCTGGAGCAAATGCCATACTTGCCGATTGTGGAGTTAAATTAGGTAATGGAGCATAGGCGTAACATAGTAATGTAGCCATTAAAGTGGCTTCTGTGCATTTATCTGTGAGTGTCCTATAATTAACATTTAGAGTTGCGTTTGTTTTTAGCTCTGAAGCGTTTCCAGCTGTGACTGCCCTGTGGAACCAAGGAACAAATAACATTAGTAAAAGCCCATCATTTTTTATATAACTCAAATTACAGGACAAGGGCAGTCTGCTTTACCTATCTTCCTCCGTTTTATATTTTAATTTGATATTTTCTCCCTTGTGTTTCATTTGGTACTTTTCCCCATGATTTTCTTTGAGAAGTAAACAGACTGTTGCAGTATGCTAACAGTGTTATACACTCACTCACACACACACACACACACACACACACACACACACACTCCACCAACAAAGCACCAGGACTTTAACCTCTTAACCTCAGATTGTTTAGTTACTAATCCTAAAGCATATTTTTCACTAAATAATGGGAGATTAGTTACAGTAACTAATACCAGTTATATAAGACTAAATACTAATATGAAATATGATACTAATATGAAAGGTATGAAAATGAGTTATAAACTTCAGGCCCTGCCTGCATCAACCGCAGTAAGGTCTCCTCCCCAAAGCGGCAAGCCATTACATATTAATAGGCATTTTTTAGTGTCACGGTACGGCCCCTCCCCCCAGACGTCTACCCATGTGTGTGTGTGTGTGTGTGGCCACGCCCCCATGCGTTTTACACCTGCTCCTCGTTATGTTGTTAATTTGAGCATATAAAGTCCTTTGTGTAAACGTTAGTATTGTCAGTGTTTGATTCCCTGATGACCTTAGAGCTACGTTGTCTACTGTGTGTCTAAATAAACGTCATTGTGTGTATCACGGCTCCTCTTCCCATCCTGCTAAGTCCCTGTCTGTGATGGACCCATGGTCAGCAGTTTCGGAGAGCGACGAGCCTCAAGCGCCCAAGGTTCTGCCCAAGGCACGTTGCACTCGAATCAGTAAGCTGCCCCACGTGACTCACAAAGAGGTAGTGCCGTCATTGTCTGAAGACACTCCCTCACCTGGGGCACACAGCCCCAGGGCTCGTGTGCCTATGCGCAAGCCTCAAAGAGACAAAAAGGAGGTGTCACCAGTGCCCGCCCCAGAGACAGGCAAAACCACTGGTGCACTTCCTAAGGCATGTGCCCCAAAGCCAGAGAAGCCACCGACACCCAGCTCAGCGAAGGGCGATCCCCCAAAGCAGAGTTGGACTTCGAGCCAGCCGACGACTGGGGACAGGCTGGGGCTCCTGCCAGCTTCCCCGGACTTATTCATAACCCGTTATTTAATTATGTGCACGTACCTATCCTGGTCACTGTGTCAGTCCCAGTCACATTTAATGTATCTGTCACTTTGTCTCCATTTGTGTCTGTGCCAGTGCCCGTCAGTGTGTCCGTCCCTGTTGTCTGTTAGTGTTCTGGTCCCTGTCCCTCCCCCCCGCTGTCCTGCTCGCGCTGGCCTGTGTCGGTTCGCTCATATAATAATATAATATATATAAATAATATATCAGTTAAAAAAATCCTGGTGTCTATAATGCAGTGGACTGTTGACATACCCACCCCCAGATGTTCTATTGATCAGGCCTTCATCAGGAGGTGAGTGAGGACAGGGGTAAAAGCCATGCCCTCATTGACCCTCCTCTGTCATGGCAGGGCCAGAGCCCATGGAGGAAGAAGCAGTTTGTCATCTTCCATTATTGATAGCCTGACTGATTGGCGCTCTCCAGAATGTTTTTTTTATTTCTTTATTTTTGCTTCTCCGTTTGTGTGGAGAAATGTCGCTGGACTCTGGCTTCAGTGAAACCCAGCAGAACCGAATCCCGAGCCTAAATGTGCTGTGTGTCAGACGGTGGGGCTGGGTGGGAGCTTAGGTATTCTATAGAGAACAGCAGCATACTAAACTGGCATCAGAGCACCTCTGATGTCACAGGCTTCAGGACTGGCAAAGGATGCGTAACAGGATGGAGGTCTGCATTCTGCGAAATAAACGTGCTTCCCAAGAACAAGCCCCAGGCTAACAAAAGAAAGCTAGAAGTTCAGAGGTAAAGACCCAGCTGTGCTGATGCACCTTGTTAAAGATCATGTGACATATCTGTCTTGTGACATCGTCAGAGGAAGTTGGGGTGGGTTATCTAGTTTGCCACCTTCTCCACCGAATACCATGATCACTTCTCCACTTAATACAATTACCACTGCTCCACCTAAACCATTATCACTTCTCCACCTAAAATCAATAGCACTTCTCCACCTAAAACCATTAGCACTTCTCCATCTAAAACATTATCACATCCATTTTTGATGAGGACTGGGTGCGCTGTGAATGTCTGGCAGTTGTCTTCAACATACCAAATAGAAATTCTTCCATAGATATGATAACATGTCACCACCTAACCCTGAAATGAACTGCCATGTGAAAAGGAACCTTTGGTTTCTGCCTGTGACCAGAAGTTACACAAGGAACCTGCTCAGATCTGAAGCAATAAAAGGTCATATAAGATCCCTGCTTTTGGGAGCCAGTGTGAGAAAGACTTCATTCCAAATGCAGTTTTGTGCAATATGTTTGGTATCTCAAAATCTTCAATTTTGTGCTTGTAAAAATTACTATGTAATTCTACATTCCAGAACATTTGCACAATTTCTTTGAACCTGCAGTGACTGTTGCATACCCTGGATTTATTTGAATTTAAAGGGTGAGCCGATCAAACTTGTTATTATGGAAGCTGCAAAAGTCTGAATGACAGCATGACACTATGGAAAATCAACTGCAGTCATGCCAAGATTCACCTCAGACCGTACAGGACTGTTCCGTCCGGGTGAAGCCGGATCATGCGGTTCTTCACTGTCACACCATGCAGGAAGGACTTCTTGTCGTTCAGGAAGTAGGTGTCCGGCAGCCACAGCTGATCGGCCACACGGTTGTCCAGCGTCAGGTTGAGTGCCATCTCAGCGTAGGCCAGCCTCTTGTCTCGCCAGCTCTGCTGGAAGTACATGGTGATGGTGTAGTCCTGGGGGGGGGGAAAGAAGAGTGAGATGCTGAGATCTCTCCCAACACCACACACCAAGCATCCTGTTGACAAAGGGTGCAAAGACAGCTGAACAGAGTGCATTCGTGTCATCGTCAAGCAGCCTTGTCCTTAAAGCCTCTGATACAGTGAGACAGTGGACACACCTCAGACATACAATCATGGGTTATAGTCTAGATGAGGAACAGAAATGCAAGAGCTTTTCCATGTCATTTTAAAGGGTAGTTTGACCTGATCTGTATATAGTGTAGTTTACTGGGTGTTTTATTTCACGATTTTGAGTAATATGAATGTACTTTATTATGTAAGCCTTGTTTAGTGTAAAGCAATATTTTTTATTATTATTAGGCCAAGAATAGAGCATGTTCTTTCTGAAACTTGTTCGAATCTTGTTAGAATCAACAAGCTGCTAAAATACTGTAGGTACCAGATGCTTAGCAAGCAGTAGGTTATAATCACAAACTGGTTTCTAATCCTCCTTTAATTTAAGTACTTGTATTTACTGCAACCCTTGATCAAGCATGTGGCTCAGCAAGCATGTATGTTTATAAATTCAACTTTATATTGCAAAAACAGACACACACAATGATTTTTTTAATTAAATCACTTCTACATGTGTTTGCATATTTGTTTCATTTGAATGCAAATGTAATTTAATCTATTTAATAAAGTTTACAAGACTCCACTTGGGAGTGCAGTGATGTCCCACTGCGGCTTTGCTTAATAAATTAAATGATGAGTCAGACAAGAATTTAAGGCTCTCCTTATTTCATATCAAGATTGATTGAGACAATACTTTAAATCAATTTGAACAAAACGAGGAAGAAGAGAAAATGGTCTCGGACCACTCTACCAGTTGCATGTACCGGAAAAGCCCCATGTGATAGACCATTCGAAGTAGATATAATAATCTCACTTAACCTTAACCAAGATTGAAGTGAAACTAAATTATTCTACTAGCATTATTACAATGCAGACATATCCTTATGCATGTCTACTCAGTTTTCTTCTTTATTGTAATCTGAAGACACAGAAAGTATGAAATAGTTTTTTGAACACAAACAACTAATAAAAACAACACCTTTTTTTTTTGACTGAATATAACTCACTTTGACTGGACTTGGCCCAAAATATACCCCTGGAATGATTTACTGTGCTTTATCTAAGGGATAAAAGACACAGTCCATCTATCACTTTCCAACGGCCTGACATACCTGACAGCCTGACATTCCACACAGGTACTCTCGAGACCCGAATTGGCATATTTTATGAAACAGCATTAGGGTGCGGCATTGGCCGGGGCTAGGGTGCCACAATCTGCCTGGGCTAATGTAATAAACCACGCTCCATTGTTTAAGAATACTTCTGGGATCTTAACAAGAGGAGGAGGGGGAGGGAGGCTGTGCTAATGCTAATAGAGAGAGGAGGCTAGGTCCTGCCCTAGCACTCCGCCCAGGTGCCAGGGCTGCCTGGCTGCTGAAGGGCATGATATGATCTGCCCTAAACCTTCTGTATGAGGCCACCATGACAGTAGCACAGATAAAGGCCACTCCCAAATGCTAACCTGGCTTACTTAGATTAACACTGTTTAAATGGATCTCATTTACATATTGTTACCAGGATACCATCTTTCAGTCAGTATTAATAAGAGCAGCATCACTGGAAGAAGCATCCTTTTAAGCATCCAATTCTTTCATTCTTGTTATGGTGTGAACAATTTAAAATCTGTTTTTATATCTTTTTTTCAGCTAATAAGGAAGTGTATATGTGATTATGCTGTGATTTGTTGGCAGATGATTTTGAGCAACAATAATCAATAGGTTATAAATTCAGGTGTTCATTAACATGAAATCAGTGAAAATACCCTACAATAAAGCATTTTGTTGTGTGATTTTAAGTGAATATGCATAACAGTGATTTTATGCTCTATGATTTTATTATAGGCCTTTATTCTAATGTTAGTGAGAATCATCGCATGTACCAGGAAAATGAAAATATATGTTATGTAGCATCTAGGGAAAGGTTTGTGACCACTGCCTTTGCCTTTCCATATGTTTTGTGCAGAAACATACTGTTCATCAGATTGAAAAAGAATAAATGTAACTGTGATGCAGTGCATACAGACATTTAATGGTACTTTAATTTGTCTGATGTCCTGCACCATTCGCCATACTGGCCATGCTTATTAGCTAGTGACAGGTGATGCTGATCGGCCAGTGCGCATATTAAATAATAAACTCCCGTCTATGTTTTAAAACCCAAGTAAGGCAGAATGTGCATTCTCTAAGTGGATGGCACAGGAGACTATTGTAGTCACCCAGCTGCTCTTAAAATGACTTATATTCCCAGAGTTGTATGCTCTGTGAGAATATTAACATCTAAGAAACTCTGTTTTATGTTCTTTCACCATCTGCAAAGGCAACTACTAGAAGGTGGTAAACTTTATGTGAAACTCTGCAAGAACTGCTAAGAACTGGATATTTACTACAGCCCATGCCAGTAGTAGTGAAGCTGGGTGAGGCAAAGGGGCTCATGCGATGCTGGAGCTTTGATCATTTATTGGATTAAGAAAGATAAGCCTGCAAAAAAATCTCTTACATCTGCAGTTCTATTCGTTACATCTGCTGTTATATCTGTTATATCTGCAGTTATATCTGCAAAGAGCTATGCAGTCTGCACATCTGCCTCCCTCTCTCACACTGGATCAACCGTATGTTCTTCTGATTTAGCACAGTCCTTTAATTCCTCTGAAATGTCCAGGGAAACAAAAATAACATAAACCATCAGACAGAACTGCTGTGTCTTCAAAACACCTAAGCACAAAGAAATTTCAGCAATAACTTCATGATGAATAAATCAAAGAGGCACATTTGCTCTTTGAGGAGAGGAGGGGCAGCAGGCAGAGGAAAGAACTTTCCACTTGAGTTGCTACCTCCAACAAATTAAAATCAAAACTGTAGCCAGCGACAGGACAAACGGCTTCCAGTGGCACTAAACCCAAAACCAGGAGGGATATCTCGCCCTCTCCCTAAAGCTGTTCTCTCACTCTTCTTCTCACATTCTTTCTCCCCTCTGCTCTTTTCTCACCAGCTCTCGGTTCTCCTTGTCCATATCTCACTCTCGGTTCCCCTTGTCCATATCTCACTCTCGGTTCCCCTTGTCCATATCTCACTTTCTCTTTCCGTCCCATCTCCTGTGCTCTCTCTTTGTTTCTTTTCCCTCTCCATCTCTCTCTCTCTCGCTCTCACTCTTTTGCCATATTACTGTAAGCAAAGAGCATGGTTTACATTTACATGATTAACGTATGATGTCATCAGACACACATTGTTCTTATTGCATTACTTGATGGCACGTGTGTCTACATTACAGTTCGGCTGCAATTGTTAGCAGCAATTTCCTTCGCTGAAACCAGATGGAATCAGCAGGGTATGCTGCATAGTACATAGACTACGCAAACAGGGATGCTGAAATTCAAAAAGGAATTCAAGGTGGAGCACAACACTTTGTCTGCAAGATTGGCAATAGTTTTAAACTGACAGCTTAATGTCTTATTAAAGCAAAATGAAACCCTGCTCATGGTACTGGCTTGTTGGAAAACTAAACATGTACCTCTTCATCTGTACTTAAATTGTTATAGTAAGAAAGACTCCAGCAGTGCAACATACACATCTGCATTGCCCTTAGCACATTGTCTTTAAATATCTTGCAGCAGTTCTGCATCAAGTGCGCATCAAACAGCGATGTGTTTCAGGGGTGTTTCCTAGAATATTGTATTACATCAGCAGCTGCGTGCCATGCTGCAGCCAGAACTGATTCACGCACCTGCCTGATTCTGACAGCGCTGCATGTGTGCGATAGACAAGACCATGTGCATGTGCATGGAATTCCGTGTCTGGCACCATCAAAGCGACAGGAAAAAAAGCCCTCTGTGATCATTCGCGACTATTGTGTGTTCACTGTTTGAGATAATCTGCTGCAGATGCAAACCGTAATAGGCAAAGTGTTACTGCGCTCTGTGTTGGCCACCGAGTTCAGTCGGGGAGCACTTTCAATAACTTCATTTTGATTGCCCTCATCATCTCCTCCGAGGCAAAACTGGACAGTGAGAAATGTCAGAGCTGTAACGCTAACTGCCCCAAGATTTCATCTTCAAACTGCCTTTCTATAAAAACTGTTTTTGTCAGGATTTTTTTTCCCCTTTTTTAGCAGTCAGGAGTAAAGTGAAGGAGCCGCTTAAGAACCGGATGTGGGCTATTGTATACCGAGCTTCTTCTTGGCACATCCTTTAGGCAGGATTTATTTTAGCTGTATGAAGGTGGCTGTCTCAAAGAGTCTCGGCTGCAGTCTGATGACTGGGACAGGAGGCACGCTGTAGTCCTCTCTGATGATGAGGTCGCAGCTCGCCTCAGGGGCTTCTGGGAAGCGCAGTCCCCGGAGGCACCGTAACTCCAGCTGTCCCCACCGCAGCGCTGGGGCACCAACACATTTCCTCGAGAAGCAGCCATAGCCTGCATTCGTGAGCGATCACAGGAAAGTGCCAGCCTGAAAACCAGTTCGCCTCACCTGCACTGGCCTTTCCACAGACCCCGAGGCAAAGCCGACTGCCGTTCTCTCTCTCAGGTGCTTTATAAATGCAGACCCTGGACATTGAGGCTCATAAAATCTAAAGGTGCCTGACTCGGCACAGGGAAATGATGAATGCAATAACTCCAGCATGGGGTGTCCATGGTGGGAGGGCAAGGTGTACTGTCAGCAGAAATGCATAGTGCTGCTCTTAAACTGCTTTTTAAGGGCTCCTGGGTGGTGCTTAACTTAAAGGTGGTTAACTTAAGCCAAAAAGGGTCCACAAACGCTACATAACCAGTCCTGACCATTGCTCAGGAATTTTAAGGATGCGGCAAAGCATGCGGTAAAGCAGAAATCGGCTTTTAAAAAAGCTTGGTGAAATGGAGATATACATACTTTAATAAGGAGGTCATTAGTTGCCATTTGCAAGCAGTTTGTACAGCTACACAGGAATGAGTTTTTGCATATCCTTAACCTGGAACCTAACAGCAACATGGGTTTGTGTGCAGCAGGGGTTTCAGTAGCTTGCAGCTGTGCACCTGCAGGGCTGCTGGTCACATCTAAACTGGACTCATCTAAGATGGTCTCATCCAAGTGCCAAAAGGGTGTGGGTTCTAATCATCCTGGACTGCAGCCAGGGTGGCCTTAGGAAAAGCTTGAGGAAGACATTTAAACTCATGCCAACAACATGCCGACGCCGTCTCCCTTATGCCTTACCCAACCATGGTCTGCCATGCTCACACATAAACCAAAGATGCTCCACCTCTAAAGGAAGGCGCTGTCGGAGTGGGTGAGGACAGAGCAACTTGCGAGAGCAGTGGGTAACGCTGCCATGCAACTCACCATGTTGACTTCCGAGATGGAGTCGATGCTGGCGATGTTTATGCTCATTCCTACGATGACTGGGGGACCTGGGGAAGAGGACAGAGAGCAAGAGAGAGAGAGAGAGAGAGAGAGGCAGACAGAGAGAAAGAGAGACAGACAGAGAGAAAGAGAGCATGAGAGAGATAGATAGACAGAGAGAGAGAGAGACATCAGTTGCTGAGCCTGAGCACTTCTGCTCACTCCCTCATGAGGTCCCGTTGGTGCCATTTGGCCCACTGTAACTGTGAACAAAGGTCATTTAGCATTTACAGTGACATGTGCAATCCACCCACCCAACATTGGGGAGTCTTCTAGGTTATCCTGGAGCCTGGAGCACATGCAACGGTTATAGACAGTAATCTGGGAATGGTCCGTTTCAATCAATACTGCACATTCTGAATTTTTCAACTGATTCAGACACTAGTTTGATCACAAAATGGGCCACAGAAAAAAAAACACACTTTTGTCCAGTTGGACTAGTTTTTCAAATATGCAATATATAAATCTGTAACACAACCTTTGCTCATCATGAGCATACATGTCATCTTGAGTATGAACTGTCATGCTGTTGGATTCAAATGAGTAGCCATATTGTCATGAAAGATGAACAGCTGTCTTTATTATTAATCAGTTAGAAGAGTGGCAAACCACACAGACCACATTTATCACATTCCCAGAGCCTCCATCTACCCCTGAGTCCCAAGCAGCACGAAGCCTGTACAGAAACACAGGAGGCTTCTTTTGGGTCTGTCGTCTGTGCAAACACAGGGCTGGCCTGGAAAGAGGATATAATGTGACTGGAAGCACAGCCTGGCCCCCTCCAGCCCATGCGGAAGAGAGCGAGAACTCCGCTCGCGCCAGCTCCGCTCCATATGCCGCCCTCTGCTTCGTTACGAGTCACTTTGCCAGCGTTCAACCACATCCCTGGCGAGAGCTGGATTTTGATACACGAGGGGTGAAGCAGGGTTTCCTATTTGTGGCTCGAGTGTGGGGCTGGCAACCAGCGGAATGATGCGTTATATAGATATCGCTGTATAGACAGAACAAAACGGACTGAATCCCAGCTGCTTTGTATTATGGTTTGTTTTGCTTTCATGGCCGGAAGCCCTCGGGGAACACAGCGGCCGCATTACCTCGGGGGACAGACCGAATGGTGGGGCTCATGCTCTCTTGCAAAGTGGTGCATTGATTCCATGGAACATGCGCATAGTTGCAAGAATTTCATCTGCAACCTCTTTTGTGTGCTGTGCTCCTCTCTGAGAAGCATTGCAAGATGATGTCGTCTGATTCCTGTGAACTTCAATTCAAGACCTGCACACTAGCAGCATAATCAATTTATAGACGTGGTAGGGATATTCATGATGGAGTCCAAAATACTCTCTCTCTCTCTCTCACACACACACACACACACATGCGCACACACACACACACACACACACACACACTCTTGTAGTTCTATCTGTAGGGTATTTTCACAGACCTTTGTAGTACTGTAGCCTAATAGTGCACCCAAACCTAATTCTAAACTTAGCCAAAAATGGAATATTTTAACTCTTTTCCTTTTTTGGATGAAAGAACATTTTCCCTAATAGGGACCAGCTAATCAAGCTTTCCTATCTTTATGGGGTTATTAGATCTCCAAAAAGAGCGAAACATTGACAGAGTACAGTTATATCAATAACAGGTCAAAAACCCTAATTAAAAATACATCTTTTCCCTGTATGCCATGTGACTAATTTGCTAAATTGCCATTTGCCTTGGTAGCAAGGAGTCGAGACAGCTCAAGCTCTTTGCCACTGGGGAGAGCATTAAGGGCCATTAAAATCGGGGATATTGAAATTAATCACATGGGACCCTCACTCCCATAAGCAATATCAGTTCCTGGAGATGATGTGGTGGAATGCTGCATCATGGTTAGCATACGTGAACATGTGTACAAATGAGGTCAGTGGTCATGCTCAAAATGTGATCATTACATTGCATCATGTTATATGTTTATGTACCAGAAAAGAAGCCTAGATTTTGGGTGCTTTTGTTGATACACGGTATGCATATCCACGGGTGTGTGGAGTACATCTGGGTGGCAGGTATTTCTTACATAGAAATAGTTGTGGACCCGTTCCATGCAAAACAAATATGACAACTCATAAAACAATAAAGAAAGAGACTTGTAAATGCATACGTTTAGTTCTAGGCACAAACTGGCTCTATAAAAATATTCAGTATTTCAGTTATATAAAGTTAAATGGTGATGAGTCATGTGGCTGGAAGTTGTCTACTCCAGCTAAGGCTTTAGAAGCCATTTTTGGTTAAACATGATATTTTGGTTTGGATATATTTAAGATGTTAGCAGGCTAGAATGGCATAAAGTTGTATTTAGAACTAGACACTGCAAGACATTTCTATTTTGTGTCCTGATTTATACCCGTTTACCTTTTCGGAAATTGGGCTTATGGGATCAAATGGTTATTTTCCAGTAAGTGCATTACTGAGATGTTAATCAAGGAATCATCCTGATCATTGCCGTCACCTTTTCTTAGAATACAGTTCAACTGCAGAAAGCTGTCTTTATGTGCCAAACCATTAAACTGAGAAATGTGACATGGGAACATAGTTTCAGCCAGGACAATTTCTCTGGTATATTTTGCTTTCTATGGCATAATGGGGTTTTAGCCAGCAATATCTGACTTCTACATTGTTTATTGCAATGAGGCACAGAACTATTTCAGTTAGAACATTTCTATGGTATGGAGACGGTTCATCCAGGCCCTCTCATTTCTACTGTGCAAACTCAGGGGATAAAGTCCAGATTATATTGGGTGTATTGGGTAGTTAGTGTCCATAGTGAATTATGTTTCAAAGGTAGGCAGGTTTATGGTTATTTAGGGTTAGAAAGGGGAATAGGCTGTAAATTGAAATGATCTTAGAGCTGTAATTGGGAGCTGTAGCTTGTCGTATTATAGTTTCACTGCTTAAAATTGAGGTAATGAACTGTCTGATTGAAAATCAGTTATGAGTCTTGAGTACACACCTCACAAGGTCTATCATGCATTTTATATGACCTTCATGGTTTCATCTACCTTGGTCAAACTAAAGTAGTCAGGTGTGTTTCAATCATACTTTTGCTAAGATTCACATGACAGGTCATTTTCTCAAGGGCTTCTGTAATGGCTTCTGAAGCCAGCAACAATATTTTGTTTGTTGCATTAATAACTTAAGGCATGGTTTACCCCTGTGAAACAGGGGAATATTTTTATGAGAAAACATATGGATTCTGAATAAAACATCTCTCCCATTGGAGAGAAGCTTAACTTTTGTGCCTAAGACAAAATAAATAAATATTTTGCATAGTTTGACAACCAGTACCCTTCCTTCCCTGGGAAAGAAGTAAGTTGCTATATCTCAGTACACTGAACCTACTGCACTGGCCTTCACTCCTCATCGTAATGTGATTTTTTTTTTCCATGTTTTTCATATTTTCATGTTTTTTCTTCATGTTTCGATTCAAGGCCCACATAGAGGTGTGATTTCCAAACCTGTGCCATTTCTTCCACACATCACCTTTCCTCCCTTCGCATCACTAATACCATGTTTCTTGTCTTGTCACCAATTTGGAAATATTAACAAATCAAAAACTTGACTCAGAGTGCATGCTACCTCTCTCCTTACCCTTTTCAGAAATGACATACTCTCTATTCGCCACCCCCCACCGGAATCACTGTTGACATTACCATGGCAGCCTCCCAACTCTTAACTGTCATGGTACGGCCCCTCTCCCCTCAAACGTGTGCGTGTGCGTGTCTGTGCATGCGTGTCTGTGTGTATCCGTATTGCCACGCCCTCTTGTGTTGTGCACCTGATCCTTGTTGTGTGTAATTGTCATGAGTGTATATAAGTCTCGTGTCGTATCGTCAAGGTTGTCGGTGTTTGACCCATGTGGTGTGTTTATGTGTGTTGAGTTGTGCTTATGATTAAAACGTATGTTCTTTTTCATGTGCCTCGTCCCCGCATCCTACTTAACCTGTTATACGTCACAGAAACACCAACCGACCGAGGATGCCTGAGAAAGGCATAAGGAAGAAGGGGAGGAAAGGAAGTCAACGCCCTTCCACAGCAAGCGCAGCGAAGTCTCCCGTGTTCTTGGGCACCCTCCTGACTCCAGATGCGGAAGCAGGGGAGTCATATGGAACCCCGGCGGACGACCAGGACTGGTATAACCAGTCCTCGGAGTCAGACACTGTGGACCCCTACGTTCCAGCGGTCAGACCTTCCCTCATCCTGGCTTCGCTTCATGGAGCTACCGGAGGGGAGGAACCAGCTGATCGATTTTGGGGAGGCCCTGTGTATGGTCCGGGATCGGACGGTGCAGAGTCCTGCGGAGAGCAGCCGGACCAGGAGGACCGGTACTCGGAGATGGACTCTGCTGGGTCCTACGATCCCTACCTGGACGATCATATGGGAAATACAGAGTATGGAGAGACAGAGGAGTGCAGCGACATCTGCCTGCAGTCGGAAAGGGGTTCCGATTGTGAGGAGGAAGCTCCTATGGAGGTAGAAGAGTACCCTCATAGGGATCTTCCATCCCACGGCGACGCCAAAAGCTCAGAGAGCAAGGAGCCCAAGGCGCTGCCCAGGTGTGAGCTGGCTAACACGGGCGGCTAGGAGGGAGGCACTGTTGTCAAATATGGACACTCCCCCGCCTGAGGCGAGGAGCTCTAGAGGGTATGCGCCTATGCCGAAGCCATGTACAGGCAAAAAGGCAGTGGCACCAGTACCTGAACAGGGACAGTCGCCGCTACCTAGGCTGGCGAGGGACACTTTCCGCCAGGCTGGTCAGTCTTTGACCCAGCCAATGACTGGAAACTGGCTGGAGTTCCTTCCCCCTTCCCCGGAATATGTGTGGTATTGAATATGTGTGGTGTTGTTCATGTGTCTGTCCCTGTTACCGTGTCTGTCCCGATTACGATAAATGTACCGGTCACTTTGTTCCCCTTTATGTCTGTGCCCATGCCTGTTAGTGTGTACGTCCCTGTGTCTGTCATTGTCTTGGTCCCTGTCCTTCCCCCCGCTACCCTGCTCGCACTGGCCCGTGGCGGGTTGTCTGGTCCTCCGACGTCGCCTTTTGACGTTAGTCTCGGGGCTGCAGCCTGGTAGGCTGGCGCGCCGGGAGTCGTGCCCTTGGGGGGGGGGGGCTCTGTCACGGTACGGCCCCTCTCCCCTCAAACGTGTGCGTGTGCGCGTCTGTGCGTGCGTGTCTGTGTGTGTCCGTATTGCCACGCGCTCTTGCGTTGTGCACCTGATCCTTGTTGTGTGTAATTGTCATGAGTGTATATAAGTCTCGTGTTGTATCGTCAAGGTTGTCGGTGTTTGACCCATGCAGTGTGTTTATGTGTGTTGAGTTGTGCTTATGATTAAAACGTATGTTCTGTTTCACGTGCCTCGTCCCCGCATCCTCCTTAACCTGTTATACGTCACATTAACTGCCTCACACCTCTTTCATTCCCAGACCTAAAAACAAGAGAGAAAGTGAAGGCGACTGGGGGAGGGGGGAGAGGGGTTATGGGTGGGAACGAGAGGGGTGGTGGGGTGTTGTGTGGGTGTTGGAGAATAGAAAGTGGCATGAAATAATGAATTTTAAAAAACAGTAGGGCCACTTTCCTACTCTAGTGCTCTAGTGAAGGCAACCAGTAAAACAATGTTCCCAGGAGATGTCGGAGTACATTGGCCAGCTTGTTGTAAACAGGGAGGGCCCAGAGCTTTCTCGCCGTCTCGCCTTCCGTATATTCCGAGCCAGGTTTCCATGAGACAGTGGGGGAGATTCTCATCTTGCCTTTTAAAATAAAACCACTTCCTCCCATCGAAGCCTTTTAGTCTAAAAGCCTGTTTGAGCTTATGTCTGTACATTTACCCACACTCAAACTGAGGTGGGTAGTAATTGGCTACATTTAGTCAGTTTTGTGTACTTATATTGATAAATTTGCACTTGACCAAGAATTTCCATATCAGATTTTCAAAACAGGACATTTCTTATAATATAATAATAATAAAAAGACAAGAATACTTCCAAGCAAACTTAATTTCCTATATTCACATATTGTTTGTTATATTGCACTTGCCTTGGTAACTAGGTAACTTGAATTCTTATTTACTCGAATGACAAACAGCTGTATTATGGTATGGATTCAGGTGAATGACAGACAGCTGTACTAGGGTACGGTTTCAAGTGAAAGACCGACAGCTGTATGAGGCTGTGGAGTGTAATAGTCATATCCTTTCCAGACTAACGAAGACAGGGTCCCGACTTGTTCAGCTTCATGCTGCAAAAAGATCTCTTGATGATTGATCTTTGATTGTCATCCATTCTCTTCTTCGGATCCTGACCATTCCTCACCACCAGGGGAGACGTTACGGTACAGGAGGCCCTGCCCAGCACTTCTGATTTTCTGAGGGGGTTTTGATCTAAACCCAGACATGAGGGGGAACCACTGGGCTTAATCGCAAGTAGAACTGCCTCTATCCATCTCTTTGATTCTAGCTAATGCACTCAACAACAGTACTAGCACACAAAGGTAAGACTTAGTGATAACAGAGCTGCCTCAAGGGTAACCAGCCATTTGCATGGTTATATTGCCAGGGCATCCCCAAGGATGAGATGACCATTTCATGCTAACAAATCAATAACATTGCATTCCTTTTCGCTAACGATGCACGCTTGTAAGACAGCGAAACACAAAAAGACAAATAGTGGTCTTATATCTGGCATGGCTCCTCCCTGTAAACCTCCCTAACGCTACATCAGCTTTTAAGGGTGCACTGAAAACTGCAGCGCCAGAAGCTGCTGTTGTCTCAGCCTTTCAGAGCATGCTGCGACACAGCACGACTTTACATGTTTGAAACCTAGCAACACAAAACATGCTAGTTCAGCAAAACAACCAAACTGTGGCCATTAACATGGTCTAAATTATTCTTGTTTCTGACTAAGAAAATATGGCCTCTGTGAATATAATGTTAGAGTAAACAGGAAACTCCAAAAGAATAATAATGACTTTACAGCAGGAACAACAACTGGGCAAAGGCTGTTATTTTAATGTGCAAAGAATATATCAAGGCAGCAAAACACTTATCAGGTATCTTTCCTGCTGTGGTATGACCCAAGAGCCCTGTAGCACTACCAAAACTAAAAAACAAAACGAAATCCAAACAACCAAGACCAAGCCAAACAAAACACAATCTAAATAATGAACCAAAAATTTGCTTCCACCCAATCAATCCAAGTAGAAACTTCTAAATGATCTACTGGCAATGCGGTCGACTTGCAAACTTGCACTGGCGTGTTCCTCCCTGACTCGCAGTAGTTCTCTGCTAGTTGACTAAGACAAATTGTGATGCACCGAGCCCCAAATGTCCAGATTATTCTCCGTGCCTTTTCTCCTTTTGCATACTCTGACATTTTGCATCTATTTGCTCAGTACTTCGTGGTCCCCGTGTGCTGCTCTGAGCCCTGTGCGTCCCTGCACGTTTTCCCCATATCTCTCTCCCTTCGCAGCCAGATGGCTCTATCATCTGTGTACATATTTAAATGACAAATGTAAGGCAGGTGGCATCTCTGGAGGTGCTGATGCTGTTCAGACTACCAGCCCCCCCATTTTCCTAAACAGCGGGAAAATCACTGGGAGCCAAGCCCGAGTGTCAGAGCCCAAGCAAATGCAGGTGGGAATGCGGCTGGGGCAACAGGTGGAAGGGGTCACTGTACAAAGAAGAGGAGATGCTGGAGGAAGAGCGTAAGTAGTGGTGAGGGCATATGTCAACCGGAGCCGTGGGGCAACGCAGGTTAGCGTTCTCCTCCCTAAACATGGCCTCACTGTGGAACTGATGTTTCTTTCCTGCAGGTAATGATGACAGTAATACCTCATGGTTTTGTCAGACCCTTTTTTTTTTTTTGCCTTGGGAGGAAATCTGAGTGCCTACTGGTTGTGGGGAGGGGGAGGAGTGTTAGCACGGAGATCGCCTAGCATCCATCTGTATGATGTATGGCTGCAGGCCCCCTAGCCTAAAGGAGGATTGCCAAGGATTTATTATCCCAATTAGTTTAGAGGGTTGATGAGCTATCATGGCGTCAGGGAGCACAATACAAGGATGCCTGACTCCACACTAAACAAATGCACACTTCTGCCCCTTGTGTTTGGAGGATGTCAGAAATGCCACAGAGCACCCTCTTCTGGCATTCAAGCAGCACTGCTAAGCCTCATATGGACTCAAAATATCTGAATTTCTCAAAAGCTATTCTGAACATCAGTCATCTTCAGAACCTGAGCCATGACCAACATCATGCTTAACCACATTTATTTTTGATAATCAGATATCAAGGTGATGCTGACGTGCTTCATAATCCATACTGGCACAGACAGTGCTATACTGCTGACATCATAAATAGCTTTTAATAATCTGTGTATGCTGGACTAGGCTAATTCCATGAAGATTAGGGTTAGGCTGTGCCAGCATGCCATCAAAGCCGTCATGCTGAGCAAACCCAGCAGCGGCAAGTGTGGACGAAGCACAGTGGCAAAAGAAAACCCCACTCTTCCTCCGGATTCAAAATTCTAATCATCAACTCATTGCTTAGCAACAGAGGGGTTCCATGGCAACAGGGCAGCATTGTCACTTTAACATTGCAAAGGGAGACGCAGTACTTTTCATATGTTGTGTTCAAATTGGCCTCCCTCTTTTGCAATCCTTCTTCAATGGCCAAATGCTGGCACTATGTCTTATAGGTCCATTTATTTTATCCGTTTTTTTATTGTTGTTTTTGGTTAGTTTTTTTTACTCTCCACCAAGGAAGATCTCTATAAGGCCACTGTACAAGATGCCTTGCTTTCGCTGACAAACAATTAGAGACTGTATGCTTGGGGGAATGTGGTGTCTACGGGGCCTGTGCTGTAAGCATGGTGCCTTTAAAACCGCGCCACATTCATGACAAGGGCCTTGGCTGACACAGGAATATGCATACGTTCCTCTACCTGACATTTGTGGTTATTAACACATTGTTGACATTTATAAATGTGGTGCTGGAAGCGATGAGTCAGAGCTAACAGCCTATTCATTATGCTTTAATGGTCAATGGGAACACCCACACTAACAGGAGCACTGTCTATCCTCATGAAGCAGACTGATGATCAGCACATCGCCATTCAAAAACCTCCTTTATTATTGTTGTTGTTGTTCCTAAACTTTATTTTGATCTAAAAACCTCCCTACAATTTTGATGTATTAAAGCATCAAAAATTACATTTAAGCCATGTGCCATCAGAACTTTTAAATCTATAATTAGTTCTAAATTGTTTTCTTGCTCACCGTAACTTGTATAATCTGTGCTTGCTTTCTGAATTTGTTTAGTCCTGGCCAGCTGATTTTATCAAAATAAAGCATGCATGTGTAGACTTAAATATTCACCTTGCAAACATCTGAGCTAGTGATATCAACTCCAATCTGTCTGTCAAGCACAATTACCAGTTTTTTATTGAATGATATGTGTGGCTCCTTTTATAACATGAATGAAAACCACTGACCAAAAGCTTGTTATTTTAACTCCGTAGAGTTGACCTTTCTAGTGGGCATTTACTGAGAGCGGTATATCTTACAGGACTCCATAGCAGATTCTAAATTGAAATTCTCTATGCCTTTTGTTATGTAGTCATTATCATCCTTTTGGCAATCAATACAGAGAATGGTCAAGAGAATTTCCTTAGCACTGCAGCCGAATAATGCATCAACTTTGGGCCAGTGAAAGATATAGTTATTAGCATTTCTGGAGCGAATGAAGGGACCATCTCAGACTTCTGATATTTTGAGAATGAAGGCAGATCATTATTCCAGTGTCACCAGTCATAGGACACAGCAGAATGATGGAGAGTGTGTGTGTGTGTGTGTGTGTGTGTGTCTGTGTGTATTTGTGCATGTGTTTGTGTGTGTGAGTACAGTAGGAGAGACTCACAGCACCTTTTCCACTGATCTGAGACCATTTTAGCCATTTCCCATACGTCCAGGTCGGCATTTGGAGTCATAATTTGGCACCAAGGGAAGCCGCTCCTTGGAGCAGGTGGAGTCCAGCTCAAAGACGAAGCCTTCCTCTCCCCGAAGAGCTCCTCGTTTGGGTGCTTGGGGCCCTTGCAGCCTTCTGAGGTGCACTAATGAGATGGGCTTTTAAACATGCCTCCTGGCAGTGGTGGCAGGCTGCATCAATCTCAGGCGCTGCCATAAACGAAGCTTCTGCCCATATTTGTTTATCTGAGACGATGGCGTGTCCCCATCCCGCCCTTGGCTAGTCCCTGTTGGCTCCCAAGGACACGTTGGGCCATCAATCACCCCCCAGGCGCGCCAAGGTACTGCGCCGCGGGGAGAAGGGGCGTCTGAAGAGCAGCAAAATGGAAGGGCGGTCTCACTCCTAGCGGGGAGGCACCTCACCCACATGCATGTCCAGGCCCTATGGGGCCTGTTTTTTGGCTTCATTCAGCATCAGTGCCCCCTGTGCACCCCCCTCCCCTTCTCCAGCTGTGCTCTGACTCCACAAGGGGGCTGATAGGTGCCTTTTGTGTGTGAAAGATGCAGCCTGATTTCTCCTATTTTTGAGTGTGCTAACTGGGCTGGCATGTGTTGCTCGCACATGTGCACACATGCACACACACACACACACACACACACACACACACACCACTTCCTTAAGGAAAGGCTGGCCGTCTCCACCCTCCTTGGGCTTTTCCCACCAGCCGTAAATCAGAGGGATTTCTCCCCCCTGTGGGGACACAGATCTATCTTGCGCCACTTGCCCCATTCATCCTGCGTGTGCGCTTTATGCCCTGTAGGTGGCAGAGCACACCGCAGGTCCACCTTCCACCCACCGGCAAGCATCAGCTTCATTTAGAAGGCCCGCAGGTGGCCCAGACATGTTTGTTATTAATGGGGAGCGTTTGCGTGGCCTGGGAGGGAAGGAATCAGCAGCTGGGAGTTCCAGTCGGGGGGTGGGGGGTGTTAGTGGGAGTGGGCTGGGGGGGGCCTTTCCTGAACATGTACTGCAGGAGCTAGGCCAGTCAACAACGCACTGTGTTTGCCCCATCTTATTTGGAGTCAATTTTTGCCTATATTGTGGCTATAGATCACTTTCCCATACCTGTTCATAAGTCTGTTTTATTGCTATATTCCATTGCACATGTGATGTTACTTAAACAATGGCTAAAATGTGCAGGGATCCCAGATCCTGTTGCTTTGCCTAGTTTTACATTTTCCCTGTATTAATTCTCCCTGTTGAAATAAAGAGCTTGACAGTTAGCTAACAAGTTGAATCGGGCGTATTAGATTAAAAAAATAACACAAAAACAGGCAGGCAGTGTCTCGGGCTGGTGGCTCAGAACCAGGAATCACTGCTGCATTAAGCAAAAAGGTTTCAGAAGGTATCACGCTCTGCAGAAAACACTTCCTAATAGCCTGCCTTCCTACAAACACGCTTTTCACATGAGCTGCAATAAGCCATTGCTAAGACTCGAAGCAACGCATACAGACAGGTAATCGCACAGCTGCTATCCACCTGACAGGCTCCATGACAAGACCCAGCATAGCAAGCCATTCCACCTCCACCCTGACCCGGCGGGGCCTGAGTCGCGAGGGCCGGGTGTGTAAGATGGCGCGCTAGCCACCCAAGCCTGTGGCGAAGGTGTTCAGAGAAGGCACTGGTGTCCATGACAACCTAAACCTCAGGTGGGAGTGAACTGACTGCAGCAACATGATGTAATGGGGAACACATCACAGAGGCTGACTCCATCTCTCTCTCTCTCTCTCTCTGTTTCTCTTTTGCTCCTCTCTGTTCCCCCCACACTCTTTCAATTTCTTTCTTCCTCTCTCCATTTCTTTCACACTCCTCGTGTCTCTGTCCTCTCTCTCGTCCCCTCCAGCTCTCTGTCCTCCTCCCCCCTGCATTCCATCTGTACTTATCCAGAATCCCGTAAGCTTGCTCTCCACACAGCATTCATAGAGCATCTGCTAACTGATCACAGGCCATACACGTCACACGTGAGACTCCCGGTGCACTTCACCAAATGCAGGCCTGTGGCAGAGACAAATCTAAAAACACACGCAGGCCTGTATGCCTGGACTCCAGACACATACATGTAGGCACACAGACTCACAAGGGATAGACACTGCAAAGTGGCCAAAAAAAGTTTAAATAAAGTGGGTTGCAGGTAATATAGGACTACAAACACTCACACAGGGCAAGCAACAAATGCAATGGGCTTGCATGTCAGGCCCATCAGAATTCGCCTCCAGGACACCCCATTTTAGTGGCCAGATAGGTGCATGTTTTTGGCTAACAGTACTAGATCCCTGGCACATACAGCCAGTCCACATGGCGAGTCAGAGGGTTGAGGAAGGCTTGTGTTCACAGCCCCATGGACGTGCGGCTGCGTGGTTAACGGCTGCAAGGCAAGGCAATAAAAAGCCAGTTTCCAGCTGTGATGACAGCTAGATTTAAAGTGTTGTCCCTGGGCTGGGGTGTCAAAGAAGGAGGGAACTGTGCAAGGGACTTGTGGGGTTTTATGTTACCATAGTGGCCTCTCTCTCTTCCACTCTCACTCTCTCCCACATTGTTTGGAACTTGTCATGTGACATCATTATATACCCCCGCCCCCTTGCTGGGGTTGGGGAGCTCCGTTTCTCGCCAGTGACTCACCGCTCCCACTCACCTGCAGAAATTGATGATGGGGTGCACACTTTCACCCCCCATACACACATCCTTGTTCCCGTTGCAGAGCCAAGAGAAGCCTGAGGAAAACCCCTCTGCCGCTGCCCCTATCCCCCTACTAACCACTCCAGCTACCCCTTGACCCTTCCATTTGTTTTGAGCAGATAGAGTATTACTGCTTCTAGAAGCCAGTAATAAGGCGGTTAATAATGGCAGCACTTCCGTCGTCCAGCTAACAGGACAAGATGCAATTCCTAGTGTCTGCAGAGCTAGTGAGGCTCTGCGGAGCAAAATTAAATGCACAAGCTACACTAGTGACACGATCTGGCAATGAACACCACTCAGGCGCACATATCCTGTCAAATCAGCACTTGGTCCAGCTTCTTTGACCATGCCAGTAACATATAATGCACAGCATACAGCATGAAGATGAAACATCTGCCTTTAGGGGGTTTTCTTTTATGGATCAACAACACAGTCTTTCACACACATAAAAAACACTCACATGTACACACACTCATGCACAAGCAGGCGGGCGCTACTAAATCATGCGGTTAACAAGACGGCTGGTCCATTGGCCATTCCAGGCTTCTGTTCTTCAGCGACCTGCCAGCTGAAGGGGGAATATATTGTCGTCCCCCCTTCCCCCCTCCAAATCCCATACCCCAACCCCCACTCCTACCCCCTCTCCACTCCCATACCCCAAACCCCACTCCTACCCCCTCCCCGATGCTCCCATACCCCAACCCCCGATTCCTACCCCTCTATCTCCCAACAATGTAAATGACCTCTCAGACATGGGCTGTCCAAGTTTAATTCTACCATCCTTCAGATACCTCTAGAGGCCCTCATGGAATAGAAGAGAAAAAACAGTTAGAGATTAAACAGGATAAACCTGTTTCATCAGCTAACAGCTGTTGACAAAATGTTGACCTCGCAATCTATACTAAAATCAATTTTGCAGTTTTCAATTTAATAGGTGGTAATGTGATTTTGATTAAAAAAGAAGTCCTCTAGTCCTTGTGAAGACCAAGTACAGAGAGCACAAATCGGTCCAAGGCCCATATATATATATATATAAACATTTTATAAGCATGTCAGCATGATTTTATTGCATGCCTATTACATAACTGAGGTCCAGTCTGAAATCTCTTCCCCGTTTCATTTGTTCACTGGTCATTTAACAAAGCATTTAAAGTACTGCCAAATACACTAAAGTTGAATGAGATGCAGATAACACAGAAAATGGGGAGGGGAGCGAAAGTGGAAATACTTTACTGACACAATTTACAGGCCAGTTCTTTTTGTGAGATTTTCCTGCAGTCCATGGAGGCCACTTACAACAGGGCTGGAATGGCCAGCTCCTTGAAGATAATACAATTAGACAATGTTCAGTTCGCGGTTTCATTTCACCGGAATCTCTGGACGTGTTTTCCCCCTCAGTTTCAGCACCGCAGCACTATCACCCAGTGACTTCTGTAGCCAAGCCAGCACCCTTGCTCTCCGGGCAACGAGAGCATCATGGTCCAGGAAGTGGTCTGCAGCGAGCAACTTGAATGCAGTTCCTGGTCTGGATAGTTTACGGGTCTTTTGGATGTGCTGTGGATTTTTTGTGGAGTTTTGTTGTGTGTGTTTGTGTGTGTGTGTGTGTGTGTGTGTGTGTGTATGTGTTTTCACACATATTCATGCTGACTGGAGGATCACTGTGTTTAGCACCATCTGTACATGAAAGGTTCTTATATCGCCATTTGAGGTGGTGACATTGTTCACACTGAGCAGGACCTTAAAGCTGAAGGAGTTCTGTGGGATAGGGGCAAACTAGCATTTTAAGTGACTGATCAGGGCAAGCGACAGCTGAGGGACATTCTCAGGTCTGGATATGGACAAGGCCTGTAGGGTGGTGTGTGTGTTTGTGTGTGAAATTCATTAGAAATTCAGAAAGGAACAATCACATTGCTTAAAGCTGCAACCCAGCACATCAAATATTTGTAGGTGCTGAGTGATATAGAGACAGAAAAGTTCCATTTTTTCTATAAAGGGCAATGCACTCGAGGTAAATAAAACATTAGAGATGTGAGTCCTGAGCTTAACACACAAATTTGAACATGAATACACACACACACACACACACACACACACACACACACACAGTCTATGGTCATGGCTTTCACTCGGAAACAAAAATAGTATCTTCTGAATCCAGTGAATTCAAACCTTCACACTAGAAGCACAATCAGTTTACAGATGAGGTAAGATATGTATGATTCTACCTCCAGTATTCTGACTCAATCCAAGTCTGAGTCAACATATAAGAAAAGTAGAAATTTAGTCACACACACACACACACATTGGATTGCACAGTGTTTGTGGGGTATGTTCATTAACTTGCATATTACTGTAGCTAAATAATTCTATTCATATACCGAAACCTAACCCTAAACCTTACTGTAAACCTAGCCCTAAACTTAACTCAGCAAATGAAACATCTGTTAGTTTTTAAAATATATATTTTTTATTATTAAAAGAAAAGCTTTTTTTTTATCATTATGACTTTAAGACCTAAACACATTGCACCCTCCACACAAATATGCATGTGAAATTTCATGTGACTAGATCATATTTAGTGTGAGTGCATGAGTTTGTTAATGTATGTGTGTGTGTGTGTGTGTGTGTGTGTGTGGTGTGTGTGTGTGTGTGTACGAATGTGTGCATGTATGCATGTGTTTGGGTGTGTGTATGTGTGTGTGCTGGTGTATGGCCACAGTGCTGACCACATGCTCACAGTACTGTAAACTCCCTGCAGTGGCAGTGAGATGATATGTCCTCACAATGCAGCAATTAAAACAAACTGCAGCATGACACATTACTGACAGCTAAAAATCACACATCTTTCTCACCCCCAAACAAACCACAATAAAAACAAACACAGTAACAAAAAGAAACAAGAAAAAAGACAAAAGCCATATTAAAAAATCACATCTTGCCTCAAGGAACCCTGATGATTCATGGCCTCGGGTGTGTCATGTTGCGTATCCAGGCAACCGCTTTTCCGTTCCATTCCGTTAATTAAAGTTTCAACGTGTTTTTTATGGGCCGAACATAAATGACCAACGCGCGCTCGCTCAGGCAGGTCTCCTGCATACGGAGTTGTCTCTCTCCGGAAAGGACGACTCGAAATGAGAAACCGCAATCTCGTAAAAAATCAAGGTCCTCGGAGGCCGACCCGATTATTGAGGTCATAAATAAGGCCCTCGCGGGGGTAATTAATTCAGTGTCTTCCTCTCGCGTGTCTCCCATTTCATTTACATGGACTGAAATGGCATGGTGGTTCCTCGTTGTTAGGTAAAAGCCATTTTTAGTTTTTTGGTTTTTTTGGGGGGGGGGGGGGTAACGTTCGACTTTCAGTTATGCGGTAGGGAAGAGCATAGCGGTTTTCTTCCTTAGAAGTCATAAACCTTTTGGGTATGATTAGATCAAAACCATCTTAATGAAAGCAAAGTTAATGTGCGCTGATCAAGAATCAGTGGCTACATTTGTTTTCTGTAGCCTAGGCACAAAAAAAACAAAGTTTTGCTTCATATAAACTGCAGTGGTATGGAAATAATAAGTGGTTTTAAATCTAAAATAATGCCATCCTACTGAATGGATATTCAAACTGTAATTTAACAACCCAAGTATTTGAGCCATCAATACATATCCCAGAATCCTGCAGTTTGGTTAATTTGGTTTAGTCCTTCAGAAAACATACACGTGTGATTTAAAGTCCAGAATTGGTAGAAATTATGCACTATGCATCATACAGGCACGGAAAATATTTTCATGTTAAAATCTCCTTAAATACCACTCAATACACTAATACATTTACATTCACCCAAAGTTGTGACTATGATATCCTTCTAAAATACTTGGAATGATCCAGAAAAACAAATAAATCGGTACACTGCTGCATTTAAATTGTGCTGAGATATGAATCCACAGCATAATGTTTTACAACCAAGCATAAATATGTTCATATATACAGACCAAGAAATCCATTTCTGTCAGGGACTGTCAGAAAATCACCACAGGACTAGCAGTTGAGAATTTAGTACTCTACTCATGGACATTTCGTCTGTTTTAGTTGTGCAGTCGAACAACATGCATAGAGCTTCCTATGGAGATGCAGTACTAAGGGTCTTCAAATGAGGCTTTCTAAGTCTCAAAATGTCATCAGCAGGTGTAGTGATTATGATGGGAATGAGAAGTGTTGATGTGGGCCATCGTCATACATCGTAATACATCCCATGTAAGCTTTTCGTCTCTGTGTCATCTTCAGCACGCTGCAATCGCACAAAGGTCCCCAGTGGATTGTGGCTCTGTTCAGGCAGGTCTTACTCTCTCTCCCTCTCTCTCTCCCTCTCTGTCTCTCTCTCTGTCCCCCCATCTCTCCTTCTCTCTCTAACTCCCGCCAGTATTCTAACTTCCAGGCACACACCTACAAACGCACAAAGGCTAAGAAAGTTAGAGCAGCTTGTTTCTCATGGACAGTAATTGTTGTACCTGATAATCCATCTCATCTTTTCACTGCTTCACTCTTTTTTGATAAGCTGTACACTTTTTTCATAGCACCGCAAGGTGCAGCATGTGCGCCTTGCCGATGGAGACGAGTGCAAAGAGGAAGGAACGGGCTCGGGCCCCACATTGGCTGCCAAGGAAAAAACAAAAGGCACGGAAACTGCCAGAGCACCATCAAACCGACCCTGCCAAACCAACCCGCCATGGGAGGTTACAGTGTGATTGTCCAGGTACTGGCGCTGACCTACTGCGAGGAAAGCAGTGGGAAATGGTGCAAGGTCACTTGTCCTGCTGAATGAAAGAAAAGGCCAGAAATGTCACCTTAGAAAATGGAAGCTCTGGGCTCCAAAACAAGGCACCTGTTTGGTCAGAAGTTAGCTCAGCACAGCCATGCAAGTGGAAAAGGCAATCCCACTGCTGTAAACCAATCTGTATATTTGAGAGCTTGTGTGCAGTACATGGGGCTGAGGTCTGATAGTGATAAGGAGTCCTGTCAAATTCAGCATTGGTAAAAAGATCACTCCAAAGCAGATGGTATGAGTGTATATGCAAACAAGTGTGTGTGTGTGTGTGTGTGTGTGTGTGTGTGTGTGTGTGTGTGTGTGTGTGTGTGTGTGTGTGTGTATGTGTGTGTGTGTGTGTGAGTGTGTGCGTGTGTAAGAGAAAACAGGCTTGCCTTGGCCTTCATGCTAATAGGATGGCTTGATGTTAGGCATGAGTACATGCACAGGCTGCTTCTTTCACACAGGCACAGACAAACACAGAGACACACACACACACACACACACACACACACTTTAGCTGGAACATGTATCTCCCCGAAACCTAACAGAGGACTCTAATGTTTTCATGGCTGCTTGGCTCCATGTCTGCCTAACCCATCCCTTTCTCAGTTGCTGATTTCACTCCTTCTCTTGCTCTCTGCATCTTTATGGCTGGCTTGGCAGAGTCCATTTAAAATGCATCATCCCAGAAGCTGACAGTGGTTGGCTGTGTTTAAGGAGAGCTTTAGCTCTGACTGATGGTGGAATTGTCAAGATGCAGGTCCCTTGCCCCTCCTCCTATGTGTTCAGGTCAGCCTGTGAGCTGCTGTCTCCTATCATGCAACACCAACCCGAACCCAGACCAGGATGCACTACAGTGGGAAAGGTCTCGCCACTGGGCCCCTAACACATGCCACAGGCCTGGAATGAGTGTGGTAACTGCAAAGCATTCATTGCACCATTCTACACAGCCCCCTTCACATCAGTGTAATTAGCTAGAGAAAAAACAATTTAACAAATACTTACAAGTAAAACTGGTACTATTATATAGCAGAGTGGCCATATGCTAAAAGGGGATGATACAAAGAGTGGAAGACACTGGCATAATCTAAAGACAGATGCTCAACTTTATATAATTAAGAATAAATAATAAATGGATGGTTTATGATAGATAGATAGATAGATAGATAGATAGATAGATAGATAGATAGATAGATAGATAGATAGATAGATAGATAGATAGATAGATAGATAGATAGATAGATAGATAGATAGATAGATAGATAGATAGATAGATAGATAGATAGATAGATAGACTGTCGATTGAGTGTCAGTAGTCAGCCTGGTCAGACCTCCAGTGAGTTTAATACTGCTGCATCCTGTGCACTTCACAGCATAGATTTGCTTCTTTGGTGAAACACAGGCTAATTTGCTGAGGGTGAGCGGAATGGCTAAATCGAAAAAACACCTCTGGTAGCAAATTTACAGCCTCTTTGCAATATCAGGGGGCAAAGCCGACTCCTGTGATGAATGGTTGGACACTGCGTCCTTCAAACAGCGCATTTCTGCAGACAAGGCAAAGTTATTCTGTATTTTTGCGGGTGTCGAAGCACCTTAGGGGCCTTTTAAAATTGCGAACCTGCATACAGCCATGGTGCATGGGTAGCTGAAACGCCACACTCAGCCTTTACAAGTCCTTCCACTGATTCTGCCCTTTCTGAAGGCAAAGGCAATGAGTGTCAGGTTAATGTAATCAAGAATTCAACTGGTAGCTCCTGTTTATCTTTAGAAAGGTGAGGGAAGAGCAACCGAGCGCTGAGAGTTTGTTGTCCTTGGACATAGTCTGTGATGGCTGTGAGCTTTCCTGAGTACATTCCGTTTAAAGGAACCCTGACTGTCCTGATCCCTGCTCCACTCTAATCTTCATATCGCTCCTGCTAGCAGTACTGGCCTTCTGTTACTGCAGTCCTTACAGCACCTGACTGAAACGTGAGCCAGTTTGGAAATAAGTTTCACAGATTACACTGTAAAATCTGAAGAGGTTGTGGTAGAGTCTGTGTATATAGATGGCATGCTAACTCATTGCGGTTGCTTCAGACAGCAGAAAGGCTCCAAGTGACAAAGGGGTGAACGTACCTCCAAAATCCGGACGGAGACGGATGTCATACCCCTTCAGCAGTTTGTCCACTGTCGACTTGGCCACAGATATTCCAGTTCCAGTCGAGGTGCTATAGGACAGACAGTTAAGGTCACTCAGTTATTTAAAAAAAAAGAAGAAGCATAAGACCTTATAGAATAATAATAACACATATACTTATTGAATGAGTGACCAGGCTTGCTTGAACATAAATAATGACATCTTTTTTTTCTTTTTCTTCTTTAGGAGAGAGAGAGAGAAAAAAGAAAGAAAGAAAGAAAGAAAGAAAGAAAGAAAGAAAGAAAGAAAGAAAGAAAGAAAGAAAGAAAGAGCCTTAAAAGAGTAATATTTCATAAACACACAGAGCTCATGCTGTTCTTTGGATATTTACAGTAATATGGGCGATATTACTTAAGAATGGAATATGCCCTTTTCTATTTACTGTGCAATCCAATAATGATTCAAACAACATTACAATCCCTATTTAGTATATTATGTAATTTATACAGCAAGACTTTATTCTAAACGTTAATTTTACGATAAGCGCAGTTTGATCATATGTCTAGCAAACCATTTGATCATATGTCTAGCAAAAGTGATCGTTTGTTTTCTTTTATCTATAGTAATCGTGCTCATGTTCATGCGTATGAAGCTCAAAATCGAGTTTGATAGGATTAACATCAGCTTTCTCTTATCTGGGCGTGCGTGCGTGGTGGAATGAAATCGAAATATCGAAATGTCAAAATGGAAGACTCTGGGTTTTGAGCCACCTACGTTTCAATATCCTGAGATTTTCCAATGACAAGTAGCGTTTGATTAAATTGACAAACCCATGGCCCACTTCTCGGCATATGCATTGTTACAGTTCCGCAAAACGTCATATAAAATAAGCAAAAGGGTTGAAGATCGTCACCAAATCACGGTATGATTGGCTATCGATGCTCTCTTCGCGGTTACAGGTGTCCCACATAGGCTACACGGTATCCTACTGAAAGGGACCAAAGACTGCGTATTAACAAATGAGGTTAAAAATCCTTTGCTGTGCACAACTGATAATGTAAAAACGCACCTACATTTTTTGGGGGAAATAGGCGCGTTTATTGATAGGCGTCGTCGTTTTCATTGACCGAGCAATGATGAATCTGTAATAACACGACATGGTGGTAGGGGGTGGACTGAGATAAAAGCATTGATCAAAACAGGCCTATGTTTCCACCGTTTGACTGACTTAAATACTGAACCTGTATTTTTCATTACTCTTTTTACAGAAATTACAGAAAGTACCTATTGCATTTATCCAAGGGTCCCAAGTGCACGTCTACACAGTATGGGGAAGACTCACTGTCACGTCTCTAGACCAACCAGACGTGAACGTATAGATAAATGCTAAAAAGATATGGTATATCACTAATGTATGCGTCTCACAATGGCCGCACGCATGTTTCATAGCTCTCACACATACAAACGGCTGTACGGATGCATGCGCGCGCGCAGGCACGCGCGCACGCACACACACACACACACACACACACACACACACACACACCTCAAGTGTTTATTCCAAAAAAGGTATGCCATTGGATAGACAAACGTTCAATACACCACAGCCCGTCAGTGAATCATCAGTGATGTCTGCCTGTTTGGACCTGACCAGTAAGTATCTTGGTGTGTTTAATCCAGGACAGGTTTCCTATAGCCTGCGTGTTCAAAGATGACTTACTAATCATTTTCTTACCATTGTACAAAGCAGATAGACGACAATACCGTCAGAGCAGAAACAATTCCACATAATTTTTCTTCTTGAGGACCCAACATTTCCACAAATCCGTTTATACTCTTTCAGTAATCCAACCGCGTGTGGTCCAAAACGATAATTAAAAAATCCAACAGAAGGAACGGGAATGGGGGAAAACGGGCCAAATCAATTACTTAAATCAAACCACCGATACACACATGTGTGTGATGGCCCGGCAGAAAAAAGAAAAAGAAAACAGAGAAGTGGGTTTTAAAAGCACGTAATTGGTCCCAGCTGTTTTCCTTGGCTATGGAAATCCGTGCAGGTCACAGACCCCCTCAACCAACACCAGAAGATCAGACATCTTGCTCAAATTCGGACGGACTTTTCAAAAGTGCCGAAAAGTCTTCCCGAGCCAAACCATGAAGAAAAATTAAGAAGAACAAAAAAGATTAAAAGAGTAAAGAAAATGAAACAAATGCGACGTCTTCTTTTTACACTTGCTGTAGCAAATTCCCAGTCCAAAGCTGCGGACGAGCCATAGCTCCAGTGATGACTTTACATAGGGGGATTGTTCCACAGTATGTTGTTTTAAGGATTTTTTTACCCTCAGCTGTAAACGATAGGGGCTTATGGGGTGCGGTGGGGGTAAAAAAGAAAAAATGAAGTCTGCATCCCCATGTAATTGCTGTTGATCGTCGAGATTTCCTTCGCCGAACGCAAAGCCTCTGGTGAAAAAAATGCACATTAAAAAATGCAGAGGAGAATATCTCATGCAGACGTCAGAGCGTGTAGTCTATGGTACCGGTACCCCCTTTTATGAAGTAAAAAAAAAAAAAAACAAAAAACAGAGCTTTAAGCAACCTTTACAAAAAGCGTGCAATGTATCACAATAAAATCGGTGTAATGTCCAAGATTCTACCCTACTGGAAAACCCAAGCGATGCCGTCCTCAGTGCCTTATCTGTCTACTGAATACCCTAGCATGTTCCGTTCGCGTTCAGAAAGAAACAGTGCCCAAATGATGACACACTTCAATTGAAATAACGCCTCCAGGAACTGAAATGAAGAGTAAAAAGGAAATCAAGACTGAAAAATAAAACTCAAGCTTACATGCTTAGGTTTGGAATAAAGAAACAACGACATTGTCGTTGACAGTGCGCTGAGTAAAATGTAAACGTTTATTAGAAAAATAAAAGCGAAAGCGAACCAAAGAGGAAAGGCAGTCTTTCCATGCGTTGTATCGCTCGGGGAATGATGTCTGTACTAGTCGATTCACTCTGCAACCCATTAAAATGCGCTGAGTGTATTCCGGTGCATTTTCATGCATTTCTATCACTTTGCTACATACTTCAACACACACACACACACACACACACACACACACACACACACACACACACACACACGCCACAGAGAAACACTTACACACAGATTATATATATATATATATATATATATATATATATATATATATATATATATATATATATATGAATCTATATATGAAAAAGGTCAATATGAAGCACTCTGAATTTAGCATTCATAGCACATACAAGTATGTTTCTCAGTTACACTATTACACTTAAAGGTGGTGAGAACACACCCAGACTATGATGGGAAAGATTTGGTGCTGAGCTTTTGAAATTCATTTAATAAAAAGCTGCAAATCCACAGGCACATGCTACAAACAGACAAGTAGTGTTTTTTTAATTTTCTTTTTTCCCCTCTTTTTTCACAGAAGATGAGGGCTTCTGCAGGGATCTGTGTGCTGCGTAGTTGCTAAGCAACCCTGAGAGCAGTGATGCAGAGCAGTGGTGTGTGGAGGGCTGCGCGCAATGGCACATTTAAAGAAGCTAAGGCAGTACAGGAGGGCAAACGGTGATGTCTGCATGCATGGTGCCCCCCCCCCCCACCAAAAAAAAAAAAATGCACAGCTGCTTTAATGGGATAATGCAATGCTCTCTCTCGCCCTGCTCACTGGACATGTCCCTGTAGGGGATATGAGCGATGTTGATACAAGGGACAGAGACGGATGGCCATCGGTGCTATCTACAGTGGTTCAGTGGCACTTTACAAGATTAGTTTAATGAGGCATAACGAGTCATATCAGCATGGCCACATTCACTGACTACATCATATGTTTACTGCACAGCATGCGACGTGAAGTATTGCTGGACTTAGATAAAGTGGTGAGCCACTTTGATCATAGTCACTGTACAAATGAGAAGCTGTTGGTAGTTTTGTTTCAAGGCACATGAATTCTGAAAACATTTGATTGAATAATCATTATTATTAGTGATGCGAAAACTTTAGAGGTGTTTATTTGAATAAACCGAAAGTACATGCTATTGACTAAATATAAACACAGCTCCTTGTTCAGCACTATGGAGAGCACTATTCCCAATCCTGAGTCTGGAGGTGTGGTCAGTACCTTGCAGGGCACTTTAACTCAAATGTCTGATCAGGACCATGGACAGCAGCAAACTCATAGCACAAACTCACATATGCAACAGCCTTTAGTTGCTTTGATTCCTGCAGATCAGAATCCAAAATAATGAATACAACACTGTGATACTCAAGGCCATTCCATGTACACAACAATGTCATGTTCTGTACATTACAAAAAGCAAGCATACATTGGTAGTATAGTTTTAATCACAAAGCCTGCCTTGATGCTCCTATAAGAGCCTGCTCAGGTTCTCTTGATGAACTGGCACACTGAATCCTTTTCTTTCCCACAACACATCTTACACCAAGGTTGGGTTTCTTGGCATAAATGTATGGCAAGTCTAACAAATGCTCTGGGATTTCTCTGCATCGCAGAGAACATGAACTAAGAATATAGAAGAGAAATTAAAACAAGCTGTCTGCATCAAATGACAAAGAGTTGTCAGTAGTGTCAATACCTTGTTAAAGGCTTAATCAGTTGCACACTCTGACCTTAATACACCATAACCCATTCAGCCCACCAGGAGCATAATGTTACATGCATATGTACACCAATCACCCACAACATTCCAACCACTGACAGGTGAAGTGAATAACATTGATTATGTCATTACAGTAGCACCTGTCAAGAACGTGGTATATATTAGGCAGCAAGTGAACAGTCATTTCTAGAGGTTGATGTGTTAGAAGCAGGAAAAATGGGCAAGTGTAAGGACCTGAGCGATTTTGACAAGAGACAAATTGGGATGGCTAGATGACTTGGTCAGATCATTTCCAGAACAGCAGGTCTTGTGGAGTATTCCCAGTATGCAGTGTTTAGTACCTACCAAAACTGACAAGTGGCTCCCAAGACACATTGATGCATGTGGGGAGCAAAGGCTAGCCCATCTGAGCTGATCCCACAGAAGTGCTACTGTAGCACAAACTGCTGAAAAAGTTAAGGTGTCAGAACACACAGTGTATCACAGTTTGCTGCATATGTGGATGTGTAGCTGCAGACTGATCAAACTGTGCATGATGACCCTGTCCACTGCCAAAAGTGCATACAATGTGAGCCTCAGAACTGGACCCCTGAAGCAATGGAAGAAGGTGGCCTGATCTGATGTATCATGCTTTCTTTTACATTTGAACAGCTGGGTGTATGTGTGTTGCTTAGCTGGGGAAGAGATGTCACCAGGATACACTATGGGAAGATAGCAAGCCAGCAGAGGCAGTGTGGTGCCCTGGGCAGTGTTCTGCTGGGAAATATTGGGTCCTGGCATTCATGTGGATGTTACTTTGACACGTACCACCTACCTAAACATTGTTGCAGACCAAGTATTTCCTTTAAATGGCAATGGAATTCCCTAATGGCAGTGGCCTCTTTTAGCAGAAACACTGCAAAAATTTCTCAGGAATGGTTGGAGGAACATGACAAAGAGTTCAATGTGTTAACCTGGCCTCTAAATTCCCCAGATCTCAATCTGAGTATTTGTGGGATGTGTTGGCAAAATAAGCCTGATTCATGCAAACCCTACCTCACAAATTAAAGGACTTACAGATGAACTGCTGCTAATGTCTTGGTGCCATATACCACAGGACACATTCAGAGGTCTTGTGGAGTCCATGCCCTGATGGGTCAGAGCTGTTTTGGTGGCAAGATTGGGACATACACAATATTAGGCAGATGGCTTTAGAGTTATGGCTGATTGGGTTATAAGTGTAGTATAATATGCATGCTGATTATGATGAATAGCCAATTGTCATTGTTAGCACTCTCACTTTAAAGGCTGTGTTTATACTGTGATGAAAAGATGTTGGAATGTATGTGGAATTGTTTCCATAGCAATCATATGTCAATTTAGCACTGAGTTACCTATGAAGGCAATTAGCCATGGATGAAAACTATATTTGATCTAAAACATTTCTCCAGTGTCATGATTTTTAAAGACTTCTCTTAAATATAGTTTGAGATAAAGGCTAATTTCTTTGAAGAAATCATTATTTGATAAGTGGTCATGACAATAAACTTATTTGTTAATAGCTAAAGGCTATTATAATCCTATACATCTAAAATCATTCACAGCTAGTACAAAGATACAAAAGTAGACATGCCCAACTATCAGTAGATCCATGATGTTGGCTAACCAGCTAACCCATGACCCGTATTCCCTGTAATGTTGGATAACCAACTTACATATGACCTGTGATTCTCACCCTATGATATGTGAAGAATTATCAGCCATTATTAGTTAATTTAATTCCTGAATGTCACAGTAAATGTTTCACATGGAGGCAGTTTTGTAATTCATATAATTGTATTTGCGGATATTAAATTGCCTGCATACCACCATAGCTGCCAGGTAAAGCCAGTTTGGAAAATATGTGGTGCTGAATTGGTTTTAGTACCAACTTTTATGGGATGCAGTGGAAAAGGTTTTAAGGGGGGAAGTAAGCTATAATGCCTTTTTAATAAGAGAACTTATAATATATATGGGTGGACTTATCTTTCATGTGCATGAGAGGAAGGAATGTAGGCAGGGGCCTGTGAAACACTGCTCACTATTGGTCTTATCCCTGACATTTGCTGTGACCTCACAGTGACAATAAGAGGCATCTTTATGGTCTTCTTATTAAATGAAAGTTCTTTACTGAGACCTCTAGGCTGTCCAGCTACTATTAGACACTAATGAATTACCATGACAGCTATAGTAGTGAGGCATACTGGAAAAACGAATAAAGATTACAGTGCTTTTTTGCTCAAACCATTTATTTTAGTTTTTGGAAGGTTAATGGGTGAGAAACAAGTTTTTTTTGTGCTGGCTTATTTTATAACACCTTTTTTATTTTTTATTTTATATTACTAACACCTTATAAGCTCTCAGAAATTATCAGATCATCATATATTATAGTACACTCCATTTCATCATCAGCAGCATAAGTTATTTAGCTTTTCTGTTGCAATATCCACATCATTGAACAGGAGAGAGAAGGAGCTTCTCGTTTCGATCTAAATGTCCTGAAAAACAACTGAGAAGGGGAATTTGAGTCTCACAGTAACCACAGCAATTTTCCAATGCTGACCTGTATAAAAAAAATAAACAAACAAACAAACACCAAGCTTGTGCTTTGAAAGTGCTAAACTCCATTTTCTTATTTGTTGCCAGCAAAATCTCTAATTAGATATGTCACTCATTTTGGAAGGCTAATGAATGGTAATTAGGGGTTCTCTCCCTCCTCTCCCTTTGGGTTTTCTGGCTTGATGTATTGCTTTATCTGTAGGAATGTGATGTGTCTTGAACCATCTTGGATACACATTTCTTGCCATTATGAAACCATGCCATGCTGAGAAAGAGCGGTGTTTATGATTTTAGGAATGCTGGCTCTTCACTTGTGGCAATAATGCAGTATTGTTTCACACAGCATATGGTTCAATGTTCAAATTAAAAATACTTCCTTTTTTTGCTTTGGACTGATTGCACATTATCATCTAGCTAAATATGATTGCAGAGATGTGCTCCACTCTTCAAGAGCCCAACTCCTGCCTAGTCAAATCAACTGATGCAAGCACTAGGTGTGGATGAGATAGGCAGGGAGTCCAGGGAGACTGAACTGGTCCCCTCCCTGGACTCGCTGATAGACAGAGACAGTGCCAGACATTTCCCTTCAGCCCTGTCCCAGCAGACCCTCAGTTACACAGTATACCAGATGACCATTCAGGCACACTGCAATTCACTGGCCCACAGTCACCTAACCACAGCCTCCCTGTACTAATAGGGTCCTGAGAGGAGGATGTGAGAAGCCCTAGAGGTGTAGGTATGCTTAGCTCCTGTACAAGTACAAGTAAACAACAACAACAACAACGCACACACGCGCACACACACACACACACACACACACACACACACACACACACACACACACACACACACACACATTGCAAAAGACATGGGAGTTACTAGGTCATTTCCACTATTGGAGATGCTTGCTTGCCCTTTTTATTCCCACTGTTCATGGGTGACAAAGATTTAAAATATCACCAGATGAATGACTGAGGACCTTTTGAAACACATTTCAGCACTATTCATCAGGCAGGGCGAGTGACCGGAAGCACACGAGAAACACAGCACTGTGTGTGCGGGACTTGTATAGACTGAAGCTATATTGTGCATTCATTATTCTTCTACTAGATCCTCCTGTTAAATGGTTCTCAATTTGCCTTTTAAGTACATAGACAGAGCAAAACACAAATGCCAAAGTCTTGAAGGGGGCGAAATATAACGCAAATCGGTTTCTGGATGAAAAGGAGATTTAAGTTAGAAACACAAACCAAACAGCTAATGACCCTAGCAAAGCCTTCTCAATGAAAGGGTAATTTTCTTAGCACCAGCCTCTATACCAGGCTTTCTGCATTCTGATTGGCTGTCTTTGTCTCCGCCCCTGACCATGCGTCCAACACCTCCCCTGGCTCTGCACTATGATAGCATCTGCACCCATCCCCCATGATGAGCTCATTTCAGGTGCCATATATGCTGTATCTCCATTTGTGGATGCACTCTGCAAAGTCTTTTGTGTGAGGCTCTGAGTGTCATTATCCTTTTTGGCTTACACATAACCATATAAACAGGCAGTTTACCCATATTAGAATCCGTGTTCTGTCTTTCTTATCGCTGTGTTTTCTCATCTCTGTGTTTTCTCTGCTTGCCTATGGCAGCCTGTTAGTATTAAACCTTTTGCTCTGGATTTCATGATTGGCTGTGTATTATGGACCTGGTAAGATGATATCACCCCATCAAAATTGTTGATGACCAAATGTACTTAGATCCAAGTATTAACTTTTATCTTATTTTTAACTTAAAATAAGTTATAATTAAATTTGGCTTCTTTATTTTTGTCCTATCTTTATAAGGTTGGTGGCTATTCAAAATGGAGAATCTGGATGTAAAAAGAAGAGTAAGAAGACAGTAGGTCTTGACAATATACAAAGGGTCATGACACATGCTTTAGCTCAAATTCATCTTTTGATAATCAGTCTACTGTGCTTGGGTATACAATAAAAAATAGCACTGACTTTAGTGTCACTTCAGTGGTATCACAGTAGTGTTATCTTACTCTAATTGAACAGCATGTTTGATATTTGCAGTGCTGCAGAAGCCAGAAGAATGTTTTTTCACCTTCCTCATGGAATGTGCCTCTGGAGGGACATGAGGCAAAAAAATGAGGCAAAAACCCCCCACAATTTCCATGCAGCTTTCCCAGGCCTTCTGCTGAGCTCCAGTGATGTGGGAGAGGCTCATGAGATGTGGAAATCACTGGTTGTATAACCGATGAAAGCCCCAGGGCTTTCACTCCACCGTTGTCCCGCCGACGGCTCTCGGCCCAGCTCTCAGTCATCAGGTCCCTCTTGCGGGGGCCCAATGGGATACAGCTGCGCTGCACTGCCCGCCCGCCGGCAAAACCGCGCCGGCCGTCACGCTCGAGGCCCTGGCTGTGTAACCACTGGTGCCCCTGCGAACTTCACACGGGCGGCTTTAGTGGTGGGACAGATATTCCCAGCGCTGTCACTGATCTTCACAGGCACGGGAGGCTCAAGGGACAGGCCTGCTTATGAAGCACTTTCTGACAGTGCACTGTTCTTCACCTTTCCTGCTTGGGTAGATAGATGTGAGACTGTGACAGCTAGGGATAATGTGGATATTCAAGTGCACGCTGATGGATCTCCAGCCAGCTAGTCTCAACGGCAGTCCTGTAGACATGGTTGTGTGTGAAGTTTTTTTTTTTTCGGCCCTGGCATAGCTGTTACAAGGCACACAAGACTCAGTTATTAGAAAATGCAAACATGAAACAGAAATTTGCTGGGCAACATGTGACTGTGCAGGACAGAGTTTCTGGGTCGGGAATTTTTACAGGACTGGAGTATCATCTGCTAGCCTGTTTAATGAGATCTTACTGTCATTGTTATAGTCATTGTATATTGTACACATCTAATTATAACATAAACATTTTTTTTAAAAACTTTTTTTTTTTTTTTTTTTAGATATTTGAGCTCATACCAACTACTCCCCTTAGCCAAGTCCTATTGTTAATCCCTACAACTGCGTGATGTCATATGAGCGAAGTCGTTTTCCCCATGGTTTCTAAATTCCTGGTATACTGTTCCAGAGAATTAAGCAAGCTATAGATGTTTTTAAAGTAAGATTCAAACCAAAGTTGATTATTCCAGGCCTATACTACATTTGTGAGTATTAATTTAATCTATATTTCATAATTTGTAGTAATATGTTATCTTACTTTAATCATAAACCTTGTTTTATGTTTCCCAAATAAAGCACTTATTTTTTAAGATTTTGAAATAAGAATTAAAATGTTGTATGAATAAATAAAGGTAATAGCCAAATAAATAACAATAAAAGTTATGACTTACTCACCTTAACTACTCTATGAAAAAAGTGATAAACCAATTTAATGTCAGAGTTCCAAGGGCTCTACAAGCAGAACAATCCTCTCAGTGAATGTGGAGCTGGGAAATCATATAACAACCGCCTGCCTTCTGATTAGTGCCTTCTCGTAACGCCTGCCTGTCCAGTTACTGCATGCTCTGTCTCTCTCACTCACGTCACCATAACTGACACACTGTAGCGGCACTGGACTGAATTTCACACCCGGACGCAATTATCAGTGAGGCGATCAATAGCTGCCATATCTCCAGGGATACCACCTGCGCATGCTGATGCGTTGGCCCCGCCACCCCACGCCTCCTTTCACCTTGGTGAAGAGAGAGCTCAGTCGGACTCGTCATGGATTATAGCTGAGTGCCGAGCGCTTCAGCGGGGTGAACCCACGAGACCCTGGGCTACAAAATACAGCTGTGTCAGCTCTGAATGCCTCCAAAATGCGATGGAACTTCTCATATATAGTGGTATTACAATATCACTTACCAGACATGCGACATTATGATGTAAGAACAATAAGTACATGACAAGAGACAAGAGAAGGGTGTGCTCCCCACTCTGTGTTTGTTAACCTGTGGTAAGGTACACATGATGTCCATTAATCTACCACACACGGTCAATTAGGTGCTTGTACAGAGCACCAAGCAGGTTAATTTACATAATAACATTATCGAACCATTTTGTTCCCAGTAAGATGTGGTTTGTGTGGTTTAATTATCTTGCTAAGTACATGCCTTTATACCTGCATAGCTCATTCACACATATACACAGACACACAGATACACACACACACACACACACACACACACACACACACACACACACACACACACACAACACACACACACACACACAGACCCACACGCTCATAAATGAGTTATTCCGCAAACAAGCCACAAATATCCCACAATGGTCCCACAATGTCTCTTTGTACAATTATGAAGAAATCTCTGTGTTTAAGAGATCATAAAAGGTGCAAACAGATCACACGCCTCATGTCTCAGCTTGCATGCCGTATTCTTGACGGCAGGGGCACGTATCCCTGTGTGGGCGGGTGTAAACATATGCACATGTGTGTGCTTATGAACATAGTTATCTATTTTTATCCGTTCCACAGTCTGCCTTTCCATTTCCTAAACTGCCATAGGCTCACAGAGCATTCAGTTAATTTCAGCGAGGAGCGAGGAAATAGTCTTGGGAATGTTGCTGGTAAACTCTTTTTCCCTCCATTTGTTTTTGGACGTTGTCTGCTTCTCGCTTGTTCTCACGTGATAGGGCCCTAACACAATACCACCCTACTAAGGTTTGCTTGTAAATGGGCTGATCAAGCTGAATTAAAAGCAACTTTAATGGCATCTGATTGCTCTCCCACGCATTTGGGCCAGTGTAAGCCTCTTTTGGGCTGTGATTCTCCCTATCTATCTGTATGTTTCTTTGTCCCCCACCCTCTTCTTACACTGGAATACCATTAAGCCACGGTTAACCCACACCAGTTGACATTAATGCAGAGCCAACAAAAGAAATCCTTTGAGTCTGACACCCTCACACACACACACATGTATTTATGTGTGCACACGTTAGAGCCTGTAAGGCCCTGTGTTTTCTGAAGACTGGACCACTAGCTGTAAATAGTAGGAGTCATGCTTTGTTTTGGTTGCATGCAAGACCGTGTGGGCTGTTTGAAAGGAAAACCTCAAAGAAAGGGTTAACGAATCCCTCTCACAGATAGATATTGCCATGGAAACAGCTGCGTGACTGCTTGCAGCTTGTATTTGGTACTCCCGGGGAAGAAGGGGGGGGGGGGGATGAGAGGCAATGAGAGAGAGAGAACAATAGAGCAAGAGGTATTTTAAAATTCTGAGAGCACTGACTTTCAAAGCACACACAGCTTGTATTTAAGAATTTAAAAAGGGAGAGTAAGAGAAAAACCCACTAAATTTGAAGTAGCCATCAAATACTACCCACACCTCCTTCAGCCTTGTCTTCAGTCTGTGTACTCACCTCTCTCCCTTGCTCTCTCTCTTTGTCTCTCTCTCTCCATCCTTCGCTGCCTTTCTTGCTGTGTGTAAGATCAGCCCGAGATATGCCCCACATGCATGCTAAAGGAGTGATTAACACTGGGCAAACAGGCAATGCATTCCGCTGTTGATTCTAAGGTTGCCTTACTAGTTCCAGTACTACTTCAATCCTGCTCACACATACACACACACACACACACACACACACAAATAATCAAGAGATAGCTGGAAGGATGCACCTCTAAACAAATGAATTAATATGGAGGACATGAAGAATGAGGCGTGTGAGTGAAACAGACAGGCAACGAGACACACACAGTGAGAGAAGGAGAGAGACAGAAAGAGAGAGAGACAGATAGCAAAACAGATACAAAGAAGAGAGACTGAAAGTGGGAGAGATATAGAGACACCTGGAGATACTGAGTGACACAGAGATGGTGTTAGGATGAGAGAGAGGGGGGGGGGAAGGTGGGGGAAAACAGACACAGGAGGTGGCGATGACGTGGAAAAGGGGCGCACAGAGAATCCCCCTCTCCCCCTCCCTCCTCTACCCTCCCGCTCCCCCTCCCTCCATCTTCTTCCTCTTTCTCCTCCTGCTCCTTGCCTAGCCTGCTCTGCCGTTTGGCCTGTACCACATGAGCAGTGAGAGGCTAAACCCCAGAAGCATGCACAATCCCCCACACCACTGGCCGCCATACAGAGGGCTGGGCGACATGGACACATTTAAGAGAACGCACCAGAACACCATTCATTGCAAACAGTGATTGCTCTGTGCCATGGAGCACCTTACATTTTCCTGGGGTGTGTGGGAAAAGGTGGGGGGTGGGGGGTCTCTAAGATATTCTACATTCTAAATCATTCCATAAAAATTCCATAAAAAAAAAAAGGTTTTACAGATTATTTTACGGTATAATTACACAGTAATTTTCATTAACAGTGCAAATTATTTCAGTTTTGTCTTTCATTAAAAGTTGAGTCCTTTTTCCCCGACTATACCTGAGCAATAATCATTTTCCTGCAGTTTTCATATTGCTTATTTCATCTAACCAAATCACTTTGTATCCATTACCATGAGAGGTCAAAGTTAAAGAAATTTAATTTAACTCTTTAATACTGTGAGATGCATTGTAGAGTTTATGGGTCTACCTGAACTGTACTCTTTAAATTTGCATTAGGTTGTACATAATCAGAAATTGTATCTAGGTAAAAATTATATCTAGGTCTCTCTTAGATGTTACAAATAGTTCAATTTTCTATCTTTCTTTCATTTTTTTATTTTAGTTTAAGAAAACATAGACAGGAGAAAACTACCTTCTCACTTCTGTATAAATGATGTATTTAAACATGCAATCTCCGGACCACAGGGCAAAACCTCAAACAGCCACACCTCAGGAGCTTGCCTCTGTTTCAGTCTGGTGTTCTGCCTCATGTAGTGCCTGCTCTAGCGAAACCTTATCCTAATGTATGAAGAAATATCCTGTTGATGCAAACAGAGTGAGATGTTGCTTCAATCACAGCATTCAATACCATACATGCAGCAGTGGCAACAGGTATTTATAATTCTAGAACTTACTGCATACTGTCTAAAAACACAACATGTCTGCCACCTCAACAAAGACTCAGTCAGGTGTCAGAGGATGAGGCTCCCCTTTAGGTATTATAGTGACAGGCAAACAGTGGCGCGGTGATGACATCCTTGGTATATTCCAGCATGTTCCATGCTGTCTATGTGCACTGGGGATCTTACAGCCTTTAAATTGCCAAGCCGTGTGTCTTGTTATCAGTCATGCATCATTGTCTGACACATGCACTTCCTCCACTGGACTGGGCCCAGTGGGGCTTGTCTCATTCTGAATCCATTAAAGAACCAGCGTCATACCCCTCCCCAAACCCCCCCCCCCTCCCTCCCAACCCCACCTTCTCATCCATTTGATTTTCTCTCACTGGCATGGGGTGTTAAGAGACTCAATGGAGGCTTGTTTTCAGTGGATGCCCATATTGATCGCAATCATCCAAGAAATGTCACCGCCCGTGCCCGCGACGGGTCCACCAGTGAACACAGAGAAAGGGAGGCAGTGGCCCATGACATGCCCCCTCCGCATCTATTTCAAGGCCTGACGCTAACCGGAGAGTGACTGTGTGTGTGTGTGTTGCAGCACAAGAGTGTGTGTGTGGACTGTGCTCAGACAGAGGCATGAGGCATGAGGACACAGCTAGTGCGAGATCGGGGCCTTGGGCGAGGATGGGGTCGATCATCTTCCGGGGGTGATGGGGGGTCTCCAGAGCAGAGGGTTAACAGGGCTGATGCTGCTCGTACCAGACGAGAGAAGGAGAAAGGAGAGGAGGGCAAGGAGAATGAGGAAGTGAAAGGAAGAGGGTTGCACATCTTTTTCGCCGAAGACATCCATGAAACCAAATGCTACTTGTAAACCACTTTTGGACACGATAATTAAAATCGAAGACGATTCGGGGGGAAGACGTTTCGTGCTGTAAATTCAAGCCAACTTTAAAAGCTGCTATTTATGATAATGGTCGGGCTCTGATGATCTACACATCTGCGGCTAGATTTACCGAACAGGGCATCTGCCCCATTAATAAAAATTGCATCACAACATCGGCCTCTACGTTTACTTTCTCACCTTACGACAGGTTACTGTATTTCTCCCTACTGTTCTGACTCATTATACAGACCGTTGTCAGGCAGACCTCTAATGCTACAGGCAAGGTAGCATAACCAAACATCACACTTTTTCCTCTCATCACTACACCAGGAAGCACTATATCGGCGTTTTTAAAGGGACAGTTTATTGCCGGAGAAGACGAACAGGAATGGAGCGTTTACCGCGCTCATGTTTTCAAGGGCCGCTCTGTAGCGAGATCGCGGAGTAAGCAGTTCTGGTGGCATGGAATGTAAAAGCGGTGCCATATTTGTCCTGCAACATCAGGCTGATACACACACACACACACACACACACACACACACACACACAATCTCTCTCTCTCTGTCTCTCTCACACTCTGTCTCACACACACACACACACACACTCTCTCTCTGTCTCTCCCTCACACACCCACACACACACACACACACACACACACACAATCTCTCTCTCTCTGTCTCTCTCACCCTCTTTCTCTCACACTTTGTCTCACACACACACACACACACACACACAATCTCTCTCTCTGTCTCTTCCTCACACACACACACACACACACACACACACACACACACAATCTCTCTCTCTGTCTCTGCCTCACACACACACACACACAATCTCTCTCTCTCTGTCTCTCTCACCCTCTTTCTCTCACACTCTGTCTCACACACACACACACACACACACACACACACACACACTCTCTCTGTCTCTCCCTCACACACCCACACACACACACACACACAATCTCTCTCTCTCTGTCTCTCTCACCCTCTTTCTCTCACACTCTGTCTCTCACACACACACACACACACACACACACACACACACACACACACACACTGCTGTGCATCAACCTGCATCCACGTTCAGTAAATTAATCATATAACATTCAATTCACGCCTCTTCTAAAGACATCCACCAAAACGCCGATACTACAAATAGTAAAATCCAGCACTGACCAAATTAAAGAGGCTCTCAACAGTTCAAATGAACAATTGGAGTTGTTGATTTTTGTGATTACAAACATGTCCAAACAGTGGCTCGTGTAAATGTGTGAAACTGCGCAAATACTGCATTTATTTGTGCAATCGGGGGTTTGTGAATTTATTAGGATTTTGTAGAAGTTATTGTGCAAACAATGAGTAGCATTCGTTTGAGACCTCATGAGACAGAATAACATGGGTAGTTTCATAACCAAAAACACACAGGCGGGGAAAATCCAGTAACTAAAATATATAGCAGTGAAAACACACTGGAAATGTGCTTCTAACGCATATGTATTTCTATTGGAAATGACTGCACCACATAGAACATAACGCTCTAATGGGACCAGACTAGTCATACACAGAGACATCAGAGGAGCCATGCTTCACATATCCAGACTCACAGCTCTGTCATACCATTTCTGATACATTGCGAGCCTATTAATAATCTTGCTACACTTTGCGCACAGTCATGCGACCATGATTACAGATGTGTCCACAGCTATTGGATGGTGCCATATGGACGGAGAGCCTGTGACGTCACCGCGCAATGAGCGACGGTCACACACAGGCAGCGTGCTGGAACTTTTCACTCCAAATCTCGTGTTTGCTGGGAGATTACAGCAGAGTCCCAGTCTCAGTCTGAGCCTCAGTCTCTCTGTCTCTGTCTCTCTGTCTGCCAGTCTGTGTCTCTCACTCCCAAAGCATCTGCACCTAGTGTGAGCTCAGCTATATTTGGAAATGTTAGTCAGTGATGACATGCTTTTCACATTTCTCCACAGGCATTATGGAAGGGGAGAAGAGAAGAAGGGGATGTGGTAGAGGTACCCTGGACACACTAGCATCCTGACAGAAAAAAAAACCCCATGACCTTCTCCATAAGCTTTTCACATTTTTGGTCTGTTTTTCAAGGTTCAGTATCTCTCATACCTTAACAATTACCTATACTGAAGCCACACCATGCACCACAACCTAACATGCATTTCACTATATCACTACAAGCTGTGCAGCCCTGCAACACCACATATGTCCATGATGCAGCATTCAGGCCTACATTCATCCAGTCATCACTCCTATCCAGGATGTCTCGTCTGAGCCAGATGGCTTGATTGACAGATGGGGTGGGGAGAATATTGGTGGAAGGAAGGTGGGCAGAACAGGGAGAACAGAGGCACTCAGGGGGCTGCCACAACCCCTGATACCTGTTGTCTGATGATTCATTAATTTGACAAGCAGTCCGAAGAGAGGATGGATCACATGATGCTGTTGCAGTCCTCAAAGGCATGGAGACACGGGCACATGCATATCTCTCAGGTGAGACATGCCACGCAACAGTGCTAGTATTGGAAGTTGGCTTTTAGCGCATTGCTTTCATGAAATGATGGAAATGATTAAACCATCTTCTCCACATTCTTTTGTGATAGAAAAAAAAAACCCATATAAAATCTCTGTTAAAAGATATAGTCCAGTTTGATTGACCTGCTGCTGAATGCTATTAACCTGCTCTGTGGGTTCACTATTTCTGCACAATGTGCTAACAGAGAGCAAGAAGAGAGGCAGAAATATAGAGTGAGTGAGATGGAACTATATTAGAATAGCAATCTGTCCATGGTTTCTTTTTCTTGCATTCTTTCCTGTTCCTTGTCTATGCATTAATTTTCCATCCCTACACGCAATCTCTGCGTCCCCTGAAATTATTATGACTGATCTCTTGACCTAACTGCTCTCAAAGACATTTTCGGACTGGAGGACCTTGCCCACAGCATTCTGGACTCCACCCAGTGGTTCTCGTCTCGGGAGTCCTGTTCACTGACCTAGTTTCGTGAGCCTGGATGCGTAAGATGATACATGGGTCTCTGAATCCACAGACTTGCCCTTTTCGGGCAGCTGTCATGTTTGAGGTGTGCTCTTAGTGGAAAAAGTCAGCGGGGGAGGGATGGAATCACTACATCAGTTCTAAGCACAAAAGAGCGGAAACCTGAAGTTGTAACAGGCACCACAGCACTGTTATTGTTGCTCCCAGACAGCCCAGAAATGGTAAAGAATTACAGTGCCTAGCGACTTGCCTCAGGAGCTAATCGGGGAAGGGCTTCACAATCACAATGGTGTTTCTGAGTGCGGCAACAAAACAGAGAGCTGACGAGGTTCTGTTCGCCTGATGTGTAATTAAACCTGAAACAAAAGGGGTGTGGGAGTGGGGGGAATGGGGAGGGGGGTGGTGGGAGGTTGTAGGTAATGTCAGCACCAGCAGAGAGCGAAGCTGTGTTCAGACTCTCTTCTGATAACCCCCAAAGCAAGTGGAAGTCAAACACATTGGAAGCAAGAGAACAACAGGCCTTGTCTGAGAGGCTAATGAGACAAGCCCAGTGAGGCAGACCCCAGTGAGGCAGACCCCAGTCAGGTAGGGACTATGGTAAGCAGAGTCCTGTGAGGGTTCTCAGCCACTGGGCCATTGAGCATCCCAGTGCATATTAAACTTGCCGTTGATTTGTCCTGGGATGCATGCAGCACCCCTCTTCACCCCCTAAGGTCAATTAAACTCCCAAAGATAAATTACCCACCAAATCATTAAGATTAACATAGAATGCAGGGCAGACGAGTGGCACAGACACTGACATTTCAGGGTGCTGTGCTTGTGTCATGTGCGCATATCGGGAATGACGGAGGTTCTGCTTGGGGTCAGCCCCTGCTTGTGTCCATAGGGAATGCTCTGTACGGAGACACTTTGGGTTTGACTTTGAAATCAGCTGGAGTGAGACAGAACAAATAGACTTTAACAGCTAAGAGGAGCTGGTCGGTTGTTTCTCTTTCAGCTGAGTTGAAGGCAGATTTACCCTTTGACAATCCTAAAACCAGTGCTAACACAAACTGTAGGCGACATATATGCAAAGCAGTGTCAAATCTGATCAAATTTCACAGACATTTTAAAAATGATATATAGGCATCAGCAAACCCAAATTTGACCATCTGTTCAGGAATGACAGAAGCCTCTTAATCTACAATAAATATACATGTTTTAAAATTACATAGGCTATTCATAAAGTATTTGCTTACCAGTAAGCAACATAACCTCCTGGTGTGGCTGGAGGTGACACTTTTACCTAACTGTAACAACAGAATGGCGGTCACAGGGGTCGCTGCATGGTCCTTGCTCAGCAACCTTGTTAAGTTATTACCATAACAAGACAAAGCCATAGGGCCCTTGATGATGAATTTGAATGATTTCCTTCAGAAAATGAAGGAGCTCATTATGCAGTATGGAGATAGCTGTTCATCACCATTTCTGCAGACCCTTGCTTCCTTTAACGCTCATGTACTGTACATCCTCTCCATATTAATGACAACATGCTTTACTATACATAGCAACTGTACCATAACAGCAAATGATCTGACTCTTAACTGTCTCTTTTAAAGAGCTAATTTGTACCCTGAGGTCCTGTTAATTCAGATTAAGTCCCTTGGGGAGGCACACCATTGCAGGTTAGGGCGTTTCCTTCTGCAACACACCTGATCAAACTCATAAAGGGTTTGCTAATGAGTTTTGCAGCTGAATAGGGGGTATTAAACCAACACCAAATAATGCTGATATAAAAAGGGAACATTTGTAGATGATTATACTCACTATCCATTGTATTAGAACTTTTTACTGTGTACCTGCAGTCACTGGCCACATTACAGGTGGTCTTATAGGCACATTTTATACTGGACAGTTACAGACTAAAACCCATCTGAGGTCATGCATTGTCAGTCATTTATGCCATTCTTCAGTGGTCACTTTCTGACTATAGGACATCTGTAATATTATTTGAGTGACAGCAGTAACTCTGGTATGGAGATGGGTCTGGCAGGAGCTGGGGACTTTATACACATCTCTGTTACCATGGTGGAGTCCATGACTGATGAATGTCCTGCAGTCAAGTCCTGTGGTCAGAAGCTGATCGCTGTTAAAGAATTAAAAGGTGGCTAACACAGATGGGCTATTGTGTATTAAAATGCTACAGGTCTATTGGACTATAATGTCTTGATACAGGTCTATAGGACTATAGTGTCTTGATAAAGGTTGTGAGCTGTCCTCTGGCATGATTTAAAACAGGGATTTAAGTCTGTTGTTATAGATGTTTTGACATGTTAGACACATGTTTAAATGATCTTTATTAATTGTTTGACTATTGGTCTGCTAAGATTTTGAGTTTAGCTGTTGACTGAGAAAAGAGAAAACCTTCAACAAACAGAGAAACTGATGTAAGCTTGTAGTGTTGAATCCAAGTTGGTTTACTGGCAGTTGTTAATAACCATTTTTAAATGTTTGTTTAGCTTACCTATTTTTATTTTATTTTACTCTGTCAGAAATAATGAAGATTTGGATAAGGTTGAAATATTAATTAAATGAATCATAGACCCAAGGAAATGTACTTATGTCACGGAACGCTCGCCTCCCGTGAGGCACGTGGTTTGGCCAGCCACGTGCAGTAGGAGGGTTATGTTCATAGCCACACCTGCACACACCTATATTGTGTTAGTTTTGTGTATTTAAACTCTTGTCGTTGTGTGCAGTGTTGTCGGTTATTGTTGGCATAATGTGTGAACGTTAAATGTTTTTCTTGCCATTGATGTAATCGTGTTTGCTCAGTGGTAACCGTGTTGCGTTCATTGTTTGTAACACATGTGAGTGCCGTCATCTTTGTCTCAATTAAATGTTCGTCCATGTCGAAGAGAGTCTGTGCGTCCTGCCCCTCGCCCTGTGGCACTCGGGCCACCGCACGTTACAACTTACCTGTGATTATTTTCCAGAGTAACCATTATGTCTTCATTCAACAGAATAAACAGACGATCTTTGGTCTGGTGGCTTTTATATTATGATTGTCCCACTCATAAAACGATTTCACACAACTTCCTGTCTAGCCTCACTGAAGCACCGTGAACTAGTGTTTTGCAAAAATGGTGATTGTTGATGGAACCTAAAATTGATGAGTATTGATGATTGATGAGTACTGGATCATTAACGTTAACTTTTATATATTGCAAATATCGATTTTCTAATTAATAGTGGGAGGCCAACATATGACAGCCAATGCCTGGCTAAGCACACAATCTATCCTGCTACCCCCTGTTGGCTGGGCTGAATACATATAGCGGGTGTCAGGCCACAGATACCTTTTTCTCAGGTGTGGGAATGTCTGCTAGACCAGGGACATCACAGTGAGTCAGGGACGGGGAGGGGTAGTGTGCATATCATGCCGGAAGCAGATTCTGGATAGGCAGCTGGCATCGCTCACAGGGATACCCGAGTTCAGGCCTTTTTTTATGCCCATGTGTATGGAGACAACAGTTCAGGGCTGCTCAGGGCTGGGGCAATTATTCTTGCAATGAGCATGTGTAGGCATGGTGGAGCTTGCGCAAAACACACACAAACACACACACACGACTGCCTCTCAGAGATGGCCCAGAGCTTGTCCTGGCGTTCTTGAAGGCTGATTATGCAGTCTTCCGTAATGCAGCCTTCAGTGGCCACTAATTCAGAGGCAGCCAGAGTTCCCCCTGGCCCTTCTCTTCTGCTTGCATGCCTTATAAGGGCACATAGAGATGATTCACTTCATATTCTTGGAAGTGTGTAGCACGCAGAGGCAAGAGGCAGGTTCTGCTGGGTCAGGATCCACCCAAGACCACAAACAGAGTCAACGTCAAATTTATTTGCATAGCACTTTTTACAACAGCTATTGTCACAAAGCTTTACAGATGTCCAAGTCCAAGCCCCCAAGGAGGTGACAGTGACAAGGAAAATATTCCTAATAGCATGAAGAAGAAACCTTGAGAAGAACAAAACTCAAAGGGGGAGCTCATCCTCAATAGAACAAGTACAAAATAAGCAACAAAAAAAGTAATAATAACAAGTAAGCAATATAAATCTATTCCTATGGTCATAGAGGTCCTAGTCTGATGAAGGTAAGTGTGTCTAAAACCCATCTGGTGTAGGAATGTCCCACCAACAGCTGCCTAGAGCCTTCTGATTGTTCTGGGAGTGGAAGGAACCTGGGTGTCAGAAAAGTGGTTGGGTAGTTAAGTAGGTGGCAGGAGCTAAAGAAATAGAAGGGGTCAGGGGGTGGGAGCAACCACATCGGCCGAGATCGGTTGTAGTAATTTTAACAATTTTGGAAATTGTCAATCATGAATCATAAGATAGATTGGGGCACCACCCTGATTAACATGAAAAAATAATTTATTTTAATTAATTTGTTAATGATTATTAATTCAGTCTCAACTCAGCAGTTCAATAAAGTGATTACTTCTCCTCCACCAAAAAATTAGAATAGCACTCTTTTGCATGACCTCAATTTGGAGTACAAGTCTATTGGGTATAACCATGTTATTTGGCTGCTGGCAATTCACAACTGTGTGTTGGATTGTCTAAACCTGTTTGTGACCTAGCCCAGGTACTGGAGTCCCTGACAAAACTCTTGTGGGTTTAATATGGTTGTAAAGTGTAACGCTGAGCGGTAAAGAGGCAGAGGCGTGTGCAGAGAAGAGCGAGATTTAATAGGGGCAAATCTAGAATCACAGTTGTTAAGGCAGTCCAGGGTCAAAGAGCCAACACGGAGAGCACAGGGATACATGAGAAAACAAAATAAACAGACACAAAGGCAAATGGGGAAGCAGGCTATAACTAAGGCTAGGGAAAACTCAGGACTAGGAAACACAAAGGTTAGGAAACATGGTGTACAAAGCAACACAACCATGCGAAATAAACACACAACCATTCAATTAACACATTCAACCATCAAGCCTAACATTCAAAACACTGGGATCCAGACAGGGTTTAAATATATGAACTTCATACTAGAAACGAGGGACAGGTGTGTAAAATCAAACGAGGGGAGGAGAAAACGAAACCATGGAACGGAACCAAAAACAACACTCGACAGGGAAAACGTGGAACCTGGGAGGAACTGATCATGACAATTTGACATTGGTGATGCTATGTCACAATGTTGGAGCCCAGTTTCAGATCTTGAGTTAAATGAGCTGATGCTTCTCTATGTCAGTCCAAGAGGTCTTTCTCAGTGGAAGCACCTGACTAAATACTGCTGTGGTTGTTACCTGCAGTTAGTTATGCATATCGTTTAGTTGGTAAGCTTGACTTGGTAAGCTTCAACTGAGAAGGGAGGCTTTAACGTTTGACCTAGGGGCTAGCTGTAGGGAGTTTTAGCAAATTAGTACCACTACAGATGGGTCTAGTGCGCTGGATGTGCTAATTGCTATTTCATGGTGGCAACATAATAATATATAGTATAATAATAATAATAATAATAATAATAATAGCTGTCAAGCTCAATTAACCACTACTCACACACACACAGACACACACACGCACGCACAGACACACACACAATGTATGTGTGTGTGTGTGTATATATATATACTTGTGTGTATATCTATATATATATACTTGCAATATGCGATGGACACCAGCTGGGCTCACAGCCTCACTTGCATTATAAACATCTTAAAACATTAAGTTGTTGCCCTTAATAAAATACAAACAATTTACAGTGGACACCAGCTGGGCTCATCTCCTCACCTGCGACATAAACAACTTAAGACATTAAGTTGTTGCCCCTTAATAAAATATAGACAATATCTAGTGGACACGGAGATGCTGTGGCCACATCTGGAAAAACAGAACTGATACCTGACTGTTCACCACAGCACCCTTAACTATTCAAATATTAGTTGTGGTTCATACAATAAATGTAATCCAGTGGATATATCGACAGCCTAGCCGCTTCTGGACAAACAAAACTGATAGCTGACTGTTCAGCAAAACACCACCTGACAATTTAAATATCATTTATGGCTCACAATGAATTTTACCCAGTGGACACTGAGAACGCGGACGCATCTGAACAAACAAAACTGATATCTGCCTGTTCACCAAAACACGACCTGACTATTCAAATATTTGTTATGTCTCATAAAATTGGTTGCTTTACTAAAGCCCTGGTAACATGCAGAGACCTTTAATCAAAAACCTAGCCTCTTAATACCTCTAACTTGGATGCTTCACTGGAAAACCCAGAATCTCACGGCAAATTACAGTTGGAACCATGACGCCCACAAGGCCTGGAATCTCGTGGCACCTTGGGTACACTGACTATCATGAGGGTTGTGTTCTTCATTTCTACAAGGGCAGTCTGAACTCAGAGTTGCAATACCAGCAGAGGTCCAAATCACAGCAAGACAATCAAAAGCCAAGGGAGCATCTAGTGAATAAACAAAATCTGAAAACAGGTCAAAACCAGAGAGACAGGCTAAGGCATCAAAGGGCCAATGACATAACAATTAGTAATGATAAAATAATAATAATAATAATAATAATAATAATAATAATAATAATAATAATAATAAAATAGTCATTATTACTATAATATAAATGATTAATCATATTAATGATGAAAAAATCAATAATTACTAATAATGATCACAAATTTCTAATTAATAATTTTTTATAAAAAATCAGCATGAGGAACTACGTAAGTTATGACATATCAACTAGCAATTCCCACCGAAGAATGCTCGGGGCCTGGGGTTGCTACTAACAATATTAATTCTAACAATGGAGCGTGCACATCTAATGCCACTCTAAATAGTTTGTATACTGAAAACAGTTTGGCACATTTGTAACAGCACACACCTTCGATCCTTGGATATTAGTATATAATTTGATTGCCAATACTTTTGGACATCGTGAGGTGGAAGAGGCTTACTTTAGTTCACTGTTATGTGGAGTTCAGGTGCTGTGATGAGCTGAAAGATGAGAGCGATAGTTCAGTGGCTTCTAGCATGAACTATGATGTTTCCATCACAAATGCTTAATGCTGAAATCAGTATTACAGCATATACAGTATTACAGTACTTGATATGAACTTTTAGCCTATTAGCAATTAAGCTAATATTGTTTAGCCTTTTAGCAATGAAGCTAAATTTTCCTTTTAACAAGTTGCACTTTGGAGATATCAAGGACAACTAGTGGAAAATACTGTGCAGTTCCTGAGTACCTTCATGTATAGGCTCACATGTATAGGCCCTGATTCACCCTAGTGAATCAGGGAATGTTAAGCAGGATTGAAAATTTCACCTCCAGCATCCACATTATAATCCCCAAAAAGAAAAGGTGCTTTTCTTTTTGTTTTTTTACATTTTCTTCTGTATTAGATGAGCTCAAATGGAACTTAAATGATGAGGGAAAATCACAGATATGAAATTAATGTCTACTTCAGTTTTTTTTTTTTTTTCTACTTCAGTTTTTAACTTGAATGATCATTGTGCTATATGTACAATTTCAGGTAACTAGATTTACAAATTGTTTAAAAATGAGTTTAAGGTGGTGCAAATAAAGGTTATGGTTGACCTAATTTTGGTAAATAAACTGTAGAGTTACTATTGATAATGCCAGTCCTTATTACTTGTTGGGTTTGAACATGTCAAACTGTCTGAGTGGTATTAAGATATTGTCCATTTTCCATCAAACTGCGTGGATGTCTCTCCGAGAACGTTTCTGTTGCATGTAGGCAGATGACAATGAGATGACTAGGCTTCTTGATCTGTGGGATTGGATTTTTGGAATTGGCTTGGTTAGAGACTCCTAGGCCTTTTCAGGTCTTCAGAAGTAGCTGTTTTGAGCATCGATAGATACCAGGGCAGTATTAGCACAGTGGTTAAGTTACTTGACTTGTTGTTAGGAAGGTTTCTGGTTTAAGCCCTCCCATTACCAAGTTGCCACTCAATCATAATTGTAAGCTGCTTTGGATAAACATGTCAGCTAAATGCCATTTAATATAATGTGTCCCTTGCTTGTGATGACAATTCTGGAATGGTTCCTCACCAATCATACAATTAAATTTCAGTCCAACACAGCAAGGTGAGTTTGCTTGATATAAGCTGTGATGAACACAAACCAAGCAGAACCACCAAAAAATAGGGTAACATGAAATTGAATTCTGTTGTAACCACTTAGCAGAGGTTTTGTATGGTGGACACTTACAGACCCACCCCTCTTCTGTGGGTCCTTTCTTCCTTTCCACTTCTCACTGATCAAGGGGTCAAACCTTTATCAGGTAAATGCTGGGGGGAGGGTATGTTTTGGTTCAAGCATATTCAAGAGCCTTTGTTTTCATGATGGGGAGAAGGAACTCCTGACATTCTAATATGGTTCACCAATAATTAATTAAACAAAAGAAAATAACCACATATATCTTAAACAATTCCACACCTACATGATCTTAGAATGAAGTTTACAAACAAAGTATCAAAGCTTAGGATGTGTGAAGCGATTTTCTTGAAGTTGCAAACTACTCACTTTATTATATTTTGTCTAATTGGTTCATATAAGATTTCTAGTAAACACAGTTAGGAGTGGTTAACAATTTGTTTACACTAATTATAATACCACACATTACTGGCTGATAACCATTTGACATAGCAATTTATTACTTTGTGAAGCTGTGAGACAAAAAAACATCTACATGTGTGAACATGAGAAATGTTGAGATGTTGGGATGAAAAAAAATTGTTCCGGTTGTCCTGGTAAGTTTTTGAGATGAAATGTATGGTCACAGTTCCATGAAGTATAACCAGGCTGGTTAAATGTTCCTGAATTCCAATCTTTGGGTTTATGACACTTAAAAATATGGGGAAGGGTCAGAAAGCCAGGCCAGCATGATCAGCTAGGCCATTTTATAGCTTTGTTTCTCAGCATCGTGGTATCAGAGGGGCCCTGGTTCGTGCCTGTGAGCCGGGGGTGAGAGAAAGTCCACCCTGACCAGATCAAAGTTTCATCAAAGGGATCATTTTTAGTCTATTTTTGCTGCAGGTTGAGGTTCAGAAACCATCAACCCAGGAAAGAGAGGATAGATTATTAGTCATGGTCAAAAAGAGGTGAAGTTATAGCATCACAACATCCCAGTCTACCATAACTCTCAATGTCCATGAACCCCAAGATCTACATCAGTAAGGCTCATCTACTAAGATGAGTAGTAATCAATAAAATTCTTGACTAAACAATTAGGTTTTCAGCCTAGCCTTAAATATTAAGACAGTGTCCAAGTACTTAACATTGGCAGGAAGGATATTCCGTAGCTTGAGAGCTTTATAGGAAAAGGCTCTACCCCCTGTGTTAGATTTGCTTATTCTATACCAACAAAGAGCCTACACCTTTTAATCTAAGCACATTTGGCAGATCATAATAGACCAAGAGTTCTCTAACATACTATGGAGCAAGACCATTCAGTGGTTTGAATGTCATTAGAAGTATTTTATGATCAATACAAAATTTCACCAGGAGCCAGTGCAGTGTAGCTTAGATAAGAGTAAAATGATCAAACTTCAAACTTTCAAAGTGTCTTAATGCACTTAGCACTGCTACTAGATAGTAAGGCATTACAATAGTTCAATCTTTTCTGGATTATGTAAAAAGCTGAAAAGTCACTATTTATGTTCTAAATAAGATCAATACCAGGAAATGGCTATTCCCTTAATCTCACAGCAAAATTTTCAAGCCTATCTTGTATGTACTATATAGCATTAAAGGCTTCACTGAGATCTACCAATATAAGCACAGAGACACAACCATGATTGGAAATCAACAAGTCATTAACTTCTTTAACCAGTGATGTCTCTTTACTATGATGAGGCCTAAGCTCTAATGAAAAACATCATATATGTGGTTCTGATGCAGGTATAAGCTTAGCTTTCTTGATCAATGGTTTGATAACTGCTGGTTTAAATGATTTAGGTTCATAGCCAATGTTCAGAGAGGAGTTTACTGTTTTTAATATAGGTTTGAGTACTTCAGGTATTATTTCTTTAGGAAAGTTGTTGTATGGGCAATGATATATTTTGAGGAGGAAATTAATTATATTAGTTCAGGCTGCCAAATAGGAGAAAATTACTCTAATGTCTCTATTGACATGGTTGTTTTGGTCTCTATGTAATTGCCTGATGGCACATTAATACTCTGAATATTATCTCTAACGTTTTTAATTTTCTCATTGAAAAACTTCATTAAGTCATTACTACTATGTGATGTTAGAATCTTTGGTGTCAGTTTTATTCCTAGTTAGTTGTGCTATTGTACAAAATAAAAAGCTAGGATTATTTTTGTTATCTTCTATTAGGGTCAAGAGATAAGCTGTTTGAGCAGTAATAAGTGCCTTTCTATAATTAAGAAGACTCTCCTTCCATGTGAGTTGGAAGACTATAAGTTTAGTCTTTTTGTATTCCAACTTATGCATGTTCTGTTTTAAAGTGTTATCATTATACCACTGTACTATTTTTTTAAGTGGAGTAACATCACTGAGTGTGGAGTGAGACACTCAGTCAAAGCATTCAGTCTTTTGATCAAGTTCTTTAAGAATTGAGTGAATCCCTGTCAGAGAAATTTTAGAGATTCGTAATAAAGCTAGTTGCAGTAGTTGACGTGATTGAGCATTTGATGCGGTAGGCGAGATGACTATACTGCGACTGATTTTTAGTTCAAATGAACTAAGGGAGTGGTCTGAGGTGGCATCAGACTCGGGTAAGATAACTATGTTTTCTATGACTATGCCATTTGTCAGTATTAAATCACATTTGTTCACCCGAATGTGTGGGTCCCATTCTAAATTGAGTGAAACCAACTGATTCTAGTGTAGAACTAAATACTGATATCAAAGGGTCAGAGCAATGCATTGCATCCACTAGCAAAGACAGAAGCCTGTAATGTTATACACATCTGCTCACAAAGGGCCTACATTAATTTATCTAATGAGGGTAATTAAGGTGATCACATTGGACCTTTCCCATAAAGGTGGTGTCTGCACCATGCACAAGTAAATATGTAGACACAAATCGGAGAGAGAGGATCGTCCATCTTGTAGTGGTAAAGGCTGCGCAGTTAGCCACAAGTCCTTGCTTCAGTTTCAAGTTTTCTTGGCTTTGGCAGAACTTGCCTCTTCAATCTGTATTTGTGTAGCACTTTTAAAAGTTTACAAGGGTTCACCCCTAATGTTGGAAGAACAGCTTGGCAAGTCCTCATGTTCTGTGTTGTCCCCCTTCAGATTTACAGTCAGATGCAAGATGTTGTACAAAGTGCAAGTAGAGCTTTTAAGGGGCAAGAAAGTTGCTGTGAGCTCTTGAGACCCCGATAACTCCATTCCACCACCAGCCTTGGGCTGATTCCGGTCATCAGAGAACAAGCATCCATACGGAATTCAAATTTTGGTCAAGCAACCCATGAAAAAGAGATTTTTTGATGTATAAAACATGTCATATGCCCCTTCTTTTGGTCACCATATCTCCCCATTGATATATTGGGGATTTTTTTTAAGGGATGCGGGGAAACACCAAGAAAGAACAGGCTAATGTGAATTAGTCAACTTCAAAATCAATAGCTAGATGATTACTCTTAACTTTGTCACGTCTCCATTATTATTATTTCCTTTACCGCATAACATTCAAAACATTACATGAGCTGACTAATAGGTGACTAAGTGAAAACCTTTGGCCTAGAACAATCCGTGTAATGTCATATGTCCCATAAAGCAGACACAAGCAGCTTGGCTCAGTAAAATTGCTTGCTTAGTGTCGGAGAGGGGCATGCAGACATGTGGGCATGTTGTGCCAAGAACAAGAGAAGCCTCAGTGCCATGTCAGGGAGGGCAGACCCCTACATTTACACCTTGCTAAGTACCCCCGGTTGCTATCGCTGGGAGTCTCGTGCAGCTCTCAGAGGACATGTGATCAGCAGCTGGCAGAAATGCTTCAGCTGTCACTGGGACCACAGCAGTGGGTTAGCTGAGTATCAGACGTCCAGTTCCATAGCTATAGAGGAGCGTTCAAATTTACGAAGTGGAGAAGGCCATTCTGCTCTGTACACCACAAGGTTCGCACAAGACAAGGACTGTGTTTTTTGATGAGTGCTGGTGTGCGTGGTGCGTGGCTTGATCTGATAACTAGCTGACAAATATGTGGGGGGGGGTTGTTTTATATATATATTGCATTTCACACACCTACAATTTCCTCTCAGTAGCAAACTTGGAAAGAATGGTAGTTTTCTTTTTCTGCTTTGGTCCAATAAAGGGTTGGACACAGCTCTTTACAATGTCTATTGTAAAAGGTGCTAAAACAAATAAAACTGAGTATAATGGAATGGCACAAGAAAGGAGTGGCTTTCAAAAAGCTTTGGCCACTTGGACCTGAACCCTGGCATGAACAATGCTTACATCACATTTTCAATATGCTCAATTAGCCAACTAGACCCTCAGTAACAAGCAGAGAGAGAGAGAGAGAGAGAGAGAGAGAGAGAGAGAGAGAGAGAGAGAGAGAGAGAGAGAGAGAGAGAGAGAGAGAGGGACAGAGACAGAGAGAGAGAGTGAGATGACTAAATATCATTACACACAGGCTATGTCATGCTCTTAAGATGACTCGTGTGCTGTGTTGATGAGCAGATTATATGTCATGTTGATTAATAATGCCAGGTGCAGGAATGTCAGTTTTTAGCATGATTTCATCCTAAATGCTATCTCATTGTTTTTTTTCTCTCACGTTCAAAGTCTTTCAACATCCTTTGTCTTTAAGCCATTGTCTTAGGAAACAGAACTTGTTTATTTTTATTGTAACCTACGGGGCAAAATTTGTCAGTGACTTTACTTGATTTAGGATTAGGTAGTTAATTTATTAATTTATAGATACGCAATTATGCAATTAAGCACTACATTAGTATTTATTTATTAACTACTCCTTGTTGTAATAAACTAGCATGCTAGCTAAAGTGTAAGAGTAAGCAATCTTGAACCATTGTGTTAACTACATGTTTAAAGACTTCTTAATTAATGCTTAAATATTTAATAATACCTTAGTAATGAGAAATGACGTGTTACCATATCAATAATCCAATAATTTGTTTTTCATAGTGAGGCGTGATGGTAAACTGATTTGGTAACATTTGATTACTAAAAAATTAAACATGGAGTCATTAAACATTAAAGATTTAGCTACCATAATGGGCCAAAACTCATAACTACATCATTACAGTTCAGTCAACATAGCAGCTTCCTGTAGTCAGGAGTAATTATAGAATTATGATAACATTCAATTAATTACCAAATTAACAAATGCCTAATTATTAAATAGGAAACTGTATTGTAAGTTGTAAATGTACATACATCAATACTTATTGTAGGTATGGATTAATATTCTGATTCAATTCAATGTGTGTGTGTGTGTGTGTGTGTGTGTGTGTGTGTGTATGTGTGTGTGTGTGTGTGTGTTGATGTACAGATAAGAATGTTCTTCTTCTGCCAGTGAAGATAATGTTTTCATGCTGAAGAAGCAGGTTGCTGTGGCTTGACCTTTGAACACATGGGGTGGGGGTGGGCATAATGACAAATTGTTGATCATTTGTTCACATGGGGTTTGTCCTATAGGGGAGCGGCATGTACACACACATTCACACACAGGCTTGATTGATATCCCATAGAGGTCACCTCAAAGACCTCAAAGATCGGAGATGCATGCTTATACTCTACTAAGGTTAAAAGAGAAAAAATCTCTATTTAAGCCCCCACTCTTACAAATCCTAGTAACAAATGTAGAAATTTTCCCCAACATCCAGTCTTTAAATGGATGTTTCTCTTTGAAATTCTTCTTTTCACAGTTTCTCTCTCGCTTTCTTTCTTTCTCTCTCTCTCTCTTTCTCTTTCTTACAAACAGACATACAGTACACACACACACACACACACACACACACACACACACACACACACACACACACACACACAGTGAAGATCAACTTGACTTTGATTGAAATAATGAACTGATGGAAGCTGCAGAACTACAATGGTGATAAATGCCTACATTTCTCAGCATTAATTTTATTAGAGGCTTAATTTTATGTTGCAATTTTATAAAAGTATTAAACCATTCATGGAGAAATTAATATAATAATGTACATATATAAATTGGGTGGGGGAGCTGTGAGGTTGTATTTCTAGGATCTAATGCTCTTGGGCAGTAATACATGCTGTTTCAGTTCTTGTGATACACCTTTACCTGAATACATATTTTACAGGGCATTTGATGTCATAGTTCAGGTCTTCCAAAAACATCATTGCACAAAAATTGCTTCAAGATTTAAAGTGGCTATAACCTCAAAAATGTAAATGATTTTGACACTATAACATATATATATATATATATATATATATATATATATATATATATATATATATATATATATATATATATATAGAGAGAGAGAGAGAGAGAGAGAGAGAGAGAGAGAGAGACATTTTAGCTAGGAAAGTGATTGCTTTGCTTTATATATATTCTAATGTCAGAAATAATTTTGAAATGCTATATAAAACTGTAGTAACTGTAGTAGCCATCTTGTTGAAACCTTATGAAATACTGAAATACTGCTGATATCCAGTGGTGGTCAGTTTTAAAAGAATGTCAGTCATTTAGATATTCAGAAAGACCTGTTTTTTTATTTGTTTGTTTGTTTTTTATTGGTTGGTTTGTTTTACTTAGGTATGGATAACTCTGGATAAAGTAATTACTATGACTGAAGTGACCTGGTACACAAACTCTGAAATCTCATTTAACAATATGTCATCATCATTAGAATAACCAAGATGGATTTTTACATTCAACATACTCATAAGGCAATGGGGTGGTAAATATCTCTACAACAGAATTATCTTTACAATTTTATCTTTTGTATATGCAAAAACATCACTGGCATTCATGCAAACTCACAACATTTCATGGAATTTTCTGAAGACAGCAATTGATACTATACTGAAAATTCCATGGTCACCCACTACTGCTTCTGTGCACACTCTGGTATCACTCCCTGCTTTAACTTTGGACAAAAATTTGTCATTCTCAACTCCTTTTTCTAATCTAACCCAGTCATGCAGATTTCTCCTTTGTAACAAATGAAGGATTCGGCTCTTTCTCTCGCAGGAAGCTACCAAGGTGCTTGTGCAGTCTCTTGTGATCTCAAAGCTAGACTATTGCAACTCGCTACTTGCTGGTCTTCCTTTAAGAGCCATCAAACCTCTACAACTTGTCCAGAATGCAGCAGCATGACTGGTCTTCCATCTTCCGAAGTTTACACCTTACTCCACTGCAGAGCTCCCTTTATTGGCTCCCAGTAGCTGCACGCATCAGATTTAAAACCTTGATGCTTGCCTACAAAGCCAAAAATGAACCAGCCCCTTCATACATGAGGTCAATGGTCAAAGCCTGATCCATACCACGAGTACTTTGAACCTCAAGTATGGCTCCGCTTGAAATACCTTGCTTCAGGACTCATGGATGACAAGCAGCGAGACTATTTTCTGTCCTGGCTCCAAGATGGTGGAATGAACTCCCACTTGCTGTCTGGACAGCAGAGTCTCTTGCAGTCTTCAAACTCAGACTGAACACCCAACTATTCATGGAATATTTAAATGACAATTGACCATTGATGTTGTTTAACAAACTCTAGCACTTATTGTTTATTGCACTTATCATTGTTTAAGATAGACCTTATCTATTTTGTACTTCTAGGTATCAGCATTGATCGCTGTATTCTACAGTATTCTAGTTCATTGGTATGTTGGACTCTAACCTACTGTACTGTACTAGGATATTCTATGAGTAAATGACAAAGCACTTTGTAAGTCACTCTGGATAAGAGCGTCTGCTAAATGCCATAAATGTAAATGTAAATGTAAATATACACATGTCCTTTGTAGTTTTTCTTTTTTCCCAAACTAATGTGCAATACCCCTAAAACTAGATGAGGTTAGTCCATAACAAACACATTTATCATTTGCTTACATGCTACTGATGACTATCCTTTCCTCAGGCAGAGGGCATCAGTAGCCACTAAATCACCTTCCCAGTATGCCCCTTCCCCTCCCCCATGCTGAAGGAGCTGAAGGTTGCAGTAGCAGGTAAGCCCTGCCTGGAGCAAGCAACTAAACAGGAAGTGAAGGATACATGGCTTGTCATTTCTGGGACCAAAATAATAAAGTAGAAGGTCACCATCCTGATAAATGCAGAAGCATCAGTTCATGTATGTATCTATGTATGCATGTAGAGTATATGGGTATTGTTCTGGGATTAATTTCTCCCATTGTTTTATCAGTCCATAAATCCGGGCAAGTGCTTTTAAATTTGATTCTTATATGTCCTGGGAAAATGTGCAATTCCAAGCTTTGCACATGCTGTTTTATGTCTTTTTGTGGTGCAGAACTGATAAGGTAAAACCAACCATGTCATCAAGCATGGCAGGTGGATCATTCAGACTGCATGTTGAGTCGCTTCCATAAACAACTTTCATGCCCAATGAATGTGCTCAACTTGTTCTAGTTTAGCATCTCTCAGAATGTGGCCTAAAACCATTAGAGCTGACTTTCTTCCAGAGGCAGTACTTGCTGAACTTCTTGTGGACTCCACAGAACTCCGTGGTGGGGGCCAGAGAACATCTTAGGCATTGTCCCATCTCTAGATTGCAGCTGCCACGGGGAGCCGAGTCCAGCTCAAAGGACAAGATTGATTAACATGGGCTGTCCATCCTCACCCTGAGGGACTCAGGCTAGTGATAGGCCCAGCCCCCACCTGCCACTGCCATGGTCGTCTCTCATCGCCGCTATCGATCGTGCAGTGTTTCAATGGTGCAAGGCCCCAGACATTGTTGCAGATTGGCTGCTTGTCACTCCGATGTCGCCCGACCTCAGACGCCCTGCACATCGGGCCAATCATGGGTCCGCCCCCATCCTTCCCAATGCAGGGAGCACATTCGTCCCGATGGCGAATGGCTTCCTTGGCATGAGAGCCATCAAGGCTAATGGGCAGACGTGGTGAACAGGGTGAGCAAGGGAGTCGTAAGCACCTGGTCTACATCCCTGGGCAAATCACCATAGCATTGTGGGACGGGTGGACCCGTGCCAAGGTCCCAGCCTCTTGTCATTGAACAGACTACTAGCAACTCCTGAAGTGTCAACCCAGCACGTAAACAATTACTTTTGAAGTAGTGGAGAGATGTGTTCCATAAGCACTTGTGTTGTGGCTGCCAGTTCTGTATTCGAAACTAATTATGCAACATCAAGGGCAGGTTGCGTCAGCGCTTTCCGAACCAAATCCAAGTTCCATCCTTAAAACTCCAAGGCTCTGTGCTCAACTTCCATTAATAAGATCTTTTAAATGAAGTGACTGCTAACACTGAACCCTTGCTGGAATACATCAGTTTGCTTCTGCAGCCATTCCACCATTACAGGTGTCAGCAACTTTCCCTGAGGTCAGACTTTTCAGCCTCACACATGCGCAGGCACCCACTGGGTTCCTACTAGACTCCAGTGACCAGATAGAGACTTAGCAGCTGGGTCACTGGTAGAGGGAGAGCGCTAGGATTACGCTTGCCACCATAGCGATTTGCTGACTTATCAAATTGGGCCTTAATCACTCTAATCAAACGCTAATGACTGTTTGTTTGCTGTGGTGGCGACTCCAGAGAGACAGCAGCCTTGTGTGTTTAGGGACTCGCCTTAAATGACGCCCCTACCCGCAACAGATGAAAACCTATAACGTGGCTATGTAATTACAGCCAGCTCGGTATTAATGCAGCGCATTAGCTGCATGTGTTATTAACACTGGAAAAGGAGGGTCAAATGGGACTTGGTTTTGGGGCCGGGCCAGTCACTACATTTCAAAGCGGCCCATTTCTGTACAACACAATGCAATCGTGTACAGCACATACAATCCGATCAAACACCCATGACATTGAAGTATTCCCAAGGTTCTACCGGTTTTTGTACTCAAACTCACATACAAGCACAAACAAACAAACAAAAAAGCTTGGTGAGCTACTGTACCCAGCTCACATGTCAGTCTGTCCAGCGTCCCACGTGGGCGGGTTGTGTGGGTGGCGTGGTGCAGTTGAGGCTATTACTGGCACAGCCGGGCCCACTGCGCGTACTCACCTTGTGGTTGACAGGTGATGTGGGGTGGGGGGCAGAGGGGAACAGTAGGGGGAGCAGAAGGGCAGTGGCGGGAGGAAGCATTTAGCAGTTCAGGAGGAATGACCGAAGTCACTCTCCCCAGCGTGGAGTGCTGGCAATGGCTTCAGCCACTGATTGGCTTTAAACGCTTGACCTGCCAGACGGACGTGCAACAATTTTTCACACCTTTGGTGACGGATGCTGGGCGTGCTGATAGCCCGCTGAACAGTGTGTGTGTGTGTGTGTGTGTGTGTGTGTGTGTGTGTGCGTGTATTTGAGTATTGCGCTTGCATGTGATCAGGTACACAACCCCAAAAAGTGATGCACTATTGCAACAGATGCTGGTTCCTCTGCAGGATGTCTGACATGCGTTGCTGTGTCTCTATATGTGTGTGGTATCTTTGTATTTACTCATCCACTCAGCAAATGCAGTTTATGTATGCTGGGTATGCAGGTAAAAGTAAACAAATGAAATGAAAATAAGCACATGACGCATAAATTTTGTGCACATGGCGTACTGGGATTTAGTGATGATTAAAATGTATTGGTGTTGTGGTAAGTACTCTGCATATTTTTTCAGAGCATTGCTGTCTTTGTACAATACAACACTGTCTGCTGACTGAGATCGGTGATGCTGGGGAATGGATAAAGACATGTATAAATGTTTGGTGTAACTAACAGAGACATTGGCTGCCTGTAAGCCCGCCAGCTTCAGCTTGCTGCCGACCTCGACCACTGACGTGCTGCCAGCTTAGCATGAGCATCACGGTATGGAGCAGTTCTTCAGACATCAGTGCATCGTCCACAGCTGTACGACCAGCTGTGGGGATCGGGGCCGTAGCAGAGGATGCATGCAGCCCCCTCGTGGCGTGGTCCGAGTGCTGCCCGTGGGGAATGGTCAGAACGCTATCGGCTGGTTCCAGCCGCTCTGATTCCTCCTGCTTCACTGAGTCCCATGCACCGTTTCTGATTTACTCTACAACAGCACACCAGTTGGTTCAGAGGGGTAAAGACAGCCCAATCCAGTGTTGAAGGAGGAAAGGGTTGGGGGGGCTTGAAAAACAGTGGGACTAGATTAGCATGTGTTGGTGAGAGGGCAGCAGGCATGAGAATCCACCCTGATTCCCCACGTTTCGGCGAGAAAGAAAATGCCCCCCGACGTCGCCACATCAATCCGCACAAAAATGCAACAACAAAATAAATGTGAACATAAATAAGGCTGGGGGAAAGAGAAAGAGAGTGGGAGACAGACAGCGAGGGAGAGTGAGAGAGCCATGCATGAGAGCGCGTGTCTGTTTGACTCTGGCTTTTGATAGTGTTGCCATGGCGACCAGGAGCAAATCTCTTGAGCATCGTCATTGGCATAACTCCTCCCGTGGAAACGGGGTGATAAAAATAGATGCTGGGGCGCAGAGAACAAAGAGCTATTTAAGAGGGAAAAAGGAAAATGAGCGGACGAGAAGGAGAGAGGGGGGGGGGGGGTGGATATGGGGCTCAGAGCGCCCTTGCCTTTAAAATGGTGGCAATTTGATTGACAGGTGGCACAGCCCAGGAAATCCCGCCATTACCAAGGACCTGCTTTAAAGCAACAGCGCCGTCTGTATGCAGGCTGCATGTGGTCCTCCTCCTGGACCCACATTCCTCCAAACACACATACACGCACACACACACACACACAAACACACACACACACACACACACTCAGACCAGACACATGGCAACAGAAGAACCCATATGGATCAATGACTGGGCTCTGTAATGTTTCATTGGTGTTTAATGGAGCGCTTCATCCAAACATGTAGAGGCTGTTAATAATGCATAAAAAGCATAGTAGTCACAGGTTAGACTTAAACAAATGCTCATGACTCTACCAGCTGTCATTCATAGAAACGCTCGACATGTTAACCTGACTAACATCAACTTCAAGCTAGTAGCCACCAATTAGCATTATGCAACCATAGCATATTTCCCTTCACTTGTTAACACTATTTTTTATTACTGAGCCTGAGCAAACACAGCTTCATATTGAGCCCTTTCTTATGGCTTTATGAGAGCTCTCTCCTGTGAAGCACTCTGAATGGGTGTTCACACACAACCTTGTACAGGCTGTATTAGGCAGTGGCACGGTGGGAATGTGTGTGTGAAACAGATTCCAGATCAGTACTCACGGGGTCTCTCCCTCTCCCGGGGTTGCTGCGGCAATCATGTACAAGGCTCATACTCCCTCAGCATCACTGTGATTCAATTAACCATGCCATTCTTTAATTACATGTGCACATGTAGCCATTTTTTCTTGTGCACAGCTGTGTTCATACGCCGCACCACAGAGGCTGGACCTGTTTTGGATTTAAACCTGGTACAAGGTCAGCATTTATGATTATCTGGAGTCTTCTCATTTTGCTTTAAGTTCCAGTTGGATCAGGTTCCAAATGGTGATCAGACGTTGAGCCATCAACCCAACCCACATCCGTCCCTTCCCCAGCTCCAACTGGCAAGCAAGTCCTGAGTGGTCCCTGATGTTGCCGAAGACCCCTTGGGGGGGGCGGGCTGACGGCTCACCCAGGCCCCATCTGTTGCTCCACCGGTCCCTCCATCCCTGTCCTTCTGTCATGTGCTCTGCAACCTCCCACTTGAGGCTTCCTGGAAGCACCTGGAAGCCAGCGAGGATCAGCAGTTATAGATGACAAACACGCCTCGCTGACCTCACGAGGACACAAAGTCACAAGGGCCGTGGGCCCTTTATAATTAAATGTTCTTATGATAACGGCCATCAGACCTCTGTGTGCATGAAGCTGACTGCACTGCTTACACACCACTAATATACACCCAAATTACACCTTTTTCAAAGGTAGAAAGTTGAATGCAGATGCTGTTATGTACAGTTAATAAAGCTCAGGATTATGAAGTGTGAGTACTAAGAGTGGCAGGCTCCCGAGTGCTCAGCCTGAGGCATAGGAGAAATGAATATGCATTTAGTGGTGGTAGAAGATGCCCATTCTTGTTAATTTGTGCTGTAACAAGCCAGGGAGACAAAGAATTAGGAAGAGCTATAACAGAAATCCAGCAGCTTTACAGATGGGTCAAATGAGGACAAGTAGCCTAGATGGCATTTGTATATTTGAAATCGTTTATACCTAGCTGTATAATTAATGCCTGAAAAGTCAAGATAAATGAGATTTTGAGTTGTATTATTTTAGTACAGTTACAGGTTCTTTAGTGGTATGTAAGTCATGAGTGAGAGCTCCCTCACTTAAAATACAGAAAGCCTGAACATTTCATAACCAATCGGTGGGAATTGATACATTAGTCAGTCATTATCAGTGCTGGACTGATATTTGCCTCACGAATATTTTTGGGGTGTTTTTGTAGGTTTGCTTTGTTTTTAAAAAAATATGTTGTAGAACCTTACCTAAAATAAAAATGAGGATAAACAACAATATTGCAGTAACTTTTAGAGGACTATACAGAGCGCCTTTCTTTTACACTTTACTATTTGTTTAGGAAGCAACTCTAAGTCAAATGAAGATCATTGATTATTTGAAGGTGGATGATGCAGAAAGTTGTACGTCTTACATCTATAGTTAAGACTTATCTTGATGCTATTAATGACCCAACCATATTTCATATTGCCATATGTTCATATGTTAAAGTGATGTTTGTGCCGGGATTTCCATCAGCTGTGTAGGTGTTTGTCTCCCACGGGTGGTCTGCAGAGACAGGTCTGCTAATCCACCTGTGATTTACGGTGGCCATTGCTTGTTCGCCCAGAGTTATGATGACTGCCCTGATGTAGGTGCTCCCCTTTTTCATCTCCCCCCTCAGTGTTAACGGCCCACAGCATTCCTCTCTTGACCCTTCTCTCTCTCTCTCTCTCTCTCTCTAGCTGCTTCTTTCGCTCTCTTTCTCTCATTCCCTGTCCCTGTCCTGCCTGAACACTGCCACCTGCTGGTTGATTTTCTATCCGACAGCCAGACTGTGAATTAAACAGCCGATCCAGGGTCTGCTGCACATCCCGAAGGCTGTAAGTGTTTATAAAACCTGTGCTGATCTGCAATCAGTCTAAAGGACACTAGTAAGCACTTGAATTACATTCCAGCTTTTTTTCTTCTTCTGTCTAATCTTCAGAGCATACTGGCACTGTTTTGTAAGATTTTACTTACGTAAATGTACGTTTTATACAATATATGTGTTAAACGATACAGAACCTTTTTTTAAATTTACATATTTTCTATTTCCTATATTCATTTCCTATTTTCCAAATTTCCATTATTAATTAATTAGTATTTTATTTTCCTGAGGTAATATTCCCACTATTACTGAGGTAATGGTATGTCAAATTGCTGGATCCCTTGTTTTTACCAGCACAGTAGTGAGGTGAATGTAGCATGCACTCGCAGTACCGCTCATGTCCTGCAGGGGGTCTCCAACAGCCGTCCTCTGTCAGGAGCGTGTCCATCACTCTCCCGGCTCCCTTCGCTCCCCTGCACATCTCCCTCTGTCATGACTTTCCGCCTGGTGTGAGGGCCTGTTCATATAAGGCACGCTAAATGGGGGACTTCTCAATGGGCAGGGGAAAGAGGGAGTTGGGGAGAAGTGGCCATCTATGTCTCTCTGCTGTCAGACTGAATGAGAATGAAGGTCTTGAGGTACAGTTGCCATGTCGTGTGGACATAGTCAGTGCAACTGTAACAGGGCTAAAAGACAGTTATCGAGTGTGTGTGTGTGGGGGGGGGGATATATATAGAAAGTTGGAGTGTTAGTGAAACAAAAAGAGAAAGATCATAACGAATTCGGAGGAGTGATAGCTAAGAGCCATGGAAAAAGTGAGTCAAGGCATTAGAGAGAGGCGATGGAGACGCGAGCAGGACCTTCAGAGTGCGAGGAGGACACAGGAGAGTTGCTAAGTGATCGCAGCATCGAGGGTGGAGGAAGCCTGAGGCGTTCCTATTGCAGAGAAACCCTCCCCACTCCAAGAGAGTGATCTTTACACCAAGTTGCCTCACTGCAGGTGAGAGAGAGAGAGAGAGAGAGAGAGAGAGAGAGAGAGAGAGAGAGAGAGGGAGAGCCATCCTGCAGTCTGGAAGGACCAAAGGGACAGCTGCAGGAGCGGTCTAGGACGTCACTGCATCTTAGAGGGTGCTTCTGTAACTCTACCATTATTCACTCGACAGTGGACGCTTCCTCAGATTTTAAACCACTTGGCCAGCAGACACAAGGCCTAATCACATCAATTTCACGCATCCCAACGCAAACGAAACCATGCGTCTTCCTCATTCCCTGTAAAGAGGGTGCTGTGGGCATTAAACTCGCAAAGGCCCCTTGCTCAGCTTTTTCTCCTTTTGTCATTAGAACACACAAATTTAGTTTATTTACCCTCAAAAGTTGCCCAGCTTGTGCTGTGAGGTAAATAATTCATGCTTTAGTTAACTGTGAAGGTTTTAGTCCACTAGTGAGTTTGCACCGTTGTGGACTGAACACCATTTCTTAATATTGCCTAGCACTGCAGTACTTTTAATGCATGCTGAAAAGTATGCCTATATCTGAAATTCATACCAAACAGTATAAGAGTGAGTCACAGCATTAAACCATAACATCAGTCATGAGGTTAAAATAGTTATAACTATACTGATTTCTTTGAATAAAAACTCTCTCTAACTAACTCTTTCTAACAAAACAGCCTTTTCGTTTCTTCTCATCCACGTTGCAGGCTTGCGGCCATCGAAACATGAATATAAATAGTGTGAGCTCACAAGCGCTGTTGCGTATATCCATGATTATTTAACAAAGACATAAAATATTCATGCTCTTTATTAATGAACAAGACTCTGTGCTCAACACAGAGAACTATTAAACAGCATCTTGACTGGCTTTTGCCTGCGGGAGCGAATAAGTTGCTCTAATGGCGGTTGCAGCTAGCTGAGCAGGACATGGTTGAACAGGTTTAAGAATTGAAATGTCACCTGGCCCTGCAGAACTTGTGTAGAGATTGACTACATAGATTCCATTGACTGATTGCATGCTGCAGATAGGATGTACTGGTTCTGCTGACTTTATTTATTGGAGTTGAGAGCAATGCGGTGCACGTCATGTGCTGATGGGTAGCAAAAGTTGCTTTGGGCAACCTTCCACTTTGATGGAACTTGCATTTTTGCTTTTGAAGTCCAAGTCCTACTAACACTACGTCTTCTGATTCTTACAGTACGATACAACGTTCAACTATACAATACAGGCATGGTCCGTTTGGTCACATGACTAATTAATATTTAATATTGATACCAAACGAAACTGTTCTAAGGTGAACTTCTTTACCCATGAGAGGTCCTAATGAGTTGTATATCTGAAACCAGAGCTCCAATCCCACCTCTGCTGCTGGAGATTCATTGAAATTCCCATCTTCACTCAGGGAGACATAATGAAAGATAAGAGGCCTTTTTTTCTGAGCTTGAGTCCAGGTGTGAAGGCTGAGGGAGTCTGGTCCTGCATGCACTTGCCTTCATTTGCACCTTTTTATAAGATGTAGAGGCACGCGGGAGGGAATCCTGGATGATGGGTTAGTCAAGGCATTCCTAATTCCTACAGCTGCCTCTCCTGACCTCGGCTGTTCTGGCAAGACTGCGGTTGATGCCTGTCAAGCCTGGAGAGAGGTGCCAGGTGCCATGGGTGGCTGCTGGACACCCCCTCTGCCTGCGGCCCCATTATTGCATCCGTGTGCAGGGAGCCCTGGGCCTTGGTAGCATAGGTTTGTGATGGATGCCCTCCGTCCTGAAGTTGGTCTCCGCTGTGTGTTATGTTTCAGCAGGAACATGCAAGAGGCAGAATGCAAATGCAGGTGGTTTAATAAGCGAGGGTAACAAAATACGGAGGATAAAATAAACCAAGGCAAGGGGAAACACTGAGGGAAAAATAATACACAAACAGAGCAAATGGAAAAGCAAGGGCAAAAACAATAATGCTGAACATAATCAAGACACAACAGAACAACCTAATTTACCACAATAACCAACAACCTAGGGAACAAAACACAGGGCTTAAATAACCAAAACAATCAGGCACTAAACAGATACAGGTGAACATGGGAACAGCGAAAACTAAAACAAGGAGTGGAATAGAGGAATAGACGGGGGCGGAGAAAACAAAACCAAGAAACAGTGATGCCAGGAGGGTGGCCATTCGTGACACTGTGTGGAAGTACCTCTGGCACCTGAGCTGTCGCATCCTGTGGGCACGACTGTCCTAACAAACCAAGTTAAAACATGTCGTTTTTAAAACCACCTCTCTAAACAAACATATCCAGCATGCATGCTTTAAGAACATTACATTTGATCAAGATAGTGTACTCGGTATTCTGTAACTATATTTCCAATTGTGTCCTCCCTCTGCTGTGTGAAACCCCTAAGGCCTACTTAGTGGACCCGCCAGGGAATAATTGATGAGACCATTTGGGGGATTACACACCATCCAGGGCTACAGTAGCACTGAGTGTTATTAACTGGGGGATGCCACACCATTTAAAACCCTCTGGAGGTTAAGAGACCCCAGCTAATTTCATTATGAATCTTTTCCCTGACTTCTTTCAATCGTCACATAATTTGAGGCCATTTGAATGTTCTGCAAGCATTTTGTAAATGTCTTCCCTTCAGGACGGTCTGCAAAGGCATTGATTGGTTCCAATCAGTCAATGACACACTACATTCACCAATCACATCCATCACAGGGGCAGCACTCAGCCTCTAATCTAATCTAATTGTGCCCACTGGCTGTATACAGTTCCCACCACAGCAGTAGAGTTAATCAACCCACTATTCAGCAACAAGCGATACATTCCCCTCTGATTCGGCTCACCCAGGACATTGAGGGTCACCCAATCCAGGTAGTTCAGCTTTTCCTTGTGCTTTGAACTGCACAGATTTCCTCGGTCCACAGTATTTGACCTCAGCCACAATCCGCCACTGTCCCAAGGCATGTTAGGTTCTTTTTTCCCCCAATAGGACAGACAGCAATGGTTTGTGGATGGCGTTGACATGTCTAGGTTAGGGTGCACTTTTTTTTTTAGTTTAGGCAGGGGTTACAGAGTTGACTTTGTGGCTTTGATAGGATTTTTTTCCCCATGAAGGGTTATGCATGGGTCCTTTTTAGACATTGGGTTTCCCCACTGTTAGCGATTGATTGATTCCTTGCTGTTAGGTTGATCCACTTGGCACTTCTGGGACTCTCATCACACAGAGAAGCTTGCAGCTGACTGATCCGGCCTTTCCTCACAGCCTGTCCCACTCCATCTTGTCCTTCTCCATCTTGTCCATTCTCTAGGTGCCTCGTTGTCCATCAGAGCTTGTTCAAAGGTGAGTAAACTTCAATGGGGCAGTGGGAAATTCTCTGAAACTGACCCTGTATCTCAAGGGTTCTGAGCCATTTTTGGATCTTTTATCAAGATAAACAATAAAAAACTACTAAATTTCCCAACAACTATATTGAGTAACACTGATGGACATAAATGTAAAAATGGAGCTATATGTGCTATCCCTGTCATAAGGTAACACAATACATAAAAGCTGCTTTATGATTATTTGCAGAGTTTGATACCTAAAACAAACTCTTGCCAAGGAGCTTTTACTGGAGGGCTAAAAACAAAGTTCTGGTGAAATGCCTGAATGGAAAAGAATCCCAAAGACATACGTCTTGAAAACTGCTCAAAGCTAATGTGTGTGTATGTCTGTGTGTATACTCTACAAATGAACCCAAAGACGATGTGAAAAGCTGCTTAAAGGTTTGGGGGGAGGTGGTCCTATGTGCATTTACATCTTTGTATGGTTTGATATAATACTCCGATTTGGTCATGTGGTGTGACTGCAGATTAATAATTAATGCCAAGCCCATTTAATGAATGTATACTTAACTGAGATAGCTCAGTACGTGCTTCACTTGGCAGGGCCTCTTTTGTTTATACAGTACAAAAACAGTCATGTGCATACACTCACACTTCTGCCATGCTCCATATCCCCACATTCCTGTGACAACTATATCCCTATCTGCATGTGGGCACTTTTAGCATTCCGGAGGTCACATGAACACATGGGCCGAGGCCTCAGAAAGTAAGCAAGGCTCTAGGTTTCTGTAGCAGCTGCTGTGTGGTTGGGTGGAGGGGGCATTTGCGGGTGGTGCTCTGGGTGTGGGGGTATGGAGAGAGAAATAGGTCAAGGCTAATCCCTGATATTAGAACCAAGGGTACGATTACAGCGGCAGTGAGAATGGGAGCTCAGAATAACGACGGAAATCCAACAAAGGCCAAAAATAATGGGTGATGGCGCTCGCCTCCGGCAACCTTTCCACAGCTCCTGTTAATCGCGGGGTGCAGCCATCGGCCCTGCGGAGCTGGGAGGAGGGAGAGACGGAGGGAGTAAATGCACAGTGGGTGGTCTCCTTTGTTGCTGCAGCCGATGAGTCTATTACTGAAGCAAAGGGTGTGGGAATTTATCTGTTTACATTTATGCCAAATGTGGGTTCTGGTATTAACTAGAACAGAAGTGTTATGTTGGTGTGTGGGCAGAGGGGGTGCATGCATGCGGGTGAGTGCATTGGCCCATGCGGGTGCGTCAGTGTCAATATTTGTACAAGCCTCACAGAGCCCGTGCGCATGGTATGTGCGAGTGCGTGCGTACGCGAGCTTGTATACGCTGAGGAGTCTTTGTTGCACGTGGAGCAGTGAGAGCAATGCAACAAGCCGGCAGCAAATCCCAACAGGAGAAAAGCCAAAAGCCGGCTATCTTGAAGGGCTGTGGTAAGAAATGATTTGCATAAGCCCCCCTTTCATCTGTGGAAGCAATGCAGCAGTTTACGGACTCCCTTTATATGTTTACCATTTCCGTGTGCCAAGAGACATCCTCTGCTCTCTCTCTCACTCTCCCCCTCTCTCTCTCTTTTGCTCTCCTTTCCTGCTTTATTTCCTCCCTTAACTCAAACAATTGTTACCTCGCAAATGATTGTGCTTTTTATGTGGCCCACTAACTGAGGCGTGGGGAAGTCATGCTCACGCCCCAGGGATTCATTTCCATGAAACTGACGCCACATCTCAGAGCACGGCTTGCTTTGTTTAAATGAGCAGCCCAGAGCCATTAGTCCGTAGGCTATGGTCTGTCTGTGTGGTACAGCACCTGAGCAATCTTGATGAACTAGCTCATTATAACCAGTGCTGTTGTTAAAGGTGCACACACACATATACTTTCCACACATGCTTTCTTTAGGCACATGCATAGGATTGTTTGTTAGCTCCAGGTTTGATGTTGTGTGTCAGAGGCTGGAAGTGCACTTTAAAGCAGAGGGAGTCTATAGTGATGATAGCAACTTACAGCAATTTGGAAACAGGCCCACTCTGTAAGTTTCTGTGTGTGTGTGTGTGTGTGTGTGTGTGTGTGTGTGTGTGTGTGTGTGTGTGTGTGTGTGTGTGTGTGTGTGAAAAGGCTATGTTCTGCCATTTTCCTATACTCATTCTTGATACTACTGACACAGTTCTTATCATATGCATTTGTTAAGAAGTAATGCAGACAAAGTCAGGCATTATCTGTGAGGCTGTTTAGAGCCATAAGGAATCTTACAGGCATTATCTGTGAGGCTGTTTAGAGCCATAAGGAATCTTAGGATCACATCTGACTATGTTTTATAGGCCATGTCCAGGACTGTGAGATTATAGTGCAGAGATCAAAATGTGTATACATGGCGGAAAGCATGCACTTGGGAACAGAGATGACATTTGATGATTAGAGGGTCTTATATTATTTCGCCACTAGCTTGCAATATTAGTCAGTTAATGGAGTATGGTGATGCAGTGATACAGCCACATGCATTTACATTTGGTAATAAATATGTCCTCTAAAAGCAGCATGCACATTACAAATGTAACAGCTTCATAACATACAAGGTATTAAATATTTGTATACCACATTTATACAGTATATTAACTGTAGAATTAAGTATCTAAGCAGTCAAGATACTAAGTATTTTTATATATTACAGATTTATATAGGATAAAATCTGGATATAAACTATGTATTAGCTAGGTATTTAAAGTCTACATAAACTATGAATTTAACTATTAATTTATATAAGGATTTGACTTTAAAGTTACATATGTTTAAAGAGATCAACAATGGACCTGTAAGACTACTCTTTGTGGGCCTGTAAAACCGAACTTTGGAAATTAGCAAACTACATGATCTTGATGAACCTGAAGGTTTTTGCTTTGTTTAACTGGTAAATGCACCCACACTCCTGCCAAGACATAGAGCCCAGTTTCAAAATCACAAAAACACTTTTAGAAACTCTAGTATACTGCTAATCTAGAGAACTAGAGCTAAATTCATTTTGAGATCATATCTGGTTGAAAAATAAATTATATATATATATATATATATATATATATATATATATACACACACACACACACACACACACACACACACACACACACACACACACACACACACACACACACACACACAATTAGGTAAGTAAGTAAGGAGTCAAGCCATCATTGGTGTAGGAACACAGATAACTGGTTAAGCTGTTAAGATCAATAATGATTTGTGGTTTGTATCTGGGGCAAGTATAATAAAATATTGATTGATAATTCACAGTGCAGCCCAAAAGCATGCTATTACTAAGTACTTGCTATACCTTGAGCCAAAAATGTTTACTCATTGGAACTCTATGAGAGGACCTTTTGACATTTAGCACAAAGCAACTCACAAGTATGACTGAATACAACTTGAAGGTTAAGGGCCTTGCTCAGGGAACCAGTAGTGGCAAACTGGCAGTGGTGGGTCTTGAACTCACAACTTTCTAATTACAAGTCAAGCTATTTAACCACTAAGAATGCATGTACTTTTTAGAATGCATTTGACAAATGAACATAGTACCCTGAGTACTGAAAAAAAAAGGGTTTTTTTTATTGTATGGGTTTTTTTTAGGTTGATGGCTGGTTTCTTGAGAATATTTTCCCTGTAGATTCAATTGGCATATATCAAATCTATAAACATGCAAATATAATATAATGTTCTTATTTAGGCCTATTTCTAATATGTCACTTTAAATGAACTGGGCCCATAATACTGCTCAGTGTCTGGGTTAATTACATTTTTATTAAAATGAATTAGTTAAATTTGAAAAAAATACATTTCCACAATTCTGATATGGTAGGCAAACTAGACAGCAGTGCCAAAAAATACCTGTTGAAGATTGAGACTAGCACTGAGTTCCCCAAAAAGCACAAATATCATTGTTAAATGTCAAATACGCGTTGACATTCATACTGTACATTGTGCTTACGACCTCTCATGCATGTCATGAGTTGGATGGAATGCACAACTGAATGACTGGTTCTGGAGATAGTCAGGATAATGATGAAAGAGCCATTAAAGCACAAGGCATTTCAAAACATAGTCTTTGACTGCCTGAAATGTTTCACCCAAAAGCTTTTCCTGGATTTCTCCCAAAATGTCACTCCTGCTCCTAGTTCATTAGAACATGCTGTAATCTGGCAGGTCTTGTGTGTGAGATGTTAGCAAGTTCTTCCCTTTTTCATAGCAAGGCTGTGGGAAGAAATGCTGCAATTCATTGACAAATAAGGATGATGATAATCAGGCCCCTGGAGACCAAAGCTCCTGTCATAATGTCTGAAAGGCTTTAACATTTCTCAGAAACCAAAATGGGAGAGTCTAGTTCCTTAAAAGCTATGCTCCTAAAAAGAAAGTCTAGTTCCTAAAAAAAAGCCTATGATTCAGCATAATGGCATTATGTAGGTTGTGACCATTTTATTCTCTGTTCCCTTTTAATGTTCAGAATCCAGTTTAACATGTGTTTACACCTAATTCTAGCCCATATTAAAAAGAAAAATCATAATCTTAATATTCAAGTTCTGTAAACTGCAAACTGCCAAACTATGACTGCTGGGGTGAACTACAATAATCGACATCTTCACAGCATCCATTTGTGATGTTCCCTGTTTTATTTTCAGACAAAGTTTTGAACATAATGGCTGGCTTCATATAGAGCAAAATAAAAATAAAAAAGCCCAAAGTGAAAATGGCAGTTCGACCTCTCTGGCTTTAAAGGTGGATTAGATGTTCCTGATACCAGATAGTATCAACTGGCCTGTCAACTCTGGTTTGCTGCAGAAGGGTTTAAGAATGACCCTGGCATGATCTGGTTGGATCTTGAATACCCACAATCCTCCTGGGATAATACCAAAAATATAATACCAAAATATTTTAAGGCTTGTTTCCTAGCTCATAAACTAGGAGACAGGCTACAGCTTACCTCAGCCCAGATAGAATAACCCAGATTTGCCACCAGGTACTCTTCGTCTGAAGGATGCGTTTGAGGGATCATTGCTTATGTCTTCTCAGCAATTAACTACAAAGTTCAGCTAGTCAAGACAGCAGTGCCTTAGATAGCAACAGCTCAGAGATTTCACGGGACCGCTCATGTCACCAGTGTCACTTTATATGTCATAAAATATATGACATATTGCTAAGTGGCCCAGTGTTGAAACAAATGTCTTGGTTTTGCACAGTTACAAGCTCAGTAACTGTAATGGTGCCTGATCATTTTTGGCAGATTTGGAAGCAGGAGCTTGCATTTGATATTGCACATGATAAAGGCAAGTTGATCTGGGATCAAGCAAGAAAAATATCTGGTTGTAAGAGTACACAAGATATCCAGCTCACAATAGTACATTGGCTGGTTATTACACTTTATGTCAGAAACCAAACAGCCTCCTTTCATCTCTGTTTCAAATGTAATGTTTCAAGGGAATTATACTCACTGCATGTGGAAATGTATGTGAATGATACAGAATTACTGGGTCAAGATTACCCACATTATTGGAATTTCTCTTAGAACAGATTTAGATTTAAGCTGTTTCTAGTACCTTCCTATTAAAGAGTACATTTTGCAGCCAAAAAATAACAAGTCACTTACCAATGCACATTTTAACCAATGTACCTAACAGAGTCTCTTTTGGATTACTGGAGTCTCGTAGTTTTACATTTACTTGTCACTCTTATCCATAGCACCTTACAATTAGGACTGAGTACAATTTCAGCAATTGAGTAACAGTGGCAGCTGGGCAATAGTGGGCCTTGAACTGGCAACCATCCAATTACAGTTCAAGCACCTTAACCACTGCACATAATTCATGGCACTATTTTCTTAGGTTTATGTGTATGTGTTTCCACTTCTTGGTTTGTCTTCTCCTTTAATATACTGGTCATGATGTGGTGGTGACTGCTGCAACCATTAGTATGATTTGAATTATTTAAGCTCTCTTAATTTTAAAATATAATTGTAAGTATAGTTTAAAAGTGATGCTAAATAGATGCATATTGTCTTGGCTGGTACAGAGTGTAGATTTGCATCAGCATATATATTCCGAAACGTTTTGTTTCTCTGGAAACTTTGTGTACTACAATCTCTCTCTCTCTCTCTCTCTCTCTCTCTCTCTCTCTCTCTCTCTCTCTCTCTCTCTCTCTATATATATATATATATATATATATATATATATATATATATATATATATATATATATAGAGAGAGAGAGAGAGAGAGAGAGAGAGAGAGAGAGAGAGAGATACATAAAATTACACACACCCACCCCACCCCCTATATATATATATATATATATATATATATATATATATATATATATATATATATATATATATATATATATATATAGGGGGTGGGGTGGGGTGGGTGTGTGTAATTTTATGTGTGAGTTAATTATGCTCATTTTTTCCACTTTCAGACACTGGTGAAAACATGAGAACTTAAGATGTACATGGCCATAAACCTTTTTGGGCAAAGTGCTAAGTGGAAATAATATCAACATGCCATATACACCATCTGCTGTGGTCCTCTGACTGGTACCAGAAAATGTCTCAGTGCTGCCAGTAAATTAACAGATGCTGCCATATCCATTCAGCCACCCCATCTACTCCAATGGATGCAGAAACAGCACACACACCACAGTAGCTGAGACTCCCACATCTATATTGAGATGGCTACTTGGACTAAACATAATGTAATAAATCATGAACTGCTTATTAGTTGGGTTGCCCACAGAGGACAGGGTCCCTCTTGAGTATTGTTTCACCCAAAGTTTCTTCCTTAATCCCACCCGGGTAGTTTTTCCTTGCCACTGTCACCTCAGGCTTTCTCATTATGGACCTGGACCATACATTTGTGACAACTTGTGCTATAAAAAGCACTACATACATAAACTTGGCTTGATTTGACTCAGTCCAAATAGAAGACTTATGCATAAAATAAGGTTGACATCATGATCACAGCAGTAATTGCAGGTTTTCCCTATCCCTTTTTATTTTAAATAAGGCCATGTATATTTGAATGCTCAGCTGCTAAAGGATATTGCAAGATAATTCTAAAATGTAGCCTCCTTGAGTGAACAAACTAGTCGTGACGTCGGACGCGAGAGGCGAGTGAATGTCAAGAGAACCTTTATTCTCCATAACACTCGACTCGAGCTAACTCGGAGAGGCAGGCTGATGATGCAACAATAAAAGCTCGACGCGTCGATTAACGCAGCACTTGAAAGCGCGTGAGAGCAGATACAGGTGACGGCTCTGGGCGCAAGACGTCTGGCAATGCACAGCACCGACGGCGGGTACCTGCGGGTTTAAAAAAACAGAGAACAAACGAGGGCAAACAAAGAACAGGTGTGTTTAATAACTAATAAGTGTAAGTGTGTGTGTGTGGGGGGAGGTGAGCGAGCGTGTCCTACCTGCTGAGTGCTCGACGCAGCGTGATAATTGTAGTTAGCAAAAGAGACAAAATGTTGGTTAACTACTCAGGTTAGCTAGCTATCTTGTAATATCAGCAACAACAAATAATTAATGTATTGGATTTTTGCTATAAGCTCTGGATAATTTAAAGGAGGTATTCTTTTTTTCAAATCATAGGACTAGAAATGGTAAGATTTCTCCTCTTCAGCAAGTGATGTTGAGGATGTTAATGCAATGAATGTCTACATTGCTACCACATTCTAATCCAGGCCATAACCATTAAAAAGAAACTGAGTTATGGTCACACTGAGCTGCATTAACTGTCTGGCTCAAGTAAGTTCTATAATAACCTAATTAAAAATGCAATTAGCAGGTTCCATATCAACTAAAATAACTGACAACGTCATCATGGTATAAATCTCTATTCTGCTGCATACTCATTACAGATAAGCAGCAATCAAGATGACACCTCATTATGAAGACCAGCCATGCCAGATAAGCCAAACAAAGGAATTGAAAATCGTTTCTGTAATAGCCTATTTGTGTGGCGCAATGTAGTGGTAAACAACAAGTGAGTGGTAGTCCAGTCTAACAGCAAAACAGCATTGAAAAGTTTGCTATGGTTCTCGCTCGTGATGAATTGATCTAATTACCTGTTTATGAATCTCTTCATGAGGAGAGTTGGAAGCACCGCTAAAATGTAGCCAGTGGTTAAGGTACTTGACTTGTAATCAGAAGGTTGCTGGTTCAAGCCCCACCATTGCCAAGTTGCCACTCTTGGGCCCCTGAGCAAGGCCCTTAACCCTCAATTTGTACTCACTCATAATTGTAAGTTGCATTGGATAAAAGCATCCAGAACTTACTGTAAGAAGCAGAAATTACATTTTCTTTTCCTTGGTATGCTATAAACGACTGATTTGTGTAGTGTCATTAAGCAAATTGAATCAATTCTCCAATACTGCAGTATATTGTAAAAAAAAAAAAAAGAAAAAAGTTTTTTAAAGAAATTCAACTAAATATATTTTAATATATGTTTTGATGTACTTATAATTATAGATTAAGCAATATCATGAATTAATTAACAAATAAAATGTGTGAAGACATTTTGAGACAGGTTATATTTCTCAGAACCTCAAGTGGCATCTTAAGCAGTGTTGAGCCAAGGAGTTAATGGCTCCATATGTGACTCCAGAGGCTTCGTATGCCAGTTATGCCAATGGAGCCAGCCTACGAGGAAAGCCCAAGGATGCATGAGCCAGCCTCTTGGAAAATAATCCAGCCATTTTTATGCCGCGAGTTGCACACGCATTAAATTTAGCTGTCACCATCGGAAGCCAAAGCCTCCCCAGATTAGCTATGTTGGATACCTCTGCAAGATGTATTGCCTCTTCTCAGCAGCTATTCCGAAGTTGACGATCGCGAAAAGAAACAAAGAGTATAGTGGGGAGCCCTGGGCAGCAAGTAGTGGGTAGAGGACAAAAGTGGAAAAAAAGGTCTTTGCACTATTCAGTTACAAAGGTAAAGGAAAAAGCTCTTGTAACTTCAGGATGGACAGGGCAGGCAGTCCTCTATTGGTTTGCCATTCGCTCCATGCTGAACTATCACGTTCAAACTAGCCTCTAGCGTGTGATCGAACTTCTACAGTCGCCTGGAACGAAGCCTGACGCGCCTGTCGATCTGCTGACAGCTTCCTCGTTGGCTACACAGTCACTGGCTTGACGGCAGCTCAAGCGACAGCTGAAGGAGTCTGCGATGGGAGCAACGTGGATGCCATCCTAAATCTGCTGCACTCAGCCAGGAGAGGGTGAGAAGCGCAGAAAACGGCACTTTGGCCGCGAAACGCATGAAGAGCTTTTCGCAGCTGCATTTTTAGCGCTGTGTTAGATTCTGCCAAATCATGTTGAGGAAAGGCCTGTCAAGCTCGCAAATGGCAAGCTTGGTTTCTTTGCCGAGCTGTACTAATCTGACAGATGATGAGCTGTCAACTCAGTGTGAGACAGATAATGATGCCTTAACAGAATAACAAACAATAGCAAACAAACAAATACATACATGAAACCTCTACTCAACTGCCTTCTCCTATATTCACTGCCATCTCTGAGCAACCCTTTGCCCTTTGTATTAATCCTACCAATAATGGTATCCAGTACAGAGAGGAGCTTTTCTAAGATGAAACTAATTAACCCATACTTGTGACCTACAGTGTCCCAAGAGTGCTTCATTGGCCTTTATTGGCAATTCTCAACATAAATTACAAAAGGTGTGGAAGAATCATATAATAAGGTAATCAATGACTTTGTTACCAGAAAGGAGTCATGTGGAGTCAAGGACTGCAAGATGACAGTGGGATTATACATTACACTGTCCTCCAGTGTTTGTTTACCTTTACATCATTCCAAATTTCCATCGATTCCATGTTTTTTGTTTTTTTCTAGATGACATTGTTGGTTACACACAAATTTGTGTTTTTTGTGTTTTATCATTTTCTTTTAACATTGCTTATCTAAACATTTTGTAATATCCTAAGTTTGAGGGCTTTCTACACATAGCAGTGGGAAGTCCTCAGATTCATTTATGTGTTAACACCTTTTTCTCTTAATTTGCCTATATATACAGCTAAAAAAATAAGGGAACACTTCAAATCACACATCAGCTCTCGATGAATGAAAGATTAAAGTTTATAGCAGTAAAAATCTTTACTGATATAAATTATTTACCTTGTTGAGAACTAAATGATGTAGCAACAGTCAATGGAAATCAAACTCATCACAGAGTCTGTTTCTGACAGTTTGGTCATAAACACGCACACCAATAGCCCACCGGATGTCATTTTGTAAGGCTGTGGCAGTGCTCCTACTGTTCCTCCTCTCACAAAGGAGCAGATACCACTCCTGCTGCTGGGTTAATGCCCTACTATAGCCCTGTCTAGCTCTCCTTGTGTAATGGGCCATGTCCTGGTATCTCCTCAATGCTCTTGAGACTGTGCTGAGAGACACAGCAAACCTATAGATGTGCCATCCTGGAGGAGATGGACTACCTGTGCAACCTGAATGGGCTGCAGGCACTCCCTCATGCTACCAGTAGTGGAGTAAACTAGCAAAATTCAAAACTACAGTACTGTAGAGAAGAATCAGTCTATAAGGATAAGGAGAGAGTAATTATCTTTGGCCACCACCTGCAAAACCAGTCCCTATTTTGGGAGCTGTCTTGCTATTGTTTCTCCAGGGCACCTGTTGTCACTTTAATTTGCACCAAAACAGGTGAAACTGATTCACAATCGCTTATGCTACCTAACTGGACAGACTGACCTTTGGCTAATGTTTATGTTCTGCCCCTTGGTAAGAGCTGCTGCATCTGCATTACATTATTTCACACTCAGTAAGTAGGAGTCCTGGTCAGTAACAGCAATCATGATCAATAGTTCAATAGATAGATTGCATTTATGTTAACAGTGCAGTGACCAAAAGGTCTGCAGACAAGTATTGGATTATGAGCTGTTGAGGTATCACACCCGGCAAGTTCACTTACTAATAGTCACTTATCAACCACTTTATCTCCAAGACACCTCAAAACCTATACTCATTAAAGACTTTATTGGGCACACACACCTTATAGAAATACGTTGTAGGTGTACATTTACAATGTGTGTCCTATCTGATGCCATGCTTTATCCATCTCTACTCCACTCTCTACTCCATAATTCAACGGTCAGTTTGTGACCATGGGACCACTGCTGACCGGACAATGTTTGAGTGGAGGAACATTTTTAATGTGATGATAACATTGACATGATAATGGCATGGCAGTGTGTGTTGCACTGGTACAATTGTATAAGCAATGTTGCTAGAGATTCTACACACATTGCTATCACTCAGCAGAGAGTGGCAACCTAACAAAATTCTGAAACAGACCTGACAGCAGGCCCATATATTTCTTAATAGATGTTTCTGACATAGTCCGACAAGTTCTTCAAATGTCTTGGTATCATTGATGCGAGGAATTTTTCATCGTGTAACCTTAAATGAAAAGATTAATATGTACATCTGCGAGGTTGGTATGGATATACGAGTGTTGGCATTTGGGGATTAACAAAGTGCTTATAGTATTTTTTTAAATTTCATGTACAGGAGTGAGTTGACAGAACCCATCCCAGAGGGTTGGTCTAGTGGTTTTAGATATGGTGGGAACCCAAGAGTCATGGAATAGGTAGTACATGGCAAAGTTGAAAAGTGGCATCCTATGTAGGCTTTGCTCATCTTTACTGATGCAGAACTAAAATGTCAGAGCTCATTCATAGCTAACTGCCACACAAGCCTGACCAATACAGTTGTTATAATGGTGGTGCTTGTACATAAACAACCAATACAGCCACTTTAAAGGTGGAGCTTACCCATTGCCACTACTGTCACTATGTGGGACATTAAAAAAAGGTCTGTTTTATTTTCAAGCCAATTACTTTGAAACAACGTGTCCTTTTTTCAGCAAAGAAACCTTTTTCCATACAGAAAAAGGCAGTGAATGCTATGGATCATCTAGCTCATTTAAAAAAAATCTATTTTCACATTTATAAAGCATATGACATCTACAGCAGAATTTCAATTTTGGTAAATACAAACATGTTCAATTAGGGCTATACTTGGCTAAATTCTTAAGTGTGATTAATTATGATTTAGACAGCTAATGCCATTAACTTGATTAATTTTTTCTTGAATCACTGGACAGCATTACTACATCAACATTTGGGACTGTCCACACACACACACACACACACACACACACACACACACACTTTTTGTTTACAGGCAGTATGTGTGGTGGAGTGATTAATCTTGTGAGAACTAAGTAAATAGTTTTTACACTTGTGCGAATATGGACTTTAGATTGGAAGAGATATCCTAGATACAACGCAGCACTGGAGGGCAGAGGGGAGTATTTGTTTGTGCCAGCATGGCTGTTTGTTGTTCCCTGTGGCAAAACAGCATGTTCTCTTCTACGCACAGCCCACACGTATGTCTCTTTCTACGTAAGCAAGAGATTGACCCCGTGCACAGCATGTGTGAGATCAGGTGGCGTCTTTAATAACCCCTAAAAAGGAGAACATCACACCCCCAAGAGGACATATGGGGGACTGGTATAAGACACTACAACATGGAAGTAAAACCATAACCTATCTAACTAGCTGACTGAGCTGACCAATTTGATCTAGAAATCTGTAATATAAATTATTGTTTTACCAAACAACCACCAAATGAGGCACCTGCATGCAAAATTCATCTTTCCTCACAAATAGAAGGGTTAATCTCTCCTTCAGAAAAAAAGGATGTGCTGACCACCGAGAATTGAAGTTTTCACACCGTTGCAGACCTAACTGACTAGCATTTAGACCATGGATTTTCTACAATTAGACAGCAGGTAAGGTACAAAGTCTTCTGTTAATCCAGTGAAATATGAGGTATTTGCTTTACATGTATGTAACCAGGTGACATGCAAAAAATAATATTTAGTGGAAAGTAACTTCCGGCAACTCCAGAAGGTGTGACATCTTAGAACAGGCCAGGCGGGTGCATGACAGAAGGCTGACAAACAGGTGTACATCGAGGCTGGACGGAGGAGAGGGAGCTGAAAAACCAGACTGTCCATCCTAAAGCTGGGCAACTTGGCCACCCTACTGTGAGAACGCATGAATGTTCTTGAGAAACTGTATACGCATCAGAGTCCTCCCTTCTGAACGTGACCGCGGGATTGGCAAGCATCATGTCCACCTGCAGTCCTTCTCTCATGGACAGCAGCATCAAACTCCCTCCTGACGCCCCACCACCAGCCATCACTCAGCCGCTTGCCTCTTAATGGCCACAGCGTGAGAGCCCATAATGCTCCCTCACTCTCCATCCATCTAATCCCCACTCACTCTCTCCCTCTCTCTCTCTCTCTCTCTCTCTCCCCTTCTACTTATTGGTAATAACGCCACAGGTTGTGGAGGAGGGCCATGTTGCTCCAATGGCCTTGCACCAGTGCCTCGGGTTCCGGAGCCGATGCTAATTTAGGCGATCCCCAACACCCCTCTTGCCTGCGTCTCGAGTGGCAGGATGGAGAGGCAGCATTTCCTGGGGGAGGCGAGGAACCGCTCGAGGGAGGGCAGCTGCTGCGCTGACGGAGGCTCTTGCGACCGTAACCAATGAAGGGCACCACTCCCATGTGGCGGGCGGGGGGCAGTGCAGGCGAACGGAGAGGGCAAGGAGTAGCAGAGTTTTCACATTCGTTGGGCTAAGCAGATGCGTGTGCCTGAGAGAAAGAGGGAGCAAGAAAGAGATGGAGATAGAGAGAAACAGCAGCTGGAGATCATCAAGACCTGAGGCAAGACAAAGGGAAATCGCACCATTTTGAGTCACCTGCCACCCACGGTGCTGGTGCTTTATTGGCTGGGGAGGCTCACTGGATGCACTGTTACATTTTCACTTGTCACATGGTAAAACTTTACATTCAGGTGCCCCCCTTCTCAAGAAAGTCATTTAATAGATGTTTTGGATGTGGACTTTGTTTTTTACACCATTGTTATAAACAGCATCAAGAGGATTTCATGGTAGTGACAAGTTTCGCTGGCCCAGAGGAATATGCTGTTACTGGAGAAAGTGTCATAGGCATCAGTGATTACTGCTGAAGGCTGTGTGTTCACATCTCAAAAGATGCAGTAGTTTCCAGTTATAAACTTGACCAAAACAATTAAACAAACCCAAATATGTGTGACCTGATACCATATATAAACTCCAATTCTCAGAAATATCCACCTATAATGTTAGTGATATTGTATAGTCATTCTTCCCCAGTGGAATTAAGATTATACCATTTTCCCATTTTATGAGGTGCATCGATCTTGATCAACCAATTACCATTCCAGTCTATTAAGTAATATGTCAAATGGGTTGGGTCAATTTTGACCTGGTGCTCAAAATGCATTCCAAGTCATCTTGAACCAAGAGCTAAAACATCATTCATATCTCACAAAATAACCTGGCAGGCTATTGGAGACAAGAAGAGGTATCCTGAGAGAGAAAGAAGGAGAGAGAAAGAGAGAGAGAGAGAGAGAGAGAGATGCAGCTTTACTCCGACCCTACTCATGATCTGATGCTAAATCACAAAGTTCAAGAGAGATTAAACTTGCCTGAGATCTCTGACAGTGTGTGATATCATGTGTGTATCATATGCAGTGCGCAGGGCTTCTGATAGCCCTTAACAGCCAAATTAAGATGTTACCATTTATTTCCTATTTCCAAAGAATTCAGGTGAAATGCCACACTTCCACTGTGGAAAAACCTGCAATGTGCTGTATGAATAAAACCCCAAAGGTACACAGCATATATAGGAGTGCATGCAGAATGTATACAGTGTGTGTGCATGTGTGTGTGTGTATACCAAAGGAAAGCTATGGATAATTATAAAGGAAAATGGCACTGAGATGAATTATGATGCAGACATTGTGATAGGATGAATAAATTCAACACAGCTGACAGTCCCCACCCCTTTCTGTATATTGCTCTGTGCATTAAACTTTATAATCCGAGGAGTTTCCTGTGATCAGCCTCCTGCACAAGCATATCTTGATGGATTCAAATGGTATGTTCTAAAAATGGACAGAAAATGCATTTTACAGTAGCTCACAGCTAAGTCTGGGACATCTAGCAAACCCTTCACCATCTCTGGCCAACACACATTACAAACACCAATTAAAGCAAATGAAGCAGTCCTCTTTTTAGTGGAATTCCAGTGGAATTCATGCATGCCTCATAAGCTTGTGTTCATGGTCTGCGTAAGTCCATGTGATCCACAATGCTTTCTCTGGCTTTGCAAACTCAATCAGCGGCTCAATTATAGGACACTCAAAAGTGTGAGTTAGCGTACTGCCTTCTGGCTTTTTTTTTTTCTCTATAATTGCATCTCAGACTATCCTCTAGGAGGAACCATTAATCATGGTGAGCGGTTCTGTGGCATGAATCTCAACTTTCCCAGCCATTACCATGGCATGATTAGTGACTAACCTGCAGGCATGCATTGGCTCCCTATCAAACTGTTGGTATAATGATGAGCTGTCAGTTAGTGTGAAGTGACAAAATTACAGATATTAAGAGAAGAATTTGAAGACATTGCTTTATTGAGAACATCTAGCATAGAGCAACCAAAGCTGCTAACATAAAATGCAAACTCCTGCTGTTTTCTTGGCACTCAGACATCATCACAAACAGTAGTAGCTGATTGTGCCTCGGACTGCGATGTTTTCTTTGAGTAGAACATGAGATGTGTTTGTGTTGAGTACAACTTTAGATGCAGTATTGTTATTAAATGAAGGATGACAACACAACAATGAGACATTGATAATAGAGTATGATGTTCTAGCTCTGTGTACAGCTGAGTGCTCAGTACTGACCCAGAAGAGCTTTAAGGTGTGCCAACCCGAACCAAGCCAAAGAACAAAACTTACTATGCCAGCCTTAACCAACAAAACTCATGAACCAACAAAAATCATGACTGTGGCAACCTGGACCAAGCCAAAGGACAAAACTCTTGCCTGGAGTGTCACCCGGTGGCTGGACTGAGCCATCGAGCCACCCAAGTCATCCTCAAAATGTGCCCCACTAACTACAGAGCAATGCGTCACAGCAAAAAAAAATTATACTAATAACCCCAAAACAACAACAAAAAAAAAACAACAACAGCACATGCTGCCCTACCAACAGAAAAGTGTGCCTGCTGTTTATTGGCAACTAACCTGGATTTTGTCTCTGGGAGCCGATGCAGGTTTCAACAGGAGCTAAGAATTTGCATGTGTTCGCAGTTTTCTGGCAAAGTGTAGAGGAACACCAAAGCTGGAGAACAAAGTCATGTTGCTTTGTTAAAACCTGGGATAGTGCTGGACTAGCTGAAAGCCAAAAGTACCACGTTCTCATCAGACACTCAGGAAACTCTCTTGGCGGGGCCCTACAGTGAAGGCTGTCAGCAATAGGTGTTGGCTCTCTGGTATTGGAGGTCCGCTCCATTCTATTTCTCCTGCAAGCTCAGATTAATAGGAAGACTCTGGCAGGCTAACGTGTAAGATCTGTTCAGGAGATGTTGAACATTTGCAGGGACAGAAATTTCCACCAAGCTTGACAGCTTGTTCCAGTAGGCAGAACAACAGATGCCTGGATGAAATTCAGTTCCAGGTATGCCTGGGCACATGTATACCTCTTTATATTCAAGAGGCTTTCTTACAGGACATTGTAAAGTGTGAAGCCATAAGCATAGAGAAGGGATCATTTTTGATGTAAGAGAGTAAATGAATATTGTGGAACAATAAACCATAAATTACACAGATACTATAATAGGCTGTGACAAGGTAAGGTTTTGGTTAATCATAACCTATGTTCAGTAAAGGCATTTGTTTGACACCTGGAAGAATCACTGGGTCCTCATTAGTTCCACTATGCTATAAGCCTAGTGCAAAGTTTAGTGTATATTTATGTATCGATCTGCCTATACCTATCCTCAAAAATTTACTCTATGCTTACTGTACATACTCTTGCTCACTGCAGAGTGGCAGTATCAACCACACTACACGCAGTACCCTGTGCATGATATCACAAATAAAAGCTTGAACCTTAAACCTGGGCTCATGTGTTGTGGCCAGTGATACTTTCACCTTTTGAGGTGGACCACATGCTCCCAGTTTAACTGGCAGCTGAAATTATATTGACTTGCAAAAATAGTTCTGTTTTACAGACTTCTCTACATCATTTACCATATGCAGCATCAAGTCCAACATGCTGTTCCAAATGGCTTGGCAAAGTTATCCTCTTCGTCACCCAGGCAGCCCCAGTAGGATGGTTTCATTTCTTTAACAACCTTTGAGCTTTCTGAGGTGGACTCTCTTAACTAGGTTGGTGAATTTGTCACTTTGAACACCCTCTACCCCCCCCCACTGCACCCACACCCCTACCATCCTCAGTCACCCAGTGTTCTTTCCTGCACTGAGTGGTGACCATGCTAAGAAATAAAACATGAATTTCCTAAGGCTTTGTGCCATAGTGAAAAGTCTTACTGTGAGGCTAAGTCCAACCTATTTTAATAAAATAACATGCCAACAAAAAATGGAATAAAATGTTAAAATTAGAGTTAGAACTACTGTCATAGAGCAAAAATGGAATTTTGGAAAATTGTTAAAATGTTTTGAGGTAAGCACATGTAAGATGGGCAAAGACTCCCCCCCCCCCCCCCCCCCCGGGGTCTAAATCCAGCCATTCAATCCATTCTTCCTCTATAAACACTTCTATTATTCAGTAGCTGACAGGCTATAGGTACCGCTTCATCTTGCAATCAAAGTGAAAGTGAAGCATGATTCCTTCACATCTGCTAAAGACATTTTCTGTGTTGCACAAACAAGGTGTGGGTAAATGCTATTGTAGTCTAGATTACTGAACTGCTTTGCAAACAGACATACGGCTAATAAGCAATAAACAATATTCTCCATACACACACAAGACACATGGAGAGACATGGCTCACCCAGCCGACCCAGGCAAACGCACAAGCCGTGGAGGAGTCAAGGGCAGGCTCTTCAGCCTCTGAGAGGCAGGTGGTTTTCTTTCTGCTGGCTGATACAGACCTGTCTAGCTACTGTAGGCTATATCTGCTGCAGAGCCACTAGTGGACCAGGGTCACAGCAAAGAAATGTGGGTCAGAGGAGAAGTCCCAAAGCATCTGGCAAGCCTAGGAGCTGTTGCAGTACAGTACCACTCAAACACTGAAAGTATTGAAAGTATTTTTTCTCTCTCTTTCTCTTCCAGAGTCACTCCACCCCCCCCCCCACTAATGCTTATGGTCGACTGCTAATGTTCTACAAAGAGAATCGTTTGAAACAATAAAGCTCGCTTATTTTCAACACTGCCAAAAGGCTAAGACAAGAATTTAAAGAGGGAGTCGGCATGACGAATTCAATAGGATTGCTGTTATGTAGCGGCACTTCGGTGCGAATCACGCGTTTGCGAACTGATGAACGGTGAGTTTTGAGACTTTATAAATGGGTTTCCTATTACCGGTAACGTCTCTCCGGTTCGAGCTGATCCGTCACGAAGGGTTTTAAATCCTCCTCCGAGGGAGAAATTTGCTGCCAGCCAGCACCAATCTGCGCGTGCTGGAAGGAGGGGGCGGGAAGGTTAGTTTGAAGAGGGCAGGCTTTCTACGTTAACAGCGCTCGCTCAGTAACCCTCGTTTCACTGTCTTTAGCAAACACTTCAAAATCCCCTGACTGGACATAAAACATTTGCCTGGAAAATAAGTGGAACATCACATAGAACACGCAACTTGCTAACAGACGAGCCAAAGCGAAGAAAGTCTGAAGTCCATCGAAGATAAAAGAACAAGGAGCAGCACTGATTTGTGGTGAGATGGATTATTTTCTTTTGGTCGCTTGTTTGCTTTACAGCTATACTGTATGTTTTAAAATGTTTCACAAGACGCCTTTAGTGAGACGCACTGATGAGCGGACATTCAGGGAAAATACCGCAAGATTTAATTCATGGGCAACAGTGTGTTTGTACAGGGCACGTAATTGTCTGAAGGTTTAACAGGTCTCCTTTCGTTACGGCAGCACAGATAAGTGTAGGTTACTGATGCTCAAATGTGATTCCGTCCGGGAAATAATATAATATATGGCCGTGGTTTACTGTTCCATTACTGTAGTACTCGATGTGATATCCTGCGTAAAATACATTGTGCTGCAAAAAAAACAATGCAACCACAAGGCTATCTTTATATATATCACGCAAGCGTTGTTTTTAAAAACTGAACAAAAACATGTAATAAAGATAGCCTTGTTGTTATAGAAAACTTATAGTTAGTGTGAGGAATTTCACAAAGAAAATTGCTTGTTTAATGGTGGTAACTTTATTGCTGTGTCGAGACGATTTGGTTAATGTGGTTATATTAATGTAAACGTATTACGTTTGACCTATACTGTCAGAAACATCATCTGTCACTGTAATAGAATGAACATGTGCACTAATTACATCATGTTTATTACACGTTGACGCTTGTGTTTAAGTTCGTTGTTAAATCGGAACTGGTTCAGTGTCATGCACATTTGGAAAAATGTTACTTTTGTTTATTCGCTGAACGATGAAGGTTTTATTTCCCGCAACAGGAGTAGGCTACACCCTAGATCTAAGTCCAGGCTTTTTCTGTTATGATGTATGAATGTTAGTATATATTTGTGCGTGTGGAGGGTGCATATTTAGAGAGACATAAATATAGAGACAGACAGACAGACAGACAGAGAGAGAGAGAGAGAGAGAGAGAGAGATTCAAATCGAGCTTGCGCGGAATATTGTTCCTGCAGTTGTGCGTTATCCGTTACCTTTTAATGTTACCTTTTAATTCGAAAATCAGCCATTCATTTAACATCCGATAATGCACATGGAAATGAAACTTAATTCCTACCAGACTGCTATTAATCTAGTAAACACCCTTCATGTTGCATGGTTGATCTTTTAGTCTTAAATGCAAAATCTCAGGGGGAAAAAAAAAAATCAATTGGGTCATAAATGAGAGAACCTTATATCAGGCTCGTGCTTACCTTGGAGCTTAACCTGGAAAAAAAGAAGCATGCAGAAAAAGCTCGTGGGAAATGAAGTGGAACAGATTGAGAACATTCAACGATTGGAAGCAACAGTAGCTCAAATCACCAGTCAGAGCCAAGGTAATGGAAGCAGTGGCAGGTAAAGAGCAGTTTAAGTGCTGGAAGTTTGGAGGTCCGCAGGCTACAAGAGGCCTCCTCCCTCCGGGGAGCCATTTTCAGTCAGCCAGCCAGTCAGCCAAACCCATGTTACAGCGTTCCAAATAAACTATGCTCGGTTTTTAGCACCTACACCAGCTTGGTAGGAAACAGCAGCATCATTGGAGGAGAGAGGAAAGCACAGCTAGTTCTAAACCTCTGCCTAGCTGTAGCTGCCTGATTTGAGCAGTGCCAAGTTACTCTGAGGAGGTTTTAGTTGAAGCTGTTGTTCATCACTGACATTCATTTTGAAAGCCTTTTGAAATGCTGTTGCCTGGTGCCAAGCATTTTCAAAATTGAAAACTCTAAAAAATGCACATCCCAAAAGTCTGATATTTTGTGTTACTAATGTTTTGTCTGTCTGTCTGACTAGATATGTGCTTTATCATAAATGCTCAAAATATTTTTTCCAGCTGTGGGGCCCCACTGCCCTGAACATATTAAATTTCCTATGTTCTAATGCACCTGATTCAACTCATCAGCTATTATGAAGCCCTTCAGAAGCTGAATCAGGTGTGCAAGAAAAACCTTTAATATGGGCAAGGCTGTGGGTCCAGGACTAACGCTGAAAGCCCCTGTTCTAGATTGTGCACATTTTACATTAATACTTAAAGGTTTGGAACGTGGGTGGGGGCTTCACTCCTTTGACACATTCAGTCACTGTCTGGCTGTTTTCTAAACACTCTCTCTTCCCCTCAGTTTTAGCATTTGCAGAGACAGGCAGGTGTCAGATTACACAGTGACAGATTACAGACAGGTGTCAGGTTACAGAGTCTAGAAGCCTATGTTTAAAAAACTGGAATGGATTACAGAGATTTTTTAGAGCACTGAATGCAGGTTGCAATCATAAAATAGCTCACAGAACATAGCTCTAATATTACATTGCATTTGACTAATGTAGTCCTGTTTTTTCGACTAGTAGCTTACTTGTCCAGTATGAACAATACTCTCTGGGTTTAATCTTTTTTTCTCTGACTTTAACTTTCACACTACAGATAATGGTCTTTTGATTCCAGGTTCTGCCATGTTGTGGACTTATCATGTTTGAATGTCACCCCTCCTTGGGTTCATACAGCTGTTTGCTCCCTTCTCCAGCATAAAGTATGGTAAACCTAAAATGTGTTTATTTTGTGCAAATGAAAGATGGCATGGCATGGCTTATCTGATTTTCAGTGAGAAGTGTAAAAGCCTTTTGAGCCGCCTGAGTATAATATAGTGCTAAAACATAATAACTATGCTTTAAAAATTTTGGAAATTCAACTCAATCGTTTGTGTGCCTCAGATATACACGGAGCTATACTCGGGCTGCATTTTGCGCTTTGTTTCTTGTGACATGTGTAGTATGTGGTGCAGAGCTCATAACAGGATGACTCCCACACTGTGACTGTACCTAAATGGGCTTTCACTCACTGTCATACCTTCACACTCACAGAGCCCACAGCCTGTTCCACAGTCAGCAGGAATCGCAGGCAGAGGTGAAAAATCCAGGTTTGCGCGTGCGACAGAGGGCTAGCAGAGGCTTTTCATTGGTGGGGGAAAGGTGGTGTCTATGCTCTCTCAGGAGCCTAGGCAAACATAGTGGCCCCAGATGACTCAGCAGTCCTGACACCACTGGCATATTTGCCACATCCAAGGTGGAATATGCAATCTGTGCTCAGCACACAGATGGAATAAACACAGAATGATGTGTGTAGCACTTGGGCAGTAACACACTCGGCTGTGTCAGGAAAGCGTGGGCTAGGTCAAGTTTGGCTCAGAAACAGTAACCTGGAGCAAAACCTATGAAAAAGCCTTCATCGTCCTCAAGTTATTTCAGCGGAAAACAATAAAGCATCTTTCCGATCTGTTCACTGTCAGAGAGGCCATATGAACACTGTTGGGCACTCGTTCCTTCATAGTTTGACTAATTTATTCCTTAGTTATCTCACATTTCACTCTTACTGCGTACAATCTTCCTGCAGCTTCCATCCACTGAAGTCAGAACAGAGGCAACTCATAAGCACAGTCATTAGCGCACAACGGAGAACTGTCACTTTAAGGCAGTCCCAGGGCCAGAGATGTTCTCCACTTCCAACACTGTTTCTCCATGAGCATAATCTGATATGGCAATTTACATGGACGTATAATGATACTGCTCGACAGGAGGTGAACTGACTGCATCCTGATTACTGCCAAGAAGCCTGGCTTGAGGTTAGTGATGGACTTATCACTCAGGGGAACAAGCGGCAAAGGGGCAGGGGTGTGGGGGAAGGGTGATGTCACAAGATGGGCCTGGCCTTGGGATCTTGTGACTTCTGAGAACCCTGCACAGAGGCTCAGTGAGTTGTCTTTCTGGGCTGACAGGCTTCTGCAGCAACGCTAGATGCTCTTAGCCAAGCAGTATGCTTCCCCACATGATTCTAAAAACAAAACGAAAACAAGAAGGTCGGACAATTAGTTCTGCAGCAGTGTTTTGGGCTCTCTCTGCTTCTCCCCATCTTAGAAATTGCTAGCGCTGAATTTGGCAAATAAGCACATCATAGCATGCTGCTAATGATAAGTGTTGTGGCAGCTGCAAGAGGAGTTTTTTTTTTTTTATTCCCTCTGTTGTTTGTTTCAGCCTGGAGCAGAACATGTCATCAGATTGCAGAGAGAGAATGTAAAACCACTCCTGAAATGAATGGTAAGGAACTTAGGTTACACGTTGCTGTTTGTTCATTGCTGTAGCTTCACTGCTGCATTTAGTCTCTGAACATTCTTTCGTCAAGCGAATCATACTCTTTCCTCAAGTTTTCTTGCCTCAGTGGAAGTGGGAGCTCGAGCAAATTAAGACCATGGCACAAAACAATGAGAAGATTGTTGCACGTGTAACTTTTATCTTCTTCTGGACCTCTGCTCGGGCTCTTCCGAATTAAAGGCCTGGATTAGGCCAAAAGAAGCCTGCTCGCCCTTGATCACCACACACGCTGGGCTTATGGCACAATAGGGTTGTACACCGAAGTTCTCTACTTCTGTTTGCTCTTGTCCATCAGATGCAACGAGTCCTCCACCCACATTCCCCTCCCTAGAGGAATCTCACAAGCCAAGTTAACTTTTTACCTCCCCTACGTTCCCTGTTAATCATCTCCCCACTCCTCGTCATTTCAATTAGAGTCAGTTGTGATTGGAGGGGAGCCAGACTGAGGGCGATAATGATCTCATGATTTCAATTCCCGTTAATCAGACTGAGAAATAGGGCCGCAAATTGCTTCAGTTATTGATCATTTTTCAAGGAGCAGGCACGTGGGGGTTGGCCGATTAAAGGAGGGCTGATTTTCAAATGGAGACCTCTGGAATTGATGTGGGTGTCACAACTCTGTCAGCTAGCAGATCATTTACAGATGGCAGAAGTACGTCAGCATGCATGCATGAAGGTAGAGGGCTGGAAACTCTGCCTGTTCCTCTACAGTAGCTGTACTGCACATTGACACAGCCCCAGTGCTTGATTGATAGTATAGATAAGTCCAAATCCCCACCTGGGCCTGAGAGCTTCAATTTGCCTTTGTTTACCTTTTTTTTTTTTTATTGATCATTATCCACAAGGCAATATTTAAGAATTGAAAAGTCTAACTCTCTTTCTCCATGGATGCTGTACCCAGCAGATTCAACTAAGTGTTCTTCATTTAACAAAATTTACAAGAAAGAATAGCAAAGTCACAAGAAACAGCAAAAACAGAGCTAAATGTTTCAGTCAGAGGGACCTTTCAGCCAGAAACCTGACTCCGGTGGTACTTTATGTGTAGTGTGTATTGAAGGGCATCATGCATTTACACTATACGGATCATAGAAAGTACACTGTTACAGCTTTATAAGCACATATATTTTAGGGGAACTAATATATTCATATGAATTCACTCTTCCATTCACCACCAAGGATGTACAGTGCTGAGAATATATTACTCATTACAGTGGGGAGGATGAATGTTTGACATATGTCTGTTTTTTGGGAAAATGTCTTGAACAGAAAAACCTCAAAACAGAGCAGGGAAAGTGTGGCTCCAGTTGATACTCACCATCAGTGTCCAAACTGTTAGTAAATGTGTTCCATTTTGGTGTGTAAGGAGGTTTCTGGAAACATACATGACTATACATCTTGGCCCAGCCTTTGATGTGAAGTACTACCAGCCCCAGGCTTTTATCAGAAGTGGGCTAAAAACATTTGGCCTGTGCATTTCCAGGTTAAGTTCCATTAAAACTAAACTGCATCTTTTACTGACTTCAAAAACTATCCAAGCTAAAACTTCAGCATGCACTTTTAAAATCTCCGAGATGGTTTGTTGCTTACTCTGGAGAATCTGCATACTGTACAGTTGCAAGCAGCTTGCAAGGAAGTATTGAACTATAGGTGCTCATGCACACACTTCTCCTTCTGGCAGTATCGTGCAATTATTGCTGGTTGTGAATGCAGATAGGCTTGCATGGTCAGGATAAGATATCCAAACATGTATGCTACCTCCTTGTTTTGTCATGCTCGCATTCCAACACCAATAACCTAATGTGTTTTTTGGAAAGGAATCTTATTAGCCAGCTCATGAAGAACATTTAATCACACAGTAGTGGATAACGGTATTCTGTGCTCCAGCATGTGTAAATAGCAATCATGCTATGCAAAAGCCCTAATAAAAATAGAATTCAGACAAGGAGACGTTAAGTATTGTTATGCATAATTAAGTTCTAGCACCTGATGGTCTAAAGGCTTTATGGAAGCAGAGCGACTTCAGCACAGGGTGTTGGACAAGTTTGGCTTATTTATGTATGGCACCCACTGATGTTCTTTAAAAAAACTTCTATTTATCATCACCATTAAGTCTGGGGTCTTTTAAAAATCTATTTATACAATTGGGAAGTATTTACTGTGGACTCCCATGAAGCTTTAACCATATTAGCCGAGAGTTTACCTGTGGCACTTGATGCTGTATGTCCACAAGCAGTAGTTTGTAGGTAAATATATATCTGTCTACTCACAAGCTGCATTGTATCATTCTTGTCTATGTGCTACTCCAAGTGCGTTGGTCTGAAGCATTCCCTGACCTGTAAGCCCCTGCTATCCAAGCTCCATGTTGTGTCTCTAGACTATTGGCTCACTGCCAACAGCAACATGGTTCTGCTGTAAACTTAAAGAAAATGCAAACTGGAGAAAATGCAAACTGGAGTCTTCAGAGTAGACTCAGAGTGCAGTTTTCTACAAGTCTGAATAAGCAGACTTCTTCCAGCCTGCATATTCATCTGAACTGTGGTACACTGTCTTGTATAGCTTTAGTCTTTACATACACATTCTCGGGCACCACCAAAAAAAACCTCCCGTCTGTTCCTAGCTAAACCACTCAGGGGCTCATTATTGGTGGTGTTTGTACACTGAGTTACTTCACATACTTCAACAATAATTGACACCTCCTCATGCAGAGGAATCACTGGCTGCGCTCCTCATTGTTTTCAGAGCAATCCGAGTCCAAAGCTCTCCATGTGCTCCTTTGCTAACCGTGAGTTCCGCTGTGAACTCCAGGTGGCCTCACCTGAGCTCCACTACTGTACGGGCCTCTTCCTGGTCCAGTGGCACGGTGCGCTTGTTGGTGAAGCGTAGGATCCTAAAAAACCCTGCGCCCACCCTCGATCCATCGGCCTGTCATCCTGGGCCGCCTGCAGTGACTAAAACCCTGCTGAGGCTGCAGCACTGCCAGGTCTTCTAACACGGACGCCTTCCGCACTGTGGAAATGCCCATCTCCATTACATGCATTTCACCTCTGTTTCAGAATTAAAGTGCTGCCCTGTGGAGACTTCTGCTTCTATTTTGCATTTCTTTCTCCCTCTTTTTGCCCTCTGTCTTTCTTTATAATGAGATTTTGCTTTCCTGCCTGCTCGGAGCCTCAGAACATGTTCCCTTTGGACTGCTATTGTGCCTCAGAATGCTAGTGTGGTATGTATATGTATATGTATATGTATGTGTGCGTGTGTGTGCTTAAGACCTTGACATTCAATTACTGAAACTGTTCAGTCATAAAAATGCAAGCAAACAATAAGCGAAGGGGCCTCGTAATGTGACAGTAGCAACATGGAATTCTGACAATGCCTTTAGTGTTGTTTACGTCAGGGGTATTTTGAGACCTGAGTCTGGACCCCAACATGAAATATACAGGTTTTAACAACAGTATATTTGTTTAAGTATTGCTTTAACTTTCCAACACTGACCACAGTGGTTTTTCCTCTAAGCCTGTTAAATTATTTTTAGCCACAATTTACATTCCTCTTTGAGATGTAGTAAATAATAATTCACAGTGTTTGAAAATCTGTAGTGAGAAAAGCTCTTATATTAGCTTCCCCTTGGCAATCAGCCACATGATCATACTCTCAATATATAGTATGGCATATTGAGGCTAGAAAGTTGCATTCATTTCTGCAGTTTAACAAGTCATAGGCTCATTGAGTTTCCCTCTAGTGTTGTCATATGAAGATCATTATAAGGTAGTAGGAGGAATGTAATTTGAAGATGCTCTCTTCCAGTAAAAGGATTATTTTAAGGCCGTTTGCTTTTGGGCAAACTTACAACTGATCAAAAGTTTTAAAAATCTGTTAATATACATTACTGTACTTCTGTTAGTCTGTAGTCTTTTTAATACCCTAGCATAAGAGTGAATCCACCTTCAGGACTCATCACTTTCACCGATTATGTGAAATGTTGTATTATCTTAAGACTGAAACTATTCCATAATTAATCATACTTAATGAGTTAACATGCATGTAAATTTCCAATTTCATCCAAAACAATACCACCATAAACCATGGCATTATTAAGTGTTGATGTATACCTAATGATACATTGATAGAAATATCACTTAGCAGTGTCAAGAAATACTAATTTTGCATGGGCATCACTAGGTAAAACAGCAAAGTGACATTGTTTCATCAAACTACTGTAAAAAAAAAAATCAGGTCATTCGATAGATTTCATTGTTAATATCTAAACCTTAGAACTCTGAGTTTTCAAAATCTTTTTGAAAATGAATTCGCCTTAGCTGCTGCTTCTAATAGTCTACTCTGAAAACCAGCAGGGACAAGATGTCATTTGTGATCTTTCCACAGTTGCGTGATAATGGACTTTCTCAAAACCCATTATCCCTAGCCAAAAATTACAAAACATGCTCGGTAGAGTGGGAGAAGTCTCTAAATTCTGCATTTACCAATGTTAATACTTGTAACTGTCTTAAGAGGGTACTTCGCGTAAACAAAATTTGCATTAGCCTGTGGAAAAATGCTGTGAGAGAAGAACGAGGTGAGTGGAAAGGGATGATGGAGTATAAGCCATTCTGAACCAAGGCACAGGAAACGGCTCATAATGAAATTTCTTCCTTTTCCTTAGTTGTCTGAAGATTTCTGGTTTCTGATATGCTCCTCCAGGCACACCTGTTTAATGTTATTCTAATCTCTACCCACCTTCCTGAACGAAACACAACACAAAGTGCTGAAGACTGCCAAATGAACTCCAAACGGGAGTCGATAGATGCAGGAGCTGGATAATTTCCAACCCAACGACACTTTTGGATTTCCTTCCCCAAGACACATTTTTAGCATTGTTGCATATGTCTCCAACTACCTTTATGCCACTATTCTACAGTAAACACCGTACTGCACTGCTTTAGGCAACACCCTTTATGAACCTGTTCATCCGTATTGCAGACATCCTCCTCACAGTTGATCGGTACCCAGAAAATATTCAGGACACCTCAGACTGTATCACCCTAGCCTTTGATTCATGTTACGTTCACTGGGTGACAGATGCGATGTAATAGAGCATAACACTACATAAGAGCGCTTAGCTGGGCACAGGTGCCGGCGGTGTAGCGTAGCGCTTTATCTTCAGCGTGCGGTCTAACGAGCCAGGACAGTTTTCACCCATGAGGCCCCTCGCCACTGCGTGGGCATGCAGCTCCCATTCTAGTAGCAACCGCTTGTATTTCGTATTAGCGCCATAGTGCTGCAGAAGAGGTTGGCTACAGCAGCGCTCTGCAGGTCTCCCGCATCACGACTCACAGATAGATTCATTTGCATAATTAATCTCAACATGTGCATCGGTCTCTCCCAGTGTTTGCACGGGCTAGGCGATAAGAGCAGCGGAGATCAGCTCGGCATTGCAGTGCCGTGGACAGTGATATCCTAACACAAATGCCATGTTTTTCCACAGCGTATATTGGGAGTGAGGGTGGGGGTTATCTGCTCAGCCTCTGCCAGGTTTTGCTCATAAATAGTTTCTGCTGCTTAGACTCGGAATTAGTTGACTGCGCTGACACTTTACTATACTTTCTGTGTACAGAGAAAATTTGGAGTACGCTGGAAAATATGGTTACTAATTATAGATTGACATGAAAAATATCACCACCTCTGCCTGTGCATGTGAAATTATATGAAAACAATCTACAGATTCAGTAGAGTGACACAATTTCACGTGATTTCACTGGAAGTTCTAGTTTTGTTTGGCTTTTCACAAATTAAGATAAATAGATTCCCTACTTTGTTGGATTGTTCTAATGGAAATATTGCAGTTCCCTTTGTGAAAAATCAAATAAAACTAAATGCAATGAAGATTGGAGCTATGCAGACTATTTTTTTCTGTTCAGGAAAACATGTCTGATGCATGATGTAATCTAAAGCACTTAACACAAGTGATGGATAACTGCCATTGTGAAGTGATGCAGCCTTATTTAGGCTGTGTGTAAGAAGGGGTGCCATCATGTAGTGATTCACCGTTCATGCTACTTCCCTTAGCGTTTGTGCCAGAGGATGAGCGGGCGATCCTGTGAAGCGTCTCCTTTAGCCTTAAAGAAAAGGTCCGTTCTGTCCCGGAACCCTCCGCCGCGTGCAGCATGCAAATCGCTCGCAGCGGATAGCGAAGGTTGCGCGTTCCATCTGCTCGGCTTATTTGTTGTCAAGGATCTGCACCTGGCGGGCACGTACGCGCTTGGCCTCTTATCTCATGCGGAGATGTCAGAGCAGGCGGCGTGCGCTGCTCCGCATCACCCCGAACCAGTGGGTACGGATGGGGGAGGGCAGGGTAGGGAAGGACACCTCTGCAGACGGGTCTCAGTTCGGAACTGTCGCTGGTCTTGGGGTGCCAGTTAGAGTGGCAGAGGGTCTTTGCTGCTGGATAGAACAATAAAAAGAAAGTAACTACCATTCTTAAATCTCAGGATATTCTTTAGGGGTAGTGAAAATCAAATTTAATTTTAGCAGAGCAGTGAACATGCTATCTCATTATTCAAAACAGCTTTCTCGATGCTTCCCTTCTACACTGTGCTCATATCACATCAAGGCCACTGCTGATTCAGAATTTGACCTTAAAGGTGATGGGTTTTCAAGTCATGAAATTTTGACATATTTGAAATATTTTCCCCTTCATAAATATTACATTTTACTTTTGCTATCTACGTGAAGTGAAACTGAGAACTTTAACTGAAGCAGACTTTTGGAAGGTCACTTTTACTTTTAAATTAGATACTCTAGCTCCTAAGGTTGTAGTAGTTTTCCAATACTGCAGAGTTCTCTTAAAGCATTGAGTTTCACAAAGACTCTTACAATGAATAATCTTTATAGACTCTATATTCCTTCATTGAGTTCTATAACTAAAATCCAGTAATGGCTGCAGTTTTAATAACTTTCTTGCTGAATGTCGGAGGGAGATCACTGGAACATATGGGCAATTCCCTTAAGTTTCCAGAACCAGTCTGCATCAAAACTAAGACTGGAGAACTTGGAACTTAACACCAGTCATGCAATTCATTGGACTGGATTAGCCAGTCTAGTCCAGGCAGAACTGTATGTTGCATCTTGACTACATCAATTGTGCTGGTGAACAACTAAGCAGCTGAACAAGGACCTAACTACATCAGCAATTAATCTGTAGCTAAGTAGTCACAGAAAGGTATTTACTTACTCATACCTATTTTAAGCTGCAACAGGCGGATGTTCTTTGCCAGCTAGAATCTTATGCATATTTAAACAGCATATTCCTCTCAGAAATTATGCTGTACCCTAGAAGCTCTGCCAAAAAAAAAGGGCAAAAATGACAAAATATGACCTTAAATGCAGAGCTGGCATGCCTCATCCTCTTGTCCTAAGATCAGCAGTTTGACCTTTTGTGGAGAGGATGTCCAGGCCTACCTGACAGGATTCTTAAGCATCATTTTCTCATGTTGTCATCATCATGGTGACTGCCTGATTACATGTGAGACCAAAGAGCAGCTCATTTGACATCTGAGCTACATTTTTACAGCCATTGACGGTCACACAGTAACTGGCCACAGTAAGGGCATGGGTACTGTATGATCTCTGTAGCCCAAGAGCATCGGTTACATAAAGCTCTCACGATTTGTCTATCCTGTCAGTGCCCCAGCCATCCCTGTGACGTTGTCCTCGGCTTGTGCCCAATGCATAAGTGCCTTTTAGGGCTGTTATGAAAAGGATGATTTGGTATGAGGATCCCCATGCGAGTCCAACCTGGCCTGTGGAGGATAACATTATAGGATGCCATTAGAGAAGGCATTTCCCAGCTTGCCCATCTAGAGCATGGAAAGGAACAGCATCCTGCACCATTTTACTGGCCACATAAAATGGCTAATGGCTAATGATCTAGAATTAGTTTTAATGCAGCACTATTAATATAAGAAGGCAATACCAGTGATTAAGCAAGGGTCATTTGAAGCTCGGTTGTAATATTCTGGTGTTTTTGTTTGTTTGTGTAATACAAGGCACTGCATTACAGACATATTCAGTTTCGCTGCTGTTTTATTATACAGAAAGTCGCTGATTCCAGGTTGCAGCTTTTATGCCTGCTCTGCCTTGGGTTCATCATCACTTCCACTGCTTGGCTCTTTATAACTGAGAAAACGGAATCCCTTTAAGAACCGTGTTTGAACCCAGATCTCAAAGGGAAATCTCATCACTTGGCTCAGCCGAGACACAGCTGCTCCACTGGATTAGTGTCACAGTCCACTGACCAGGTAGAGGACCTGTGGGGACCAAATTAAGCTTCTTGGATTGGACTGATGTGGTGGCCTTGCTCAACACAGAGAGGCTTAAAAAACAATATATTGCTGTATTACCAAGACAGGAAACAGGAAATTTCCAACTCCAAATTACACTTGTATAGAATAGTTTCTCAAGTGCACAATAACGCTTCTGATGAAAAGAAAGAACCTTTCTGATATGGGAATAAACTTAATCTTTATTAAGGAGAGCTGACCAATTTTGATGTTATAGTTTAATTTAGGATTTAACAACCAGCCCAGTCAACCACAACTCTTTTGCTACAGTCAATAAAGAGGCTTTTGTTATATCCATAAATGCAAAGACATGTTACTGTTCTAAGACTTCCTCACTTGGCATTACATAACAAGTAATAATAATAAACGTCATTTGTTTATGCCAGTTCAAGTCTCTTGTGTGCGCGGTAATCAGAGGTTTGAGATAAATGCCACTATGCCGATTATCATTTAAGAATGGCACATGTCAGAATTTGCCATAAAAGCCAACTGCTGTTCAATTATTAAATCTCCACTCCATTGTTGCTTCTCCTGGGGCCATGCATATTTAATGGAGTTCAATTAGCCAGATGCTTATTGTACTCTTTGGCTCGCATATGTGCATGTAGGACGGTGATGGACAGCCTAGCCTCTAGATCTACTTTATTGGGACATTTGGCCATAGAGATAGTCAGTCGAGGTCTTTGACCTTTCATACTGATGGGGTGACATGTTCTGGTGGTGGGACATAATTCCCGTCAATATTGCTATTTTCACTCCAGCTAAGGGACGTTGCTTAGGAAGAAAAAGAAAAAAAGAAAAGAAACATGTTTTTTTCCCGCCTTCTGGCTTTGGAACGGAGCACTGAAACTGTTGCATGCATTACATTACAGATCTATTCTATGGGAGGACAGTACATGTTTAAGTTGTTGTCTTTTGCAGGTGGAACTGCATTTGAGGGACCGCTCTACCGAGCTACACGTTTGACCAGTGTGCACGTCTTCTCCCCGACCCATACCCTTTGCATTGACACGAGGCACTGTCCTGTGGCTGGAACATGATTTGTAATGTTGCTAAGCCCTACGGGAAGAAGAAATTAAAATCCCAGATCAATAGGAGAGATGAAGGACTTATTTGCCATGCTTCTCCTGCCGTCTGCAATCAACCCATGTTTGGTAGCAGTCTGTAAAACAGAGCGAGACACCACAACATGGCTCCCAGCAGCCAGCAAGCATAATGTAAATTCACCTTTTAGCATAAGCTAAGCCATCCCAAGTAGATAGGGGAGACGTCTTTCATTTGCATTCGGCCATTCATGCCTCATTCATGCAGAGTCAGACTTCTTTCTTTTAATTGTGTAGTTTTTGAGTTTTTATTATTTCCCCCAAAGGATTCTTGAAAGATAACTGAAGGTATTAGCAGGAGTGGAAATAACAGGTGGTCCTTCTGAAGGCAGCTGCGTGCCGAGTGCCTTTTGTTAAGCAGATTGCATCATGTTTACAGCCTAGACAGTTTTCCTCCTGCTCAGCCTAGGAATGCCATTTTGATTCCTATTTGCCAGCAATCGGATTGAGCTCCACTTGCAATGCCTGTGTACATCTGGAGGGAACAGAGGTCTTTAATACAGCATGCATATAAATGTTTGCATTAATATTGCTTTCAGTGTATTACGATCTGGTCTGCAGGAAAGGGAATCTTTTGAGCCAGCCCAGTGAAATGTGCCTTCCTCCAGGAGCAGTAGGTGTAAATCCATATGTGGCTACAGTAGAAAAGAATTGGGGGGGGGAGGGGGTATGACCACAGAGGCGTTGGACTATCAAGCTGAAAATCTCTGGTCGTTCTCATTAAGCCCTCCACTGCTGCACTGCGGCGTGGGTTTCAGTGCTCACTCCTGATTCATGGCCCAGGCCTTTCCCACAAAGTGGCACATCAGTGTCCAGAACATCGTCCACCTACGCAAGGGGTGGCACGAAAAGGAAGTCCACTTGACTGGCCCAGTCCCCCGAGTGCTGGCGTGTGCCCTTCCCCTGGGAGGGCATTGCTTCCTGCAGGGCTGCTGGGAGCACGTGGTGCTAATGCTAATGTGCCGCTCGCACCGCGCTGGGCCCGCTGTCACCAAAGCAGTTGCCAATTAATCACAAAGCGCCGTCTGCCGCTCCTGCTAATTTTCCTCATTCTCCCCCTCCTCCTTTTAACCCTGCAGGCTTTCTGGGCTTGGAGTGACATGGCTGGCACTCCCAACAAGCTCGCCGCTCTCGTCCCTAGCGTGTGGATACTGGCGATGCTCCTCCATCCCAGCGTTCAGAACGGGTAGGCTGACTCACTGAGCATCCCCCTCCCTCTCACTCCCACTCAGTCTCTCCTCTCATCCCATGTCACTGGCTCCAGGGATATGTGGCAGCTAAATACCTTCATTAATAAGGTTCTATTACAGTAACGCAGGCTTTTACGACCTTCAGAATGGCATTTGAGCCAGCCGTTCCTGGGTGTAAATCATTCGTGAAAAACTGCCGGCCAATTGAATTTTTTGGCGCTGGAGCAGGGCTGCATTACAAGAGAGACTCAATAAACCTGGAAAGGAAGCCAAAGGCAGAAAATATGAGAGACATCGAAATAGGGATCCACATCGCCTTGTGATGCTACCTATTAACCTATTAGTGTTAAGGCCTATTAACCCACTTGTTCATGTCACAATTCTGATCGGTACTACCAGGGACATAGTTTTTGGATCAGAAGCTTCAAATGATCTATAGGAAAAGGTACTGTACAGTTCAGGTCCCATCCTCCACCAAGTCTTGTCCTGTGACCTCCTGACCCCAAACATGATGCCCATTAATCTGACCCAAGTCCAAAGGTGCAGTCATGATGATCATGTGCTTAGCCTTAGCAGACTTCTATGAACTAGTAAGGGATGCTATGAATGAATTGGTAGCAGGTTGAGAGAGTGTCTGAACATTTGCTGCTGTTGTTGTTTTTTTGTTTTTTTTTTCATGCAGTGAGGATGTGCTTGGAATGCATGTTGCTGCAGTAGCTTGGTGTGTGTGGTCCAGCATACACAGCAGGTCTCCTTCCATCCGAAACCAACAGCTCCATCGGAGTAATCCATCAAAAAAGCACATTGATTGGAATCTCCCTATTCAATGTCCCAGCAATATAAGGGGGAGAGAGAGAGAGAAAGAGAGAGATGAGAGAAAGAGAGGGGAGTGAGGGAGAGAAGTGATGAAAGGTTTGGCACCCGTTCTCATCAGTGCTCCGCACACATAATATTCCAGAGAATGTCTAAAGCGAGCCTGGGCTTCGCAAGCTGTGATTCATTTTCTACCATGTCAGCAGAATGCAGAGACGACAAGCTGGATTTGATTCGGCGTGACATAATGTCAGCCACTTCCCCAGCAAACTTCTCTTCTCGTTCACTTTTTAAGCACATCCAGTCCTAATGCCAGCGTATCCCAGGCAATGCTTCACGATGTGAAACGCGACTGGAAGGCACAGTATTATGTGTTAATAAACTCCCTTGCCCTCGATGAAGTTCATGTTCTCCCTTAGCAGATGAAAGATTCTCTTGTCTATTGGACCATTAGAAACGCAGTCAGAAATGCTCCGTGAAAACAAGCATGCACTCAAACCTTGAGCTGCTCCGTCAAGGACCTTGCCTTCCTCAACACCTAATGGGCTCATTATTTATTCATAAATAATTGATAACAAAAATAACAGAATAAAGAACGTGATTAAGAAGACAGATCGGTGCCTGGACACGGCTTGTTCCATGCCGGTGTTCTTTTCATCATCCTATATATATTTCCTTGCAGGACCTAAATATTCCTGTTTATTCTGTTGACCCATTTCTTCAGCTTTCAGAGGAGACTCTTTTTGTGAAAGTGAAATACTACGTCTGGGCTTTCATATGCTTTCTCCTGTATTTTGGCCCTTATGTTGCTGGTATTGCGGTTGGTCCTTTTTTTGTTGGTTTGTGTGTATATGTGTGCGGAAGGTAAGAGGTGGGTGTTTAATCACCTCTTGGACCAAATTAGATGGGCTTAATAAAATTTGGGTACCAATTTGGGTACTTCCTCCCCAAAATCTGGATCATAAGTTTCGAGACATTAACACGCATTACAGGTCACAAGCACCAGGCCACTACATTGCCTGCCCTCCTCGTCCCATCCAGCTGACATTTCCAAAACGCCACAGGACGCAAGGTAATAGCTGCTTTCGCCCCGCCTCCCCCCAATCCTCTCGCCACATCCTTGCTCTACCCGGCTTTAAAGGTACTGCCATTACCGCCCGGGGAGCCTGGCTTAGCAGCCGTCACATCGTCAAAACGCATCGTCTAAACGACTGCCGACATTTCCGCATCAATTGAGGGGGCCTCAGGATTAATTTCTCCCAGAGGGCAGATCAACCCCAAGCCGGCTTCCTGTGCTCGCCAACGAGGCGACCTCAATCACTCCAGAGGCAGGGCTGCTGGCCTGCGCCCACTGCTTCCATCGGGCCTGCTGCTGCCCTTCTACAGTTTGGGTTTCCTGAGGAGTTGCCTTATATGGAGCGGATATTTGCACCCCAGCCGAATGGGGGGGAGGGAGTACAGCACACCCATAAGAGCCGTGACCGAGTTTGAGAATAATCCCCTTAGACTTCAGAGCAGCAGAGGGCTTGAGCCTCGGGAGTATCTATGCACATCTGTAAAGCTGTCACTCCCCAAGTCCTGGCTACTCCCTGATGCCCACTGATACGATCATTTGGCTCCAAATCGGCTTTGTGACAATGCAGGCGGGAGACTTTGCTAATGGATAAAGTTATCACGGACAAATCCCCTATATTAGCTTCTGTCACTGCGTCATCATAGTCCCTCTGCCAAAGATTTACGTGCTACTTGCAGCACTTGATTAAACTATTATTCATAACAACCCATCTTTAACATGAGAATGCAGTGTGAGCACATCACCTGCATGCCAGCGTGTGGATGACACCTCTTGCGCATATGCACATAGCCACCCGCACGCACGCACACACACACACACATATACTTGAACTATCCACACACTCCCAGGCTGGTCAGCATGGTCAACCCAAGCCCATTTTGTTGCCTGTTTGGTTTGGGATCCATATCAACGGCACTTGCCCAAGTGACAAAAAAATCGATCCTACCAAAGTGGAGGGGAGAGTGTCATGCCATCATATAGATCGCATATTGAACTGATCTTCTCTCCTTTACTTCGCCCCTCCTCCCTAACACAGGACATGCACTAATGCACAGGCACTGCAGCAAGTGCGAGGCGCGGTGAGATGTGACACAGCCGGCAAATAACATTCTGCCAACAGTCACTACGACACTGTCGGGTTAAAATGTTACATGTTTGCGGGTGGTGGTGTTGGGGGTGGTAGTGGAGACTGCTTTGCGATTCAGAGCTCCAGTTTCATCACTAACCTGGAGTGTCGTGTCCTCCCACTTTGACTCAGTGGAGATACCAGTGGAAAAAAACGGTGGAGATATCAGTGTGGCAACCGCAGGAAGCAGTGCCCAGGTGTTATGGCTATAATGAGTGTAACCTCTACCTGTTAGCTGAGTATGTATCCCACGCATCTCGCTGTAGTCCGGGATCTTTTTTCTTTTTTTTTTGTCCTGTCGTATCTTTACAGGGACACCTTGTTGAGAGCGTGAGGATTTTCAGCGCAATTATTCCCTATTCCCACCCATCATGCTAATACAGTGCTGAGAGTCCTCAGAACCCTTTTTTGTGACAAAACCCAGCAGTGCTGTGTCCACAAGCTGATAAACTGAGTAATAGTACTGTCGGCTCCGCGGTCCCTAATTCGCTAATGGTTCCAACTGGCAATGGGGGGGATCTGATTATACTCTCTTTTGGCCCTACAGGGGGCATTACCGCAGGACTGCAGGCCAAACATGGAAAAATCTATATGAAGCCTCCCTTATTTGCCCCCCCCCCCCCCCCCCCCCCCACTATGGAACAAACCACTTCTGATGTACACCACCAGCATCTTCAGTGAGGAAGAGCCAGACGAATGCCTTCTTGAACTGTATCCAAAGAGCAGAGGACAAAGAAAGTAGATACATAATCTAATTCTGCCATTGATTCCGGTTACTTATAGTGCAAATGGCTCACTTTCTGTACACCCTCATATTTTAACTGTATTATTAAAACAGTGTCTTTCATGGTGTTCACCGCTTGCTTTTTCCCACTGCTCTACAGGCCTTTGTACATGTACAGCCGGGGAGTAGCCTGTCAAGATCATGCGTCAGCCTCCAATGTTTTAATCCCCCCCACTGATTTGCCTCTTAATTGCACAGAGGGGGAAAATCACAGGTTTTAATCCATCCACTCTGTTCAGAGAGCGTTTACATTCTGGCCACAACTCGCTATTTCTGTCGACACTTACAAAAAAAATGTATTTTTTTTTTTGCCCAGACTGGCAGGGTACTTTGGAAAGCCAGCCATGTGCCATGTTGTATGAACGTGGCTTATGCTCCATCTCGGAACAGATCAACGGCACATTCAGATGCTGCATTTGAAATGGTTGTCACATGGGCCGAATAGTTACACTAATCAGCTCATGCGTGACGAATCAGAGACTTTTCACAGCTAGTTCTTCTGAAAGGGAGAAATAAAAGACATCGAGTGATAATGGCAAAGTCAATGTTTTATCAGTACAGAAAACCTAATTGCCTAAGCTATCCTTGAATTTGGAACTTCATATGAAGTGACATGCTGTGTAGCAGCTGCTTCAAACTACCTTCAAACCGGTAATTTTACTTGCCATGAAAAGGAATATCTTACCTTTTTACTACATGACTAGGCCTTTGTTTCATAAACCTTGTCCTTCTTCTTCAAACCTCCCCGATGTAAAGCTAGACATGGCTGCCTCCAGCTGAGGGTTCATTTAGTCTTCCCGCTTAGCTGCAACAGCTCCTCACGATCTCGGCCCTGATTGGCCCTGAAGCTTGGCTTAGGGGAGGCTCATTGTTTCTGTACCAGTGATGGTGTGTGTGTGTGTGTGTGTGTGTGTGTGTGTGTGTGTGTGTGTGTGTGTGTGTGTGTGTGTGTGTGTGTGTGTGTGTGTGTGTGTGTGTGTGTGTTGAGGGGTGGGGTTTCTTGTAGCGTGGCAGACGCCCTCACCATTTAGGCTGAGGGGCTGGGCTGATAAGAACAGCTTTATCAGCAGGGCCGGCCAAGGATTATGGGGTTCGACTGCGCCTGTGTGCTGGACTGGATTGGCACCACTCTGGGTTTCGGAGCTGGCTGTGAAAGAGCCATCAGCCCCCAATACCTCGCTCACCAACTGTTCACTCTTTCCGATGGCTATTTTCTAATCTGTCCTGATGTTTTGTTGCGTAAAATGGGTTTGCTGCACCAATACACATTCACAAAATATTTTAGTAAACAGGCAGAAGCTGTTGCAAGATGTGGCTCTTGGTCTCAGGTTTTGGTCATGGATTGTTTTAGGAAGTCAGGCTGAGTTAATTATTCCTGTTATTACCCAATACTCGTTTATCAATATTGATTCCTTTAATCCCACCATGAATTAATTCTACAATCTTATTTCATCATAAACCTTAATGAAGAAGCACCAAGCTTTCAGACTTTGAAATATATGGAACAATATAACAATAAATAGATGAGACTGAGAAAAGTTTGAATTCTGGACTTTTATAATGACACAGTAGGAGGTAGTCAGCAAATCAATACTCAGTATCACCTGCTCAATAATAATATTGCTGAAAGCAGACAAACTAATACACTAAAGGAAGCATTTTTGTACAAACTCTAGCAGTAATTACTAAACCAACATAAACACACTTTTTGATTAGTCAGTTTGCTGATTTGCTAATTCCCTCTGCTTAAATCTAAACCTTGGACAGAGAACTCTTTAATGTCTGAAGAACACAATTTAGTTCCACGAGTGTTCAGCCAAAGAATGTAGAGGTAATTACCTCCACATTTTAGTCTTACAACATGGTTTCTTTTTTCAGAGTAACTAAATACACTTTGTAGTAGTATATTTGGCCTTGAATGTGTTATTTTAGGCAGGCTGCAATAAAAAGGCGTTGTTTGCAGACACAAGGATACGCGACGGAGTAGCTGCAAAATGAGAATTAGCCTAGTGCTAATTGCTAAGTGCATCTTAAAGAGGTTGCTTTTATAATGTCTGTTTAATACTCGCCAGTGTAGAAGGAAGCCAATTCCAATATACTGCTCATATTTTAGATGCTGCCTTGTACTAGTGCTAAGCCTCTTAGTGTCTTTTATTGCATACCGTAAAAGGGCGGCTAAAATTTAAGTTATCTAATATTATGCACGCATTTTCAAAGGCATTTAAAAATTGCAAAGAAGTGACGAAATTACTTTCAAAATGCCTGTGGTGCAGAGGAAGATACGATGCCGATGCACTTCACTGACCTCCGTCTGCTCAAATTTGGATAAATGAATTCATTATTTTACAGTAGATACTCAAGTGCTTATGACCTCTCAATGCCGGACACCAAATGAAGTTTCCTAAGAGGAACACTGTAATTCAGCAGGTGCTGACTTTCACTACATAAGCCGCGGCGACACCTATTATTCTATTACAGCATGTACCTAAGTATCACACTTGCATATCTCTCTAACACTTCACCTGCGTTGTTCGCTTTACCTCCCGAGCGCTTTCTTTGCTAGCGACGTGCTGTAAGACGGAGCGCACAAGTGGCACTGGGATCCACTGCAGCCAACGTCATGTCGCGTGCACTGTCGTAACCTCCATCACGAGAAAGGAACCCGCCGCCGCCCGCGCGCGCTAAATCCCCTATCCGCCGTGCACCGAAGCTAGTTCTGCTAGCCGCACACTCGCCAGATACAGGACACACTGATGTGTCTGATAGAGATTGGCATCACACCAAGCTACGGGAACTGAGGGACCAGCCGGGGATTGGGGAACAGAATACTCCGCAGAATAAAGGCAGAAGCTTTAGATGGGTTTTGACTCGTATGCTAATTACGTAAATAAACAAATGCGGCAATACTGATTGTGCATTGAACTTTGGTTGGCATTTTGGTCCTTTTTTACAGGTAATTTATATAGTAAGGGCGGTTACTGAGCAGTGTTTGCACGGAATCTTGAGATCTTTGTTTTAACTGCCTCATATAAGTGGCAATGCTTATTTTTATGGTGAAAAGAAGCTGAAAGGTTGACAACAATGCCAAAACGGTCCATCTGATATTTAATTAACAGGAATAAAATTCCATGTTACTATTGAATGGTTTAACATCTGCAATGTTGGCCCTGCCTGCATTCATGTAATGATTTTGATTGGATGTTAAATGACTCTCCCATGGTTCTTTCTCTCCATAACCTAGAACACTTCTGGAAACACATTACAATATTCAATAGTTCATTCGGTTTCAGGAGACTGCTTTTGTACAACACTGTGCTTTGCTGTAAGCGTACACAGGAAGTAGAGATGGCTCAGACACTTGCTACTTTTTCTGCTTTCGGAATACTTTTCTTCTCTTACAAGTCACCGAAATAGAGATGAGAAAATAGGGCTGGGGTCCAGGGCATAGGAATGGAAAGGATATGATGAAAAAGGTGACGGAGAGAGGGAGAGACAGACAGAGAGAAAGAGAGAGTTAAGGATGTGGTTAAAGAGTGTGTGAGGGGAGATGTGGAGATGGTGTGGTTGGGGAAGAAAGTCAATTTTTTATTTGATGTGGCTGATGTGGCTTTAATGAAGAGGGATGAAACAGCTGCCATCAGGGCCCACAGTGCTATCGCACTCCAGCCCTGGATCTGAGTGAGGACCAAATGCCCCGACACACCTCACATGAGACCAGTTGGGGACGCATATGTGTCATGTTTGGCGGCGCACAGCCGTTAGATGTTCCCTGCGGTATCCCACGTCTGACTGCGCTCCCAAAGGAATCCGGCAGGTCAATACTAAAAATGTAAATACTAAATAATTGTAGTGGTTCTGCCTTTTCCCACTCGCAAGAAAATATTTTTGTGCAAGATGGGAGGGACCAATGTATTTCATGTCTTCCAGCAAGACTCCATGAAAAGAGTATGTCTTTAGGTTTAAGGATCAAAAGCATATTTGAAGCTACAAGACGACAATGTTTAAGGTTCAAATGAAATTAAGCATTTTCACACTATACCCTGTTAAAAACACAAAGTTTGCTCAACTTCTGTATGAAGGGCGCTGCATGACTGAATTTCACCGAAGGGCTCTGAACTGTTCAAAGGGATTTCCTTTTTGCCACAGACCGCACTGCAGAGAAGAGGGAGCTGCACTACTTTCCTGTTCTCCTCCTTTACCTCTCCCTCACTTTCTCACCTCCACAAAGGTTCTGCCCCTCACTTTCACCCCTCCCACCTCCTTCACTGCGGTCCTCTGTTTCACCGCTGTTCCAACAAGCCATAAATTACTCCTCAAGATTCTCAGCGGCGGCGTCCAGCAGGGAGATGCGGCAGGCCTTCACCGATCCTGCTAATAAACGCCTTGTTCCAGTTCACAGGGCCGATTCAAAAGACATGAGCCTCCGACAAGCACACTGGCCTTCATTAGCTGGAACTTGATGAAGGTGGGGGGTGGTGACCCGGGGGTGGGGTGGGGGGTGGGGAGGAGAGGGGGGGGTCACACGGAGAACCCCACAGCCTCCACCCCCCCGCTGATCACCGCACCATTGGGCACCACCGTCCAACCTGCTCTGCTCATTCCATGCCCCTGCATGGATTATCTTCCCTGCACACACACCCATACGAGTGGCTATAAGAGAAGCAGACAAAAGGAATCAGTCATATTGTGAAGCATTGAAAAAGACCTGCCTTGTCCCTATCAGGGGGAAGAGGCCATGCTGTCGGACACTTATTAATATCAATGGGGCCTCTTCACAGAGGGGCAACACAGTAATGGCTGGCTAGTAAATCAGGGGTTGGGGAGGGGTTGCTAATGGAGTGTCCATGTGCAATTTGCGTGGCGGAACAACAAATTGCCGGCTAATTAAGAGTGTATCGATCAGGATGGCCTCTGCCTCAATGCTCCTTGCCACCAGAGAGACAGCACTCATCTCCTGCTTAATTGTTCCCACACTGCAATAAATAAATGAACATGGCCCAGTGGCTGTGACAGGACGGGGAGATCATCAGTGTTCCAAATGCCATCTCCCCACAGCAGCAGGGACCAGCCTGGCTAATCCCTCCAACCACGCCACCACCACCACCACCACCACCAGTGGTGTAGATCTCCAGTCAGCCGGCTGGGGGGCTGGTGCTTTGAGTAGCAAGGCAGCCATCAGCCTTGTCGGTTGGTCAGTTCTGAGCCTTCTGCTAAGCCTTCACAACGCTCTCCCCACCGAGGTGGAGATTTCCCTCTGCAAGGTGCCAGGGAAAGCTGGAATGGGGCTGTGATGGCAGGGGCAAGTTTAATTAGCAGCTGGAGGGGAGGGCAGTGCTTTGGTATGCTCCTCCGCTGTTTTGAACCACTTCAGAGCAGCCTCGTTATCTGCATTAGCATCCACCTGATGGGCTCTCAGCATGGCTGCACTGGAATGCTAAGAAAATGTATTTATTTATTTACTAACTGATTTATCAAATGTACAGCAAACAAATTCCTAATTCCTAACAAGATAAGTGTAACTGAGCTCCCTGGAGAGGTTTGTCTCGTCCTGTCTGATTTTCCTGATGCTGCCGATTGCTCTTTGTGCTTCTGGCTTGTGATGCTTTCTGAGCTGGGCAGTTGCCACAGATTCCCTTCAGGGATATTAGGTAGCGAGTCACCAGCCTCTTGGTCTTCAGCTCCTCAGTCCCCTACACCCAGCGCAAAGCCAACAACAGCCTTACACGTATTCCTGTGCACGCCCGCACAGCAAAGCGCTTTAAAAGGAAGAGGGCTCCGAACTAGCATAGAAAACTCATCAGTATCCGCTCTCACAGTTTCGTGACTGATTAGTTCCAGGCACGAACTGCGGCACAGGTCCGCATAACACCTGCCGTGAGGCCAGTCGTGGCAGATCTCTTGATGTGATTGAGGGGGATACTCATTATGTCGTCCGTGCCGTCATTCACGTCCTTCATCACACCCGTGCGTCGTTCACCAGAGAGTCACAGTCTCATTTTGCTGCATATTTAAGGTAATTAAAGAACGGGAGGTTGAGCAATTATTCAAGACCCCATTTGCAACTCGTGGGATATTATGCAGCTGAGTCCCAAAGTAAGGACTGCTACAGGGCTGTGTTCAACACTGCCACAGGACTCACTAATCCACCTGGACCTCCATTAGTTGTATCAGTTTTCTCGCTCGTAGTTTTCTCACTCACTCAAACTGAAACACACACACACACACACACACACCCATGCTGACTTTGTGTGTGCCTGGTGTGCCTGCGTCCTCCACTTGAAATTAATTCCTGACATGTTTGTTTTTCGATCCCAGCCGGAACCAGGTCTGTGGAGCATGAATTAGAAGAGACTTCAGTTCCCCCCTGAGTACACCGCACTAGCATGACACAGCAGCACAGGAAACTTGTGCTGCTCTGTGTTTGTTTTTTTTGTTTTTTTTCAGAAACAGGAAATTGGATGTATGGAGAGGTCAGGGACAAGAAAAGCAGTAGGCTCTTGTTAGATGCAGTCAGCCATTTTTATTTTATTTTCCTTACAAAGTTAATTTGAGATGACTTGTAATGAGTGCAGCACCCACTTGAGGAGCTGCAACAACAGGAGATATTTAAAGACAAAAGATCAAAGGTGCTGACCAATATCAACCTGTCATTTCCTACACATGCCTCTCACTTCATACTGCTTATTCATCAGCCGTTTCTCTGTTCACCTCCTTCACGCTCTCTCCATATTGTGCACTCATATTCCCCTTACACATTACTTCCTTCTGACGTATCTTTCCCGTAGGTCCTCTCTGATATTCCTCACTTGTCTCATCCCTGTAACCTCTACTTTCTCTCCCACTTTCCCTACCGGTCCGCAGGGCCGTAGCCGGTCACCGAGAGCCCCTCCCCGACGACAGCAGAGACAACATCACCATTTTCACCCGCATCCTAGACCGCCTGCTGGACGGCTATGACAACAGGCTGCGCCCTGGCCTGGGAGGTGAGCCGCTCCGTGTCGCCATGACACGCTCCCCAATGGGCGCATCCCGCACATGGCAGTGGAACAGTGATGGGTTGGGACCGTGACCCGGTGGTGCATGGGCTCCTTGTCCTCATCTGATCCCCACCGAGCTCCCTCAGTACAGCGCCTTCCTACTCCCTTGTGACAGGCTCCATTTCGTACACACGACACCTCACTAATCCGCCTCCTCTCAGATCCATGACAGATTGCTTTTTTTTTTTTTGGAAGAGTGAAATAACTCATCTTTTGATGGCACAGTGGTGTTCATCAGCATGTCAGGGGAGGGGGGAGGTTGCGAAGGTGTAACAAAGCTGTGCAGAACGGCACTCTTTGGAAATCACTTGCAACTCATAAGGAGCCCCCGAAGACTGGAGCATTAGAGCACTTTGTTGAATATGGAGAAGCACTCGGTCTTTCCTCCTTCTACAGACTCATTCAGCAGTCACAAAGGAGTTTAGGAGGTGTTCCTATTGCCTTGGATTCTGACTTAATTTAGGTAGCTGCTTTTCGAGAATCGGAAAAGTAGGTTAAGTGTTCTTAAAGTGGGTTTCCTGGGACTTTGAAGACTGTTGTAACTCTCCGCAGACCAGGTTGGCATATGCAATGGCTGGATTTCTGAGCATTCCTGAGTGCTCTCAGGTGATTTTGCATCAATACCACATCAACAAACACTCCATTTTGTTGTTTCCTCTCTTGTTACTTCACTTCTTGGCAGTCTCATAGAGTGAAGTCCTAGGTGTCCTCTAAATGTGTCCTCATAAACCAGAGCCCAGCGGTGAGCAGCCCTCTCAAACTTTCCTTTTCTTTTTTTTTTTCTGCTGATGAATGGGCCGTGTCACGGTGCAGCGCCACGACTCCATTATGGCACGTCAGAACTGGAAGGCTTCAATCAGCCGCACCACCACAGCCCAGCCTCCCTCCCAAGTGGCCTGCCGGCTGGTCACATGCTCACTTCCCAACTATGTCAAACCCTAACCCCCTTCCTCACCCACAGCCCCTCCACCGGCTGCCGAGCCACCACGATCCACAGCTTCGGCTGCTAAGTGGGAGGTGCTCCCTTTCCTGGACACATCATTGAGAGAGCCGGAGCTGCCGTCGGATTTTGGACGGTTTGCGGTATGGCCTGAGCGTAGAGTCTCATCTCTAGTCTGTCTGGTTTCCTCGAAGCCGGCTATGGCGCAGAATGCCTTGTCGGAAGCAGTTTGTTTTGGATTTGTTTCCCTCCACTGTTCTTAAGCACTGCCTGTGTCACATTTTATGGTAATGACTCCACCAGACGAGGCATGTTAAAAGCATTAGCTGAAACCGATTCAAGCAGATATCTATATTTTCCCCATTTCCTTGTTTTTAGCATTACTCATTAGCTGTGGGGTAGCCTGCTGCTGTGATAGCAGCTCACTCAGTCATTAGAGACATTGTTTAGACTTCACACAGAGATTTTTTTTCTCTTGATTTTATATTGAAAGATGTACGTTGGAAATTAAAGCAGTATAACATCCTCGGTAGTAATACGTCTGGGTCTTACAGTGATGTTTTCCCTGTCTTTTCTGTCTAATCAGAGAGTGTGACTGAGGTTCGGACCAACATCTATGTCACCAGTTTTGGACCCGTGTCAGATACAGACATGGTAAGTAGTTCGTCTCTGTGCGATAAACAGGACTGTCTGCACTGCGACTGAATTTTTAATTCACCAAATGTTAATTCACCTCTCTCACAACTCAATATTTGTCAACGTCAACACCTGTCTGGCAGCAAGACTTACTGCGTTTCAAATCGGATTTGTTCGGGAACTGGCTTTGTTTCATGGTGCTGCTAAAAGATAGTTGAATGGGAAGAAAATAGAGAAATTTCCATTGCCCTTGAGTTGAGGTCGGCGGATTTGCTTGTCAGACGGGGCACGAAGGATGACACAGTGCTGAGATTACCCCCCTGACACACACACACACACACACACACACACCTCAGCCCATCCCATCTCAGGGAACAGGCTGATGTGCAGTGTTTCGTTACATGCTTGTTTAAGGGAGGGAGGTAATTGCTAGCCAGGCAGCACAGAAGAAACGTATGTGTCTTAATCATACACACAATTGGCTCTGGCATGCAAGATGAATCACCACAGCCACGTGGCGGCACTTTGTAGTCTCTATATGCCCTAATTTACTAATGGTGAGAAGAAAACAGTGCAGCCTGTCGCATTATATGGAGCATAAAATGATACTTGAATTACAAAGTAATAATTAGCTAGGTTAACATTAACATAATCATCCCTTGAGTTTTAGGGGGAAAAGTAAGGGATTTAGGAAGTTTCCAGATATAATTTATTCATTACCACCCCAAAAAACAGGAGCAGGGCCATTTTAGTGCCTGAGAAAGGGGCCTAATTAGCATGGTATTGCGCAATAATGGCTGCTGGTAAGAGAGCGCGCATGCTGGGGGCGTTTTAGATGGAGTGCACATGCATTCAAACAGCTGTGTGCCCTACCACCAGCATTCCAAGAACTTCATCAGGACCTACCCACCCCCACCCCCTGGAAAAGCATTAGTCCCATTATATTACTGAAGACCGTGTAGTCTTGTGGAGCCATGACGTTCTGCTATATTGCTAGAATATCGAAGCAGAAAGGCTTTAAGTGCAGCAAGGTCAGAACAGCTGGTAAAAAGTGGGGTGTTTAAGTGGTTAGCTCTGCTGATGATCTTGGGCATTTCTGTTGATGACTATAGGAATATTCGTCACTTTATGAGGTCATCAGGGTAGCAATTATTCCTGCGAAGTTGTGGCCAACCTACATCTCCTACGACTTTTATTTATCTTTCTCTCTTCCATCTTTGCATCTTTTTAGTTTTCCTTCTTATTGCTTTCATTCCAGTCATCCTTTTCTCTTCCACCTCTCTCTCTCTCTAGCACTCTTATTCACCCCCCCCCCCCCCATCTATGTTTTGCTTTCTGTTTGTCCTCACGCTGCCCCCCCCCCCATTTTTCACCACTTTCGATCAGGCTCGCTTATAATAATCCGTGTCCTCCTTTGTCTTGTACCTATTTTCCTTTGCCTAACGTCCTCGTTTTTGTTTCTTTCTCTATCACTCCTCTGCCAGTCTCGACAGTCTGTCCCATTTATCATTGGACATCTCCCACCCCACCCCCATCGTGGACTTTGTCTGACGTGTGTGGCATGTCAAAATCAAGGCAAGTCTAATCTGCCCCAGGTGCTGCGTTGAGGCTTGTGAGTGCTGGCGGTGGCAGCACCAGGCCGGGGGCTCGTGCCCAAAGCCTGCAGCCGTCACGGTCCAGGAACAAGCTGAGATGCAGAGACACCGCTGGCAGCAGTGATCCTGATAGGTTCTGAGCCGGAGTTTGTCTCTGTAATTGTCTTCGTGGCATGACAAAGGCATAAGCATGTCGCTGTTCACTTCCTTTCCCGGACTTCACGTCATACATTGTTGGCTTAAGTTATCGCTCTTTGTGGCATGGTACGAGGTTCTGATGCTTGAGTGGTCATGTGGTTGTGTTTTTTGCGACCATTGACATTCCCATTATTCCTTAGATATTGTAAATATCGGAGACACAGATCTTCCTTCTTTTCAACATTGGCCATTTAGCCGTATTCTCTGCTGGCTCCCTGTTTCAGACTATTAATTGGCCATGTATTCCAGACACCAGGCTGTTTATTGGGCATCTCCACGTGAGGTTATACATAGCAGAGGCAGTCCAACTGAAAAGAGTGGAAGCTTGTGCTGTACCGGATCTCTCCTAAAGAAACAGGCTCATCAAGGCATCTCCTTTTATTGGGTTCCGTGGGCCGCCCCTGGCCTCCACATCCGTCACGCGTTCTTTCCCAAGAGAGCACACAGGCAAAATGAGTCTTTCCATAGAGAAAAGTAGAAAAGTAAAGAAGGGCAGGAGGGAGGTTAACTGAGAATTACAAGCATTGTTGCCAAGACTCTCAAAAATGCATCTGCCAGGGAAACCCGCCCTGGCAAACATTTGATCTATAATTTGCTCTCACTGTGGTGATCCATCTTATTCAGTGTGCTGGTTTTAATTTCCTTTTCTTGTCATATTATGACATGCTCACATTTAGGAGCAAATGTAAGTGTTAAAAGCTTAACAGCCAAAGTCTAGTCGAAGACAATTTGCATCCTTAATAGGTGGCATCCGCGATAGTCAGCATTTCGTTACCATAGCTACAAGTCGTTATGTTGACTTCCACAGATCCATGCTGTGTAATTGCAAAGCAACTTAAGATCCAAGTCTCCCTCATAAAGGATGTTTTTCCTGCTGTTATCTCATGCTTGTTTACTGCATTTACCCAGTCTTCTATCTGTAATGATCTTTAATTTGGATTGTGATAGATAAATCATTTATGTTTGTTAGTAAATCAGGGTTACAATTATGATTTAATACATGTGCAATCTAAAATCTGTTAAGGCTTTTGAATCTGGATTTTTTTTTAAAGTCTGCTCTGGGGTGAACCAGAAGGCTTTGTCATTTCCTTCAGTATAATTGCTGTGCAGAACTGGGGGGCATCATAAACTGTAAGGTACATACCTTATAATCCTTCACATGTCAGTCCACGGGGCTATGCATAAAAAACAGGCAGCAGGCTCAGCGGACTCATTTTTAATTTGTCAATATATCAGTGTCATTACACTTAATATTACTAAGACACAAGGAGAACTTGTCAGCTTATAGAGAAGCTAGTGGGATACCGAGGAAAGTAGAGCTCATAAAAATAAGTTATTTAAAATGAGTTATGCATAAGATCTCATCTTTCTGGCTGGCCTGTCTATTCTCACAAACAACATCTTTTAATATACACCCCCAGAGTCATTTTTATGTCATTATCCAGCCTAAATGCCCCCATACAAAGCATTTCCAGTTAGCAGCCATCATGTCACCATGTGTAGAATCCACAGGAAGGTCCGAGATCTGCTTGGATGAGCTCTGGGAATCTATAATGTTTTAAATACATGGGACCCATTTTCATCCCTAATCAAATATGATATTGATCCCTAACAGGGTGGTTCGCTTGGTCGAACAGCAACTTATATGCATGTCCGAGTCAATAAATAGTAATGGTGAAATGTTAGCTTAGTAAATCATGTGCCAGTTCTAATATGGATCTGAGAACAGATGCATATACTAGCAAAATCAGTAAAAAATCTGATTTCTTGGCTGTAAATTTTTTTGAGGATCAATTCTCACACAGAAAAAAACAGCAAAACTATAATTCATATATAGTCATTACATTAATATTTGAGCTGCCAAATATGAAATTACAGTCGTCATGTTATGTGTGATGTTATTATGGTAGTCTTGTTTCTTTTAACCAGATATTTCTGGAAATCCCTGAAGCATTGGCCTAGAACAAACTGGAGCCAAATGCGTTTTGCCTGGCAGCCAAATGCTGAAAGCCTTGAGTGCAGTGTTAGCAATGGATGATGGACAGAAAATAACATGTTGACAGGTCACATTGCCAGGAGTAAGGAGGAGTTTGTCACAGAGAGAGAGAGAGAGAGAGAGAGAGAGAGAGAGAGAGAGAGAGAGAGGCAGACAGACAGACAGAGAGAGACAGACAGAGAGAGAGAGAGAGAGAGAGACAGACAGAGTGAGAGAGCGAGAAAGAAAGAAAGAGAGAGTTAGAGCAAGAAAGAGGGAGAGGAGGGGGAGGGGACTATAGGAAAAGGACTTGGGTAAACAACAAACAACCTAATCTATAAGCAGAAAGATTAGAGATTTGCCTCCTTTCTTTTGGCTAAATCTTTTTGTTATGGCATGTAATTATATCCAGCACACCAGCCAAGTTTGGGAAGACTTCAAGTAACAGGGGCAAGTAATCCAGGTTTAATCAGGAATCAGTGTGATGAGAGCTTGATTCTTTGAATCTGTGTCACTTCTTTGCAACTGCCTTCAGTATCCTGCATGTTGAATGAATCCGGATGCAGTGCAGATGCATAGCTCAGCTGTGCAGAAGAGACCCGGTGTCACTTTTTTTTTTTTTTATTGTTTCATAGGGCTATCTTAACATTCTCATTACAATTCGTTGCACTCAGTAACTGCAGCCGGCGGTGGCCATAGGGATATGGCTGAAATCTAAACACCTCAACACCCCTCCAGGCATTATGTATAACATCTAGACTTTTTGGATTATAGCTTATAAGAGGAAAGAGTTGAGAGCAAGAATCCAAGAGTGCTGGATTTGGGCTGTAACGTTTGCCCAGTAACCACAGCACTGGAAGCCATGTTAGCAGACAAACTCTTTGATTGAAAGCCCTCCACTGGGGCTCCTGGCCATCCGAGTCCTGTCCTAACCCTAGCAGGGAGTTAGGAGACATGGGCCGCAGTAAGGATCATGTTCCCTACTGCAGCTTGGCCTCCTAGCATCAATCTACTGTTCACTAGTGGAGATTTTTTTTTTCCTTCTCCTTTTCGAACAGTCAGCTCGTTGAATAATCAGCAGTGTGTGCCGAATCACACAGGAGCAAAAAGTTCAAATTGTTGAGATAGATTGGAAAAGCACACTGTGACGTAAAAATATTTGCACACAGAGCAAAGATCGTGCTGCAGAATGAGGTGAAGCATGTCGAGGACAAGCGGACAGCACAGTGAAATTGTTGATGAGCACTAGTGCCCAATTTCCGTAGATAAACAGATGTCTTATATTTCATGCCATTTGAGTTCTCTTGTATTTCACAAAAAATCTTTTAGATTTCTAGTTTTTCACTTAAGAACCTCTCCAAATACAAGTCTATTAAATAGATAATTAAATTAACCAGTATGTTATCGAACCCCACCACCACACACTGTGTGTGTGTGTGTGTGTGTGTGTGTGTGTGTGTGTGTGTGTGTGTGTGTGCGCGCGCACATGTGCACCTGTTCGTGCACATCTGTATCTGTGTCCGTGTGTGTGTGCAGGTCACACGCCTTGCGACCATCTACACGTGTTTCCTGCCGGCACGATTTGCGCAGTACTTTTGCATCCCGGTTGTTGCTGTTGCTGCCGCACGTGTCAGGCAGCCTTGTACTGCCTGGGCTCTGCAGATAAGCCTTGTGATGTGGCTGACTTCACAGGTCTGAAAAACAGGCCGGTGAGCTTTGAGACGGCGGCTCATCCTAGGGAACCGCACACACGAAGACATTCCAAGCCCTCTCGACCAGACACAAGCCCTAAGTGACCATACTCGGCTGACATGCTCTTTTTGCTCAGATATGCCATGCTGCATTTTTGGATTGAGGAAAACAGAGACATACAGGAATCAGCAGTCAGTTTGTTTGGATTTAATGGCATAAATGATTGCTTATAAAAATAGCATATGTGGCACATTAATCTGACACCTTGACTGAACAAATTAAATGGTAGACTGATGCTTCTTTTTAATTAATTTTGTAATGCTACAGTGGACCACACAGCAGTTAACGGAGACCACATCAACACCTGAGGGAATGCATTATTAATTTGTTAGTGGAACATTCTAGGATACTTTAAGTCCTAGTAGACATAATTAAGAATGAAGACCTATGAGAAAAGAAATATGCATTATTATAGTGTATTCTGTGCTACATCAAGACTGTTGTATAATTGATTGTTGTTGACTATGTTTGGAAGTTCATCTGCATAACAGAGGAAATTTGCTCTTCATTCTCTGACAGGGGAACACATTTGGGCGGAAGCCCTGCACACACATGGAATTAAACATTAAAATCAAGCTGACATACAAACAGTCTGACATTAATTGAGTCTTCCGGATCTTTCTGCAGTTCCTCCAACATGCATCATTTTCCTGAGAAAGTATGCCTTACTTCCGCTCCATTTAAGATGAACTCAAGTGACCACATTTGCTTCTCAGCACAGCAGGCTCTGACAGGGCCATAAGCCATTCCCACTTAGCCCCCGACCCATCTCTGTGCGGCTCAGCACTAAATCAACCCCTCCGTTCACTGGGTGGTAGACAAATCCCCTAACGTTGCCCCATATTGTTTCCCCAGGGAACATCCAGCCACACGGCCATCTCTGTGCAGTCAGGGCCTTTCTTCCCAGGCCATATCTGGGAGGAAGAAGAACGAAGCCATGTACAGAGTCGGCAGAGCCCGCCAAGCTCTGGCCCAAGCCCCCAAGCACGAGTTCACTCCAAACACACACTAAATTAGGTCAACTCCAGCACTGTGTGAGGAGCAGTGAATGGGGAGGGGGGGGGTCAGGAGAGGTCATGGGGACAACTCCTTCACCCCCACGCACACTGCTTCATCTTTCACCTACTCTGGCCATGATTCTGGCAAGGAGCCGTTCAATTCGGTGCCGCACTCCTACCAGCTGGCCTGGGCTGCATCTGCTCGACTGGGTTACACTGGGCTTCAATGCTGCAGTTTTGATCTTTAACTGACAATTTGCTGGTTCTCACTCAATGGTACGTTCCTATTTGAAATGAGAGAGACAGAGAACTTACCTCAGTGAGTGACTCTGTTTCTTACACGTCAGTTCTTGAATTGATTCTCTAGTGGAAGGATGTGCTTGCGGACAATGCAATCAGGGGCTGAATACAGATGTGGGGACAACATTTGAGTCTAAGTACATAGATTAAGTTGAATATGGAGACTCTCTGCTTTCAAGTTGGAGACTGAAGTCCACTCTCACTGCAGGGAAAGGGAAGGTTTCAAGTCCATACCAATGTTTATCCCGCTGCCTCCCTTCCATTCTTTGACTCCTTCTGCAGGAGGGCTTATGCTGTTTCCACTGGGCCTTCCTTTTTCTAATTAACACTTTCCATGGGCTATAATTAATGAAATTGAATGACTTAAAAGGGATCAACTAAATGCTTAAAAGTGTATGGCTCTGGGAAAAGATGGAACAGTAATAACAGAAATGCAATTAAACTTTGTGGTGGGGGGTGGTGAGGTCCCCCAAAACACCATGCTTTAAAATTTTACAATTAGCATAGAAGTGACTGGAGTATTTTCATTAGAAGAAAGGCCATGTCACGCTCCCGTATGCTCACTTCCTCTAGGTCTTCCTCCTCTTGTTGTGCAGTCCACTTCTTTTAAAAAGAATGACACACTGGGGGGGGGGGGGGGGGGGTGGTAAGCCCTGAGTGATAGCCAGCAGGGGAAATGAATTCCCTTCACTATTCCTTTAGCATTGATCGCTTTGTAGACGTAGCTCAGAGGACCTGGCAGGAGATACGTACCACATTTCGTTTTGCAGTAGGTTAGCTTCTCTTTAAATGCACACAGATATGTCAGACAACTGACATGGAGAAGCTGATAATGAGTAGGACCAATGTCCACAGCCATAACGAACTTACCAGATCAGGGTCAAGTAAGCAACTGCCGTCATCACCAACACGTTGCTAATGGGCAGCATGCTAATTAATTACATTATATTTTTACAACTGCTGACACTGAGATGAAGTAGATTCAGGCATTCATTAAATCTGATTTGCATTAAGCACAAAGCATTTCTGTGGTAGCTAGTGCTAGAATTGATTTTGCATGCAGCTAGAGCATTTTTAAAGGCTGTTTTTATTTACACTGCTTCCAAATCAGACATTTGCTCTTTTGCAAATAAGCTTACAATAAGGGGGCTGCAAATTAAGATGCTGGAATTTTTGAAAATGTGTTATTGCTGGGGAAAAAAAAGATGTGTTCTGGGACACTAAAGCTTGTAGTTTTGTATTTCTCTTTATTTTGCTCTGCGTAAAACATGTCCTTCAGATAAATGTGTTTCAGATTGCTGTTACACTAAACCTAAGCACTTTGTCAGTTATAACTTCAGCAAAGCGATGTGTGCTAAAACATTTATGAGACATTATTATGATTATTGATCACCAACATAAATGGTTTGTCAGCTAATTTTTTATCCTTAACATCATACTTCGACATATTTCGACAAATCTGTGCCTGTAAATTGAAATAGATGTAATAGATTTGAAAGATTTGATGGATTGAAATAGTTGAAATAGATATTTACAATTATTTTTGGTTAAGATATTGTCCCCTTTTTAGTGAATCTCTTGATGCTAATTAACCCTCCAAAGCTGGTCCTTGCACGTTTTTTTAGGACACAGAATCACTTATAGGCCATCCTGGATGGTCACCGCCCAAGATGGGGCAGGGACAAAGAGCTTATCCTCATCCTCCCAGTCTCCTTAGGGCCGGATCAGACATGATACTCAGGGGTATCCTGTATTCCCCCAGTTCCATTGGAGGCCACAAAGACCCTCCAGCACAAAGCTGAACAATGGTATGTACAATATGTAATCTCTGCATTTGTGAGACAGTCGCCACAGATGAAAGAAGTCTATTCAGAGCTGAAAACAGGGCTCGCGGCGCTGCTTGTGGACGCTGCACAAAAGAAGCACAGCAGGAAGCAGCCGATTTGTAAACAGTAAAAAGTGCGCCAGTCTGCAAATCGAACCGCAATGACCACAGAGGATTTCTATGAATACTGGTGAACACTGAATCGATGGCTGCGATTGGTTTGTGAGCATTCCCATTACACACAGTGATACAGTGGTGTGTCTGATATTGGTATGAACTAGCTGCTCTCAAATTTGTCTTTACTCTGCCTTTTGAATATGACAGTGTCTCCCAGCAATGTTGGCAGGGTGCCTTGCATGCGGCTGTGGTGCTGTGGAACTGTACTGTGAACCTTCAGCTTCACTGATCAAACTTAGGCTAACAGAACACAATTTGAATATCAACAACACCACAAGCTTGTTTCCTGGGGGGAAAAAAGCAGAGTGATTTTTTTTTTTTCTATTTTCATTATGGTTCATTTTGCCTGCCCCCAGCCCCCAGCACCAGTCCTTGAAATAAAATCCTTCAAGTCATTTGTAATAAATTTGATTTTTCCTCTCACTTGTTTTCTGCCACAACATCGGAGCTTTTGGAATTTCTGATTGACTGGGCAACATAGATTTCTGTCTGTTGCTTCTCAGGTATCTTTTCCAGCAAATTGAACCTTTCGAAGCATGACAAAAGCCTCGTAAAACTCAGCTGGTATTCTGAAAAATAAAAAAGATTGGAAAAACAAAAAGTTTTAGTTTGTTGCCAAATACTCAGAGGTACAGGGCTACAGTGCTTAGCTTCCTTCTAGATGAATGCAACTCTGACATACAGCACTATAATGTAAAGAATGGATATTTAAATCATTAAAACATCACATAAACCCCAGTGGGCTTTTTTGTGAAGGCACTAATTGGTCTTTATGACATGAATGGGATAGAAATAGTTGTGAAATTTAAGCTGACAAGATTTGTTTTGGCTGTTTGTTTTCAACCAGCCTCTAAAGCCTGTGGAGAATCCATCAGTCTTGATGACTCAAGGGAGAGGTCTTAAAAATGGGAGCGATGTTCCTTACTGCGTTTGCCAAGAGAATCCCCTTCTCCACTTAGGAATGGTTTATAAAGCATGGCACCTCTTTCTGTATTGGCAATATGGTCAGAGAGATAACTCTTCAAGAAAAAAAAAAAGTTTGTTTTATGCCCGCAGCAACAGCTAAGAAAATGCAATCATACAAGGATAAACTTTGAAAAGGTGCCTTAAGAATTCCACACCGCTCAGTGATTCCACATCCGCTCAGTGCTGAAAGAAAATGAATGAATTTTTGAGGCGTAGGGCCGGGGAGGCTTCTCAACCAATTACGGCCATTTCGGAGAGTGGGCTAGACAAAAGGGCAGAGTGGCGTGTAGAGGTCACCACCTGCTCCTGGCTCGCATGCTAAAGACTAGATCTGAGCCTTTGACACTGCTGCAGGGGTCTCCCTCATGCCAAGATCAGATTCCATGGATTCAGCCCAATTATGACGCAGTTTCCAGTGTCAGGCTCAATTAGGGATGCTGGGAATGAGGAACAGGTCTCATTTTGTAACATAATTGAAAAACAATGATGTGGCATACGGGACGCCCTATGACATGACACCCCAATGAAAAGTTTAGTGTGTCCGAATTTTTTGTATTTTCCTGCCTAGTCCGACAACCCCTACAACATACTTGACATTGACCAATTAGGACGACAGTGTTCTGGCAGAGACATGGAAACGTGATGAAGTGAGGGGGAGATGCAGCTGTTGCTGTTATTTCAGTTATAGTGATTGTGAAACCACCTGATATTAAAACACATGCACATTCATTTATCATAGTATACAGTTTATGCCACTACTATTGCCTAATCTGACTTATCATAACCATCTTAAAAGACAGAAATATCATGTAGCCTGTTCCCAGCATTAGAGGGCATTAGGCCAAACAGTGTGGAGAGAACTCCAAAGTGAAATGTTCAGTGTTATTTTATTTGTTTAAAAAAAGCTGGCAGAGATGCCCTGACTCATTCTTCCTCTCTCCTTCAGGAGTATACGATTGATGTGTTCTTCCGGCAAAGTTGGCGGGATGAGAGACTGAAGTTTGACGGACCCATGCAGGTTCTCCCACTCAACAACCTGCTAGCCAGCAAGATCTGGACTCCCGATACGTTCTTCCATAATGGGAAGAAGTCGGTGGCCCACAACATGACGACGCCTAATAAACTTCTTCGCCTGGTGGATAATGGGACCCTGCTATACACTATGAGGTGAGATCTGAATGATTTATTTACATCTCCATGTAATGTGGACTGTACTGATAGCCTATACCTTTTTAAGGGTTTTTCATTCTTTTTTAATTTATTTTCCCCAATTCTTCTTCAGTTGATCACACAAGCACGAGCCTTACCTGTATGCTGCCTTCGCTTACAGTCATAAACACTGAATCCGTTCAACAAACTTCAGTTGCCGATTATCATACCACAGAAACATCTTGCCCTGCTTTTGTAGCCCAAGCAAAAGTGCCGAACACGAGACAGGAGAGGCCAGTGGTGCCTGATCAAGTTGGGCACTAATGCATTTTTAATGTTGGACGTTAAGTAGGGCTTCGGAGAAGCAGGAAGCCCCTGGCCCAGACTCCACGCTGACCCCAAGTGCTTGATGAATGAATTGGGGAATTGAATTGAGACCGGCTTGGCCTGAAGCTGTTCAGTGCAATGTGTCCAGCTGCCCGAGACAGAGCAGGGTAGGTCCACCATCCATTTTGGGCCATCCTTACTCTGAGAAAGGTTTGTATGCCCAAGCCAGAAAGGGATTCTTCTCCCCTGAAATTTCCTTTTTTTCCAGGATTTTACAAATGACCTTAAAGCCAGCAGAGAAGCAAACCACGTCATAGAGATATGCATATGACATTAGCTCACATCTCAACTAACATGGTCTTTTCTTTGTGACTGCAGATGAAATCTAATTAATCTATTATTATTGTTGCTAACAATAATAATGGCAATAACATAACAACATAATGTTTAAAATGCGTGGGCATAGAGTTGCAACATCACAAAACACAGTATATGTACCCTATCCTAAAGTTAATTTACAACCACATTTATCACAGGCTGTAAACACAATTCAAAAATCTCCAGTGTCACCTGCCTAGCCAAATTTTTGTAAGAATTTAAAACTAAACCATATTTTCATAAGTCTCTCATTTTTCAAGAAACAGGAAAAGCCAAAACAGACCTAAACCATTGTAATCAGAAGCTGTGCTGGCAAAAAAAATCCAAATAGCCAGCTGTGAAACATTCTTTCAGAGAAAAATCAGGTGGGCATGAAAAGCACGCAGTACAGTCTCCGAAGTGAAAGCACTTCAATTTGACATTGTGCGGATTGCTCTGTATATGATGATCAGCAGTGAAGTCCAGCTGCTGCACCATGTCTCAGTTCTGTATTGTGTGAGCACACACCGTTCCACTACCACTGCACCATACAATAGTGGAAGAAGAAGAGCAGCTAAAGAAGCAGTGCAGAAGAATCCAACAAACATCATTGCAAAGTCCAGAAATCAATCGCACTCTTGGACTTAATTCAAAGAGTAAAAGTCTGGATGCAGTAGCAGGAGGTATCCCAGCACTCAGGTCTAAGTTGACTCTGCTATGTTCTAGGTCTGACAAAAATTCAGCCCCCACCCCACCCCCTGTACCAATGCATTAAACATATGAATGTGTACCTCTAATTGTGAGACCTGGTAAAGAGGGGGAAGATTTTGCCTGTTAGATGACAAGAGAAATGCTGTACCTTTGGAATTAATTACCTATTTTATGTACCTAACAGTACATAATTTGCCAAGCTTTTCTGCCTTACAGCTGAATTGAAAGCTGATTTATTCTCTTTTGAGCTTATTGCCCTTTCTGCCATCTCTAGTACTGCATTTGCATCACATCAGATATAACTCTTAATCAGAATTGTAAGTCAAAGTGGAGCTCTGTATGTTATAATTGCATTTGTCCTTGGGGATTAGAAGTGTGATGGAAAGGAGATGGAAACTTCCAGTGTTTCAGCCTTATGGGTTAACCTGTCTGCCCTGCTCCCCGAGGCCAAGAATAACATTTGAATTTGGATGCCGTAATGAAAGCTTGTCACTCTTCCTTCTTTTGCTAGCAAGGAATGTTTGCATGTGCAGCCAGTGTGCCTGAGTGTGATGATCAAGGACAGTTATGTGCTGAGACATGATTCTATTGTTTAAGCCCACGATGCATGTGACAACCCCTTTCATATACTGTACAGGAGTCTGGCAAAGCCTGCTTGATTGGCTGTCATGTTAAAATGAGACAAATGGAGCAGCTTGGCTGTTTGCGTGCCTCCAGGTGGTCAGACAGGGGCTGAATCAGATAACCAGCAAACGGCGTGCATGTTGTTTGAGCATCAGAAGTTGTTGAGTGGCTTAGTTGCAAGGCAGCTTAAACTTTTTCATGTTCCTGCTAATGTCGGATATGTGACAGTCTCTTACTGGTGCTTTGTAGTTCGCACTGGATAAGAAGCTGTCCTCAAGAATAGCCTTGGTGCTCGCTAACACTCAGGAAAGGGTGACTGCACAATTATTCAGTAGGCCAAGCCAAGCCACCTTGTCTCCTCACTGCAACAAGGACCCGGGCACTGCTGCATCCCCCAAAGTGCATTCTGTCACAACATCCCATCAGTGGCTGAGAATGGTGCCATGACCCAGCCTTGTTCCTTGGAAAAACATGTGCCTTTGTTTTTTGCTGCTATGACCTATTGTTCTTAGCGCTGTATGCTGTTTGGCTCCATTTATGCCATTGCATATCTTATGGGGAACAGTTGTGCATGAAAGGGGCCAGCTTGCGAGAAGCTAAATAATTGATACTGGTTTATTGCCTCTTCACAGTCGAGCATGTAGCCAATTGCGTGTAGCTCTGTGTAGGAAAAGGCGGCATTGTTATGAGTGCAAATCTTTTCTGGCTTTGGTCTACACCTTGTTTTCATGAATTAAATACAGTGCTACATTAAGGCTGTGGAAAATGGTGCTGTATCAAAGATGAATTGCCCCTCTGCTGTGGAGTCTGCTTATTCAGTGGATGAACTTTAAGTCCTGTGGACTCCTTTTGGCTTTGTCAGTAGAAGAATGTCCTTGGTCCCACTTGTCATTCTGGTCAAGAGAAAATGCACCATGTCACCAAAAAGACAATTGTGCTATTACCAGGTATCCTAAGCTTTATTCCCGGTATTAAAGCATGTCTATCAGAGGCCAGTACTACAGCATTCCTAAACAAAGCTGACAGACAGTAGAGGAACTGTGGCTACTACTATAATCTTTCATGACAGGCATGATATAGACCAGAATTGTGCTAATGACTCTTGATGCAGGTTCATCTAAGTTAGATGGACAGCAAAGCACTGAACTGACACCCTAAGAGGTCTCCACATTGATTGCTGTGTTGATTACCATATACGCTTATGGCTAAGAACAGTAGGACAAAATGGGGGATGGGGTTCAGCCTTCAAAGGCCAATTCTCATGTGTACAGCTTGTCGTCCTTACCATGACATTTATGAATTGGCTCAATATAGCATCACTTTGATTTGTTATCTCCCCTATCTTTCCAACCATACTCAGGACTGGGATACTGTGCTACTGTGCAATAACCAAAATGCTACTGTGCAATAACCAAAATGATTGCAATATGTCAAGAGAGCTGATCTAGCACATGCTGTTTCCTTACACTGTGATAATACTGCGCAAATACCACATTCTGCGAGTGTTTGTCAGTATACCCGGGTGCACTGTTGCAAGTTTGTTTGGACTAAAATGCAAGAACACACTTTACTATCACACAAAATGAGTAAAATGTTAAAGATTGCAAGATGAGATACCTCCAAGTTCTTGAAGTTTTACTCAACAAGACTTTGGGTGTGAATTAAACGGTGCTGGATGTGCAAACACAAGCACTTCTGCTGTATCTTCTGTACTTCTAGAATGGGGAAATGTGAGGAGAGAAAATCAATATGCCAAGAAGAAACAACTCCAGAAATAGCAACAATGGAGGAATTAGTGTGACACTGAGTGTGGTTTTGTTTTTGGAAGCATGTACAATGCGGTCTCATCAGGGCGACAGGTTAGAGCCCGACCCCCACCCCAACCCCAGCTGATGAGCTGCGGACTTCTTACATGGCATCAACTGTCCCATACTGTATTTCATCTCATCTTGCCCAGTCATAGCCTAGGGGGGCTAGAGCACATGGGGGATGCAAAGTAATTGCCTGTAAAGACATATAATAGAACAGCAAAGCAGAATGTGCTCCCTCTTTCACATTCTCTCTCTCTCTCTCCTTTTCTCTGATTCTCACACAGCATGGCTTATCTCATCATACAGGTGTGCTCATAAAGCAGGAGGAGTAGCGAGTAAGAGGGAAACAGCCCCAGAATGTTAGGGCTCAAGCAAATCAAAGGCATTTTCACAAGAGTCCTGGTCTTTGGATGTGTGTTTATGAGTTTTGTCATTTCTGTTGAGCTCAAGGTGGACTCATGTCATCATACTCTCTGGACAGGGACTAAATGGCTACTATTCATGCTGCTTTGACCTGATCTAGGTCACGCCATGCAGAAAAAGGCCATTGAGGCAGAGACAAACAGTGGCACAATGCATCCACAGAGAAGCGCAGCATGACAGCAAATAACATTCATTAAAAGTGAAAAAAGGAAATATATATAAAAAGTTGGGCTCTTTCAATCTATTCCTTTCTTGAGCACAAAAGAAAGTGATGAAGGAGCAGAAAAGTGGTGGTTTAGCACCGTAGCACCACACACTCCTCCAGCTCCCCAGCAGAGCGTTCTCCATACGGCCTAATTGATCAGTGTGTCCTTGCAGTCAGCGTTTAGCAGATGTGGAGGCCGGTAATACGTGCTCGAAGGTGCTCCATCCATTACAGGTGTGAGCTGAACCGACAAGGTGGGCGAACACAGGTGGTGCTGCTGCAGCCCACCCCTGCCCACTTCGGGTTGGCATATGTTACACCCCCTCCCCATTAGACAAGGTGCGATTAATGGAGGAGCCCGTTTTTGTCCTTTCCAAGACATGTCAGTGTGCATTTCTCCCAGAGCCCAGATGAAAAGAACCCGTCCTGGAAAGTGGCAGAAGGAAATTAATGAGGAGAGGGACTTGAAGCTGTGATTTTGGGGGGGTGGGGGGTACAGTGTCAGCCAACTCCTCGCATCAGTCTGCTTCCGTTCAGGAAACAAATGGCCAGTAACAAGCCGGAAGAGGTTGGAATGAACCGGCTGCTGTGGGCTCCCCCTTGGTTTCTCATATTAAGGGCACATCTCAAGTGCGTGGGCATGCTCGTATCAGGGGCTGAATCTGCCTTAATAGGCCATTTGATGTTGAGTGAATTAGACCAATACTGATGTAGAGTTCACCAGCAGGGCGTTTTTAAGCGCCAGCATTCTGCTTCAATTATTCAGGATGAAAATAGCCCTACCATTTTTCCAGTTGCATTTGAAAAGTTCCTCTGTGCATCACAGGAACATATATTGAAAATATGCCCAGAACTATGATACAGGGATGGGATGGTGGTATTTATCAGTGAGCTTAATTAAATTGGCTCAATATGGATCGTTGACTCAAGTTCCCCTGACAAATTGGTGTGTATGGCGTACTCCATTATATTGCTTGGCATGAAGCGAAACAAACAAAGGTAGCCCTTGTCGTCCTTTGGCCATGTTTGACCTCTTGGAGAGATGTACATCCTGTCTAGGCAGCCAGCCATGGCAGTTCATCAGCCTTGGACTAGATAGTGGCGGGAGCCTTGATGAGGGCAGCCTGCCTCTCCTTCACTAGCCACACCCTATCCTGAGTTGGCCCCGGTCCAGAACTCGATACTGGGCTGCTCAGGCTAGGATTTAATTGCACATTTGGAGATATAAGAGGAGCTCTCTTTGGATCATATCGGCAAAGTGCCGCCAGACAGCCAATACTGATGTCTAACCCTCCTTGAGTGGGAAGACAGTCCCAGCAGCTGGGGTGGAGGTTCAGGCACACTGCAGGAGTTGGAGGTGACAAAGGGTGGCAGGCAGGAATGGATCCTCAGTCCAGTGGGCTTTGAGTCTGGAAGGTAGCTATTAATTGCGACTGCTGAGTAATTGTGGCACATCAGGAGGGGGTGGGGGCAGTGTCTGAGGGGCTGTCCTCTTGTGGAGTGCTGCATCTAATAGAGGACATGCTGTTTGTTTGGGTCCTGTGTTCACCATTGGTGGTCATGGCACTGCAAGTGACTCTATACAGAGCCAGCCTTCCCTTTTATCAAGTATAATATTTTCCATTGCAATAGTTTCTTCTGAAGATTCTAAAAACATTTTCTGTGTATTTTGGGTTTTCAAGCACTGCAATGCAGGACCTCAGGACACTCAGAATGTATATGATTACTTGAGGTTTATAGCAGGGGAATACCACTGTGCAATCTCAAATCAATGTGTTTTGGCAATCAAAGTTAGACCTTATACTTAATGTTAAATTGAATGTATATATTACTCTCTTTGTGGCAGAATGTCAATAAAATCTATATTTCCTTTTTAGGAATTGGGGATGTTGCCAGTGGATGGGCCAGGAATGAGCCCTGACAAATTCACTGAGTCAGCAGCTTTAATATAAAGATTTTCAAAGCCACTTAAGAGAATCCTTGGAGATACTAGTCATTTAATGGATGTTTAAAGTGCAGTTTGAAGACGTGAGACTTCATGACATGCCAGGAGTGTATTGTAGCACTTCGTTTAAAAGCACTTGAATGGGATTGTAATATTGGTGCAGGGCAAAAGTGAATAACGGAAATACAGAGGGTTCCAAGCCCAAGCCTATCATTTGGCATTGCCCTTACTTCTACCTGACTTGTGTTCAAGAGAAGTGCACTGAATAAGACAGAGAGCACTAACACTAACAGAAGATGCCCTTTTGTTCTTTGGATTACTGTGCAATGTATTAGTCATGCAGGAAGTTTGCACTGGACTCAAATAAAGCAAAAAAGGCATATAAGCAATAATAAGCACAACACTAGTCTTCAAGTCCATCAGTCTTCTACCACTGTCATTCTCAGAATGCTAATGAAGACCTAGGCCCTAAGGTTTCATTTTTAATGATGTTTGTACATTCTCAGTTGAACAGCCAGAGAATTTAAATCACATTTCTTCATCCCAGTTATGATGTTAGTAATAGGTCCACAGCTCCTTGGAATAAGCGACAGTCCTCCCATCCGCGTCCAAGACACAGGTGCACACACCAAGCCTTGTGAGCAGGTAACAGACACCCCACTCTGATTATTTCAAATGTGGGCTACATGGTGCTGCACCCCAGCTGGCCTCTGCCTAGCCTAGCAGCCTCTGCAGCCCGAAGCCCGTCTCCTGTCTGACTGGGAGTTGAGCTAATGAGGCCTATGAATGCAGAGGACAGCATAGCTAGGGAGTATGGGGGATCCTGAGGTTCCACCTCATTGACAGAATGAACGATCAACATGTACTGTAACAAGACATTGTTAAGCTCTATGTGGTCAAGCATCCTTTGATAAAGGTTCCAGCCTCTAAGATCCAACTCCGAGCTTGGGTGGAGCTTCAATTATGCTAAATCCCCTGATTTCCTCTTGCATTTCAAGTGGTATCCAGATGCTGTTTTGTCAGAAGGCCTTTTGAAACACTTTTAAAACATTAGGCATGTGATCTGATGTCGTCTGTGTGAAAGTCTTTGAAAAAAGAATACTATTTCAACCCTTATTCAAGTATTCCAACCCTCCCTCATTATTGTAAGGGAGAGGGTACAGGTGAGCTGAACAGACAGGTTTTCTCAGGAAATCATAGATCAGGAAGCTGCTCAAAGTAGCCTGTCCTGTAACACAGACCACAAGTACAGCCATCCTTTGCCTCATAACAATTTGGAATATCTGATTAGCTCAAATTCATATAGAAAGATTTCAGCAATGAGTTCAGTAATCTGTAGTATGACAAAAGGTGAATAGTCTCCACCACCATTGCCAATATTCTCACTTACAACATAAAAAAGACCAAAAAAAAGGTTTAAATCCTTAACAATCATTGCCTTGGAATTTTTACTATAGCCATTACAGCCCTAGAGCAGTCCAATATTACAGGTTCATTATTGCCTTTTGCAGTATGTGGTTCATTTGCCAACTCTACCCTTCTACCCTTACATCTTATTACAGCAGTTCACTTCCTCCATTCTAGGCTTCTTACATGATTATAGAATGTCCTCCAATGTCCTCAGTAAGTACACACAGGTTAAAAGTATGAAGTCATCAGAATATTTCTGATGACAGTCTACAGTATGTGTTTTACAAGGTTTTACTAAGATGTCTTCAGTAGATCCTTGGTAGCCACTTTTTGTTAAGCAACAGTTTTTCAGATGCACTTTTCTCTTTCCATGTGGTTCATAAATGAATTTAACATATGAACCATATTAACATATCAACTATTTGAAAGATAATGCTCTACATTTAAAGAAGACAAAGGGCAGGTTCTGTCAGTATGGGGTTGTAGTTTTTGTCTTCCCCCAAAATCTTTACTTTGAACAGCTTTCCGTCAGTGGACTTTATAATGTCTTCCGTAATATTCCACACAAATGTGCTTTGGATGAAGCGGGGGTGGAGAAGCATTCCTTTGCAAAGCAAGAAAATCATATTTTTGAATAAAACAGCCATACTGCAAGAAGCATTCCTTCCCTTCTAGGAGACTAAAAATAAGGTATTTTGCACCAGGTTTCCAAGCAACAGGTCCCTGCCGCAGGCCAGCATGATACCTGTCGATGGCCCTGAACCCCTCTGCCCCTGCAGCTGCTTGTGTCATGCGTCTCCCGCACCTTCAGCCAGCTAGCAAATGCCCCGCCCCTCACCAGCACTACCTCTCCAGCAAGCACAGGCCAATGAATGGTCACTTGGTGCAGCAGCAGATTAATTGCATGACATGCAGCTAGGCTGCTTGATTCAAAAACCTTACCGCGAGTCACTTCTAATAACGGTAATTATGGAGATCGTCTGGTGCTAATTGCCACACCGCGTGTCGCGAACTGCATGGGGCTTGTTTCTGAGCCCTGCGCTAAGCACAAAATGAGCCCGAAAAATGCTCCTCGGTGGATATTCCACTCGCCAAGTCCCAACATTACACAGTGAACATAGCTGTCAAATCTAAGGTTTAAAGCTCCAAGACTCTTATTTCTGATGTCAAAGGAGACAAAAGCAGGACATAACAAATCCCCTTTGGCGTTCAAAGCCCACTCTCATTAAATAGGATGAGCGTCTTGACTCAAAGTTGATATCGTGCATTTTGACATCACTGAGGTGACCTGGCCCACAGTTTCTATGGGCAAGATAGGGTGGTAAGATCCGGCTGCAGATGGGTGAACATGGCGAGGGGATTTTTTTTTTTCTGTGCTGATGAGTCAGTATGAGATCTCGGTGAGACGCCTGTGTGTAATTGCCTGGCCAGAGAAGACAAGCCTGGAAATGAGACTCTCACTAAGGCAACAGTGAAGTGTTCACGTCCACTGACCTTGAAAACAGCACGAGAATAAAACCTTTCATTCTGCGTGCTGCTGTTAACCAATTGGGTCCAATGAAGCGGTCGGTCAGCTGGCTCCACACTGAAACCTACATTTCCGCTTGTTTCACTATTTTATATTTGTTGAGGGGTGACCTGTATTTTGAGTCATTTGGCAAACTGCCACAATGCTTTTGTCAAGATTGAAACCGGTGAAAATAGGTAATGGTATGAGATTAATCTAAGACAATTCAGCTGGCCGATGTATCCTGGTGTGAATGAAAGTTCAAAGCATAAACTGCTTTTCAGTTCATGTACTTCAGCATGTCCTGAGTCTATTGCTTGACTAATAATGAGGAGAATGGAACAGTTATCCTTGCAATGGCAGATATGTCCGTTTACACTACACAAAAGCTCAACAGTAGACTACTGACAATTCAAAAAAGTGCTCAAACTTCTTCTAGCTTTTCACACTCCTCCAGCCAATTCCCATGGTGTTGTCATCTTTGAAGCAAACTGCGAACCTTGCTCCCCACTCCCTGTTTGTCACTCGTCCTCCTTGTCTTGGATTGACAGTCCCCTGTGAACACTGGCTGGTGAGTAGCAAAGCCAGTGTACCATTTCCCAGAGCTGTCATCATTACAGTACAGCACCACGGCACAGTGGGAATCCTGACTCGCAGTCTCATTGATCATCCTCCGACTTCTAAACCCCACCCCCCACCCTCGCCCTTCTGAGACAGCAACGAGGCCAACGAAGGTGGTGGCGCTGGCCCGATTCCAGGTTCCTCAGCATGTCAGGAATGCTCGCCAACCCTTTCACCCACAGAGCCAGCCTAAGAGAGGCTCTGCCTGGGGTCAGCATTGATGAAGAGTATATTTGGAGGAGTGGAGCTCTGCTGACAGCAAAAGAGCTGACAGATTGACGGGCACTAGGGTGGCCTCGAAGGCAGGCGGTGGGAGAGGATTCCTTTTGGACATGCGCACTATGAAGGAGAATTGAGATTCCTTTGAAGCAGTGGTGGGTTGGGGATCACTGAGTGAATCATATCAAGTGGTCTTGCTGAATGTCTTTAAAATCCTCATCTAAAATTGGCTCAGGAAATGAGCGAGCTGCATAGGCCTTGGAGATTTCCATCCGATTGGGTAGAATAGTAAAGTTTGATGCAGCCGATGCCGTGGTACCTTTATTACACAACAGATCTCGTGATGCAGAGAGATGTTATGGATAGGTATGGGTGTAAGTAGTTTGTTCTCTTATGTGCGTGTCCTGTCCCTTCCAGAGCTTGATACAGAGATTTGGTGCTTCCAGCTGAGGTATTGGCAGGGCAACTTATGACAAACAAAGCGTATTGGCTCTTTGGATACGTTCTGCTGGGAAGCTTGCAAAATTGTGCTCCCAGGGGGGCTTTTTAGCGCATAGTTCCTGGGTTGGTGGCACACCAGGAGGTATTGGGAGGCCCCAGGAACCTGCTGGATACTCGTTAATTAATGTCAGTGCCGCAAAACTGCTTCTCTAGCCGCAAGTACAGTAATTTGCAAGGCCGAGAACATCATAACCATTATGTCAGCAGATTACCCAGGAGGCACCTTATCTCATTAAGCACTTAAAGGTGCGGGGGAGGAGTTTAGGAAAGAGACACAGGGCAAAAGTGCCGACTCCGGAATTGGCCGAGCTCCTACACTGTACAGAGTGGATCTTACACACTGCAGCCTCTGTAGGGAACAAGCCTTGCAATATGCAGCTGTGAGATTCAGTTTTTCTAGGTCTGTGTGGGTTTTTGTTGTTGTTTTTGTTGTTGTTGTTGTTGTCGTTGTTGTTGTTTTTCCAACTGTGTGGGATGAGGAAATCTTCTGCTCTGAATTTTAGTGCCTCTGTGCCTTGCAGATGTGACCCAGTTCTGTGTGATTACAGGCAACATGCCTGGTTTTAGGGTCTTCGGTACCCCAAAAAAGTGCAGCCTTTCCTCGATGTGGGCAGAGCTGTACAACTGTTCATGTCAAATCCGTGAACATGCAGCCACTGGGAACCATCTAGCTTTATAACGGCATGTAATTTTTTCCCCCCATGCCTTTGTAAGTTTGGAGCTCTTTTTCACAATCCCCTCCATCAGCCGAGCGAGTTCAACACAGACATCGCCACTTCGACAGCGCTGCATTTTGTGTTTGGATACTTTTTTTTCTTCTGTTCCTTTCTTTTCCCACACTACCCAGCTCAGCAGCTTTGTGCCTGCCAGAAAACTTTTATAGCTTATTCTCCTGCCCCTGGAGGGCGGTTAGGCAGAGGTGTGGGATGGACAGATGGCTTCACTCGTCCACTCAGTTTGCTGAGCTGCCTCACCTGGCCCAGTGTAGTGGAGCAGAGACAGCTGCCATGCACCATGGCTACAGGCACTCAGACGAGAGGAGCAGAGTTACAGTGTTGCAGACAGTGGTACAAGTGAACCCTGTTGTGATTAGTAGAGAGAAAATAGTCAAATGAAGAGAAGGGTGGCTCATTAATGTGTGTGTGTGTGTGTGTGTGTGTGTGTGTGCGCGTACGTGCGTGCGTGCGTACCTGTTTGTGTGTGTGTGTGTGTACGTGTGCAAGCATGGACGTGTTTGTACGTGTGTCCGTGTGTGTGCGTGTGCATGTGTGTGTGCACGCATGTGTGTGGAACAGTGCTGTCATTCCCATGTCTCAAGTCTGATTCAAGTCTAAGGCAGTTAGTTCAGAGTCCAAGCATGAATCATGACAGGTACTGAAGTTCCCATCTGTAACCAGAACTCGAGGTCTAATCTGAGCCTGAGCTGGCACGAACATTTTTAGAAAAAAAAATTGCTGATCACACCATCCAGATGTTTTTTTCCTTATTTATTCCTTGCTGTTAGTTAACCAAGATGTTACCCAAAATAATAATTTCCTTTTTCCTATTTCTTCTTCCAATTTCTATAAATGCCATTGTTTGTTCTGCTTTTGTGAACTACCTTGTCAACGACCTTTCAAGTTTGCCCAGTGTAACATACAATGCGCATATACATACTGCATATTTATGAGCTCGTGCACTTTATAAAAGATCAAACGTGAAAAGCAAGCTTCTGCTCAGATGTATGTGTTATCATCTCATTAGGACATGTTGGTGCTGACAGGAGCGGTAAATTCAGTTTTAAAAAATATATGTATCTGCAAAGCTTTTTTAAATCTATTTACATTCTGCTGTTAAAAACCAAAAGCACATTAAGAACTGCAATTGGTTGGAATGTGTTATTACTTGAACATCTTTGGAACATAATTTCCAAAACTTGCATTCTCTGTTAGTCAGCTTTTTATTAATCTTTTTAAGCAGCTGCATAAAGATTATATTGGTAATTAAAGGCACCCTACAGGAATTAAAATAATAGCGAAATGTATGATCACATTTTGCCCATAAAATTTATTTTTAAATGGATTTTCTGAGTCGTGATAAGCCATGTATATTCAGTAGATCAATGAATCAATTTGAGAAGAAAATGTTATTGTAAGTTGCAAGTTTTCTACTGTTCTTGGAAAAATCTAAACAACCTTACTACACATCTTTGACATATCAAAATACGTATAGTACAGCAGGCCTTTGAAATATCGATCGGCAGTGCTTACTAAGCTTAGAATAGTGTACTGTCTCTCACAATTTATCTCAAACGAGTCCAACCTCAAGTCATGACATAAGGATTCCAAGTGCGAGTCAGAAGCCTGTCAAGTCCAAGTCCCAAAAATTTGCAACTAATCGGACTCGAGTCTCAGCCTTGCACTCTAATACTACGGCACAGCTGTGGAGGCTTGGCTAAAGCGGCAGTCTCCCGCCGTAACTTGATTTGCTGAAATGCTCCGAGAGCAGGCTGTCACGATAAGGTTGATTGGGTCAACAAGTAATCAAGCAGACGAGGGGAGGGTAGAGGCACGCCAATCCCCAGGGAATGAGCCTGGGGGTGAGGCTCAAAAGGGGTTGGGGTTGGGGCTGCCTGACCTCGGAGGAGAGAGCAGAGCTTGCTGACCATGCACACACGCACACACACATACACACACACACACAGAGAGAGAGAGAGAGAGAGAGAGAGAGAGAACGAACAAATGAACATTGATTCATCTAGCATGGTCATTACACTCACACGCCTGAGCATTTCAGACTCACAAAGTAAGTTACACAGGCACATTACAACCTTTCATCCCAGGAGGTATCACTCATGTGAACACAGTCACCATGTTTTAAACACTCTTATTTTATACATGCAGGCTCCCCATCCTTTTCCATCACTCTGGGTAACCTCACACAACCCTGCCACTGCCCCGATGATGCCCACTAGGGGACCTCTGGCATATTCAGATGGCAACGTGTCATTCTCCGGAAGGGGGGCGGCACAACCATGCAAAGTGTCACCTGGAGTCCTTCCCGGACACACGTGGAGGGAATGACAAACAAGCTAACATTACCCTCCAGTCATAAAGTGCATAATGTAGCGATATGACTTTGATTCACTTCAGAGAATCAAGCTCCGATACTTGCTAATTAACAGCTTGGAGGAGCTATTTATAGTTTGCTCTACCCTGTCAAGAACAGCACTGCATAACAATGCTAGCTTGCAACGGTATGACTCGGGTGTTCTTCTGCAGCATGTCATATTCTGTACCCCTGGTGTTGAGCTCGTACCTTTAGGGATTTTAACACACAACATATAGTGCAGCTGAAATCTAAAGGTATGATTATTCTTTTGTCCCTACTCATGGACTAAGGACTTTAAAAAGTGAGGGAGTTTTAAGATGAGTCCTGCCTTTCTTTGTGTCACACGTAATCTTATAACACGGAGCTGCAAGTCGCCACAGACACGTGATCTAAACAAAATAAACGATGACAGCGTGTCACTCTGCGGTGCCTCCTCTGTGACTAACGGCCCCAATAAACAGATGTGCTATCTCACTCTTATTCTTTCTCCTCCTTCTCACCCCCCCTTCCCCCCACCCCCTTGTTCTTGCTCTCACTTTCAGATTAACCATTCATGCTGAGTGCCCCATGCATCTGGAAGATTTTCCCATGGACGCCCATGCCTGCCCGCTCAAGTTTGGAAGCTGTAAGTGTTTTAAGTGTTTACTCTCTCTCTCTCTCTCTCTCTCTCTGTTTTTTTTTTTTTTACTCTTCCCTTTTTCTTTTCATAGACACTGTCTTAGATCTGCAGCTGGTTTGCTATTCCACAAGTGGCCCTTAAAGCACGTAAACACCCTTGCCAGCTGCATACAGTATGTACTCTATATGGCCCCCGCTTGAACTGACTGCATGCCGGTGTCAGTGTTTGGAGATTAACCTGAATTTGTTTGCATAAAGGGAGCTGAGATTAAGAGCCTTCACCTGAAAGCAGGCCTCTATATCTGCCCATACCAGTCTGTCCTCACGTGCTTAACCGCAAGGGCTGATCCAGAAACATTGTGCCTATTTGGAGATCCTTTAACATGACCGACAAGACTCTGCTACAGGGCCACAATGCTGCACAGTTCAGCGCAATTCGGTGCACAGTTCAGTGCTATCCCAGGTGTACAGTTCAGTGCTATTTCCTTCCATTTGTCCAGGGCTTAATAGGTTCAATCAGGTGTGTTGGTGCTCACTAATATAAACAGCCTTTGATACAGCGTTCGGAAACCTGCAAAAGTTAAGTGCCAGATATTTAAAACTGGTTTACTCCATAAATACTTGACAGTCCTGCTGTTGCTGCGCTCCTAGAGGAAGAGCTGCAGTCTTTCACACAGCTGTTGGGCAGTACATTTTATACCCTCACAGAGCTTCAAGCACAACCAGAGCCCATACTGCCTGCTTGAACCAGGTTCAAATAAAACCGTCTGCACATTGGTACTGCTACGTACATGCTGTGGCAGATGGTATTACGGATAGTTTCTGATTTATAAGACTTCCTATAATAGCTAGTGTGACTACAGCATTTAAAACCAAACCACAATAAAGAGGCAACGTCTGCTATCAGGCATCACTAAATGTCTTACTGCATGATGTAAGATACCCCCCCCCCACCCCCCACCCCTGTCATATCAAGGGTTTCATCAAGGGCCGGCTCAGATCAAATGGGCGATAGCACAACGGCACGATCACGATAGCACAGTTTCACATTCGTAGCTCACAGATACAAAAGACTCCATGCACTGGCCGATCCGGTGTCAGATTTCGGAGGTTTCAGAGGTTCACGCAGTACTCTTCAGGCTCATTTCAGGCTGGGTACAGGTAAGACATAGCGCTGTCCTCCCTGCACCACGTTCGCCATCTCTACATAACACAGACATAACTGAGCTGATGCAGCCTGCATAGCATGGTACTACACTAGATTTATCTTAGTGTCTTTAGCAGAAAGCTCCATCATCTGTTTTAATATGACCTTATATGATACCAGTTGCATTAATTATACATGCAAAGGATACAAAGACTAAAGCACTATGATTTGTAGTATTCAGTGATCAGCCGAGACAGAACAGAAGTGCGTGTATGTAAATGGTTTTGCACAACTGCAGGCATGTTGGTGGCACGAGAAAAACAGGCTCAGTGAATGGGACTTAAAATGCATGAGACCACTGTCAGATGTCATGCGGCACACATTGCTGAAGTGAGTTGCAAACACACTCAAATTAGGTAAACAGTCAAAAGCACTGTTCCTGACTAACAGGCCATAAAGGCAACCTCATTAGGATGTATGATCAGATCTAGAAGTAAGCGAATGTAACTCTGTAACACCCCCCCCCACCCACCCAATAGTTTCACTCTGAAATAGTTTACATTAATAACATAGCCACTGACTCCGAAGATCACCGTGACACAGCGGTCTCGGTGGCATGAATAAAACATAATGCCTGGGCAATAAAACAAAAGGCCTCTACTTCTAGGCATTCGGCTGCCAACCCCCAACAACCCCCCACCCTACACCCCCTACCAGCCCAGTTCTGTAGGGCACGGCACGGGGGACACTCATTTGATCTCCCTGCCTATCACCGGAAATCGGCCTGAAAGGATGATGCACAATCGGCTCCTTAACACAACACTGTACGGTCGGCAAGTAATTAGAAGCTTTTGTTAACGGCTGCCAATTACAAGCATGCTCCCTCCCGCCTCTCCCCCGTGTGTGCTGGTTCCCTAATCATTCCCTATTCCTTTTCCCCTGTCGCTCTGCCTGTCAAAACGAGCTTGGCAATCACATGGTGCTTTTTTAAAAATACTTTCCAAACTTCGAGCAAAGTAATTTTTTTTTATTAACTGAAACACGTATTATCCCACCAGTACCGTCGGACATATGCAGCAGACCTATTTGTTTCTTATATGTGGCACAGAGCCATATACATTCAGGGGTTTTATTTTTCTGAGGGAGAAAATTCTTAATCGGCCCCTGTTTGAAATTGTTTTTCTTTCTATTTGTGTCGACGTCTTTTTTTTTCCATGTCAAAACTAAGTGTATTATGCTTGTCAACATATGTGCAATGTGCCAGAACCACAAAGTGCTAGGAGCCCTGCTGCAGCAGCAGAAGTGTGTAGAACAATCGTCCTGGAATTAAAAAGCCATGATGAAGAGGGGAAATAAGAACCTTTGAACATAATGGCTATCTGAGAAAAAACAACTGAGCTGTTCAGAATCTGAGCTGTCGTGCGGGTTAATGCATTTTTACACAGGTCTGGTTGTATGACTCAGTCGTTACATGGTTCAAACAAGCTTCACATGTAGAATATCTGAAAATATTTCACACCTATCAAATTAATAGATATAGCGAAACGTCAGCTAAATATAAAGTGACTGGACTTAGGGGAAGGACGTTCCTATTCAGGTTAATACGAGGATCACTCGAGCTATGTTATAAGCAATAGAATCCAAAGAAGCGTTCATTTGAAATCTAGGATTTAGCTCTGAGAAACTGTAGTGGTCCCAACCCCCCACCGCCCCCAACCCTCCCTCCTCAACCACAACCACTGGCCAGTGGTCATTGGCCCTGCTGATCCAAACCTTTACTTGATTCGTATTCTTAACCCACATTTTCTCTGTCCAAAAAATTTTACTAGAGAGGATTTTTATGATTAACGCTGTTTGGGCAATCAGTAGATTGTGGGCTTTTACATGGGAATGACTAATATTTCAGATTATATTTCATAAGCAAAAATATAATTGGGTAAATACAGGAAGTGTATGTCACAGCAAACAAAACTGCTACAAAACTGTTAATCCAGTAAATTTGAATCACTCATAATCAAGTGATAAATTTGTCTGACAGTTACAACAAAGTTTCTCTCCTTCTCTTTCTTCCCTCTCTCTGTTTCTCTGTCCATCTGTCTCACAGTATTTTGGGGTTAATTGAGTTTTAGCTCAGTGACTAAATTGAAGGAGCTCGTCGCTCTGCTTGCTGAAAGCTGGTGACACCGTTTGACCTTTTCCCTCCCAGCAGGTCCCCCATCAGTGGGATTTGCTGTAAATAAGCCTTTCTGCAAACACTGGCAGCCTTTGCCCACTCAAACTATGTATTTAATGTCTGAATAATACACTTCATTACCAATTACAGTTCATTATGGATGAAGTGGCATTAAAGCTGATGCTTTCAGCCTTTGATTAATGGCCTTCCGAAAGAATAAAACAATAACTTTTCTCACTGGCCATCAAAATTTAATTAGCAAACCGCAGCCTGGTGTGTGAATTATATTTCTGATGCTAAGCCTCTTTTTTTCCTCCCCTTGTATCAAGGCCACTGGTGTGTGTGTCTGTGTGTGTGTCTGTGTGCGCATGCATGTACTGTATGTGTGTGTACGTATACTGTGTGTGTGTGCGTGTGTGTGTGCACGTGCATGTACTGTACGTGTGTGTGTGTGTGTGTGTGTGTGTGTGTGTACGTATACTGTAATGTGTGTGTGTGTGTGTGTGTGTAAAGTGCAAGTTTTTGTATTTGCTCATATACCATGCTTTCCCTTTTCCCCAAAGTTACTTTGTTTATGTAGGAATACCTAGGTAGCATTTCTCTGATTATATACCTTGAATCCAGTGCAGCACAATGATAATCTAATAAAAAAAACCCAGCAGCCCACAGGCCGGCTGTATTAAAGTTTCATTGAGGCTGCTCTCAATGAGATACATTTATTCATACTGATTGTTCCCTTTTTTTCATGAGCTTTGTTTTGCGCTACCATGTGAATGAGCCATTAGCATTTGTCGGCCCTGTTACGGATTCATAATGGAGTGCTCTCCTTTTCAGACTGCATTTTAGAGCAGTTAGATCTGTGTACATTTTTTAACACAGTAGAACAACGGCAGTAACTACCCAGCACTTCATTATATTTTCTGTATCACAATTACATATTACGAGATTATGGATTACAGTCATATCACTTTCTGAACCATAGTAGTTACATTGGGACAGGAAAGCCATTAGCCAAAATGGCAGTCATACTTCACCTTTGTGTTCGCTATACCCCCTCAAGTATAGGTAGGCAGTGGCACATGATAAAGTAAGCCAAAGAATTTGTGCTTTTATGCAGTTCCATATAAACACTGTGATCTATCTGATCAGGGTGTCTCCAGAACATTCCCGCTGTTCTCACAAGAATGTCCTGTGTGCGAGTGACGGGGATGCTCCCTGTGCTCTGTCTCCCCCAGATGCCTACACCAACAACGAGGTGGTCTACATCTGGACAGCGGATGATGAGAAGTCAGTGTCTGTGGCCCCCGACGGCTCTCGCCTGAACCAGTATGACCTGCTCGGCCATGTCATAGGAAAGGAGACCATCAGCTCCAGCACAGGTAGCCTTCAACAGCAGGTTCTCACTGATCCCTGGTCAGTCGGCCCATGAACCACAATCCGTGGCTTGTGTTGAGGTTAGAATGGTGGAAGGTGGGACTCAGATGATGTAAAAGGGCCCAATGATTGAGACAGACTCATCAAGTCATCCAAGCAAAGATTTTTGCAAAGACTCACGTAGCATTGCCGAGTGGGTGGGCTGAGGAGTTCAGTAATTGATCATGTGACTCCACATGAAAGTCTTTTGATAAATCTATCCCTTGGGTCTAATGCAGTTTGCATCACAGAAGTCTATAAAGGATGCTACAAACCAATTATGTTGATAAAGCTTACTGTCTATCAATGTAAAATAGAAGTTCTTTCTGCCAAGGAATACACTAAAAACTTTCTGCAAAATAGAATTTAGGATTAATGAAGGTGCTAACACAAGTTTCCTTTGAGGTCGTTTGTCACACATTGGAGGATCATTCACCTTAATTTAACAAACATGTTCATGTTTAGGCATGTCTGTGATCCTCTGTTGATCCTGCAGAAAGGACTTTTTAGCAGTTCCCTTAGAAATTTTCTTTTGCGAAACCTCTTTTTTCACTTCACAGGCCTGGATGAATTCATTTTTTTTCACTCCCCTCCTTTTCTCATTGCTAGATTTATTTATTTATTTATTTATTTGTCTGTTTAGTTGTGCTGGCCTGGCATACGCTTACAAATTCCATTTGTGTCCATTTGGAAAGTAATTTATCTAGCCTGCTTTGCGAGCAAGGAGCTCATCGATCGCTTTCTGCTGCAGTTATTGGTGCCACTGCATACCCGATGCGGATGTGTGTGTGCGCGCGTGCGTGCGTGCGTGCATGTGCGCATGCGTGCGTGTGTGTGTTTGTTTGTGTGTGTGCGTGGTTTTCTGCCAGCGGAGGGTGTTTGTCACCAGGTTGCCGTGTGGTGTCACTACCTCAATAGTGTGGACGTGTGAAAAATATATAAAAATAGGGGGAACAAAAATGGTGGACTGCTGCCCAAAACACTGTTTTGCCAACCTCATCTTATATAGCCCGCCTCCAGAGGGCAGAGCAAAGGACGCAGGCATCTCACAGCCCTCTCTGACACGATGTCGGATGGGTAATTCTCCTTGAATGAACGCATCCATACATTTCTGGGGCTCACAGTCTCAAAAGTGTCTTCCCAAAACTTCGACTGTTGCCCACAGCTGCACCATTTTATCTGAGCGCAGCCACTCTGACTTAAGATTGAAGCATGCATGAATTTGTAGGGGGAAAAACCTCCCAAATTTCTGCCTCTCTAATATGGAAATGCTCCACACTGCTGTACAGATAAGAACCCTTGGAGGTGAAATGTGGGGTGGGGTGTGTGTGTGTGTTTGGGGGGGGGGGGGCTGTCAACCTTCTGATTGAAACCAGGCCTAAGGTTCATTTGAATTGGCAGTAAATTACAGCCCATGCCTAGTACCAAAGTGGTTGATCAGTCATTCATTTGATCTTAAATTCTTATTGCCTAGGCTTCTCCTCTGTGTCCCAGACAACCCAAACCCTTCCTTCACAACCCCAGTTAGGCTCATTCTACCCCAGACGAAACACATGGGTGACAGGGGGTAGCTCAGTACCATTACCAGGAAGACATTGTCATCGCGAAAAAGAGATACCATCCGAACCATGCTTTTTTGTTGCCGTAATAGAAAACAACTTGTATGTGTTTTACTGGGCTTATTCCCCAACGACGCATACACAAACACACACACACACACACACACACACACACACACACACACACATACTCCCTATGCACAGGACCAGACATACAGCTACATTACTGATCGCATCTTAACAGCTTCACTTCCTGAGCCGCCACTCCACATCGACCGCAACTCGGCGGTGGCACGCTACAAATCGACTCGCCTCGGCAGACAATCTTATAGTCCTCCATCAACACAAGCTGTAAAAGATGAACTTGTTAAGAACTGGGAGCCTCCGTTTGTTCTCCGTGTTAGTCAGTTTCGTCATCACCGTGCCTGCGGTTGCACAATGCTTCATGTGCAGAGCGGAAGAAGGTCCGTGATGCAGTCATTAAAGAGCGGCATTTATCGAGAGCGAGGCAAGCCGTCTCTCCTGCATGCCTCCATTTGCTCATTCATTCCAGAACGAGCATGCAGGGGTGACGTCGTGTCTGCGAGGGATTTCTTTGATGAGCACCATGCACCTACTTAGACGAGCCCACAGCATGCGCAGGCAATCGATCCATCAATCATAGTGAGGTGTGTTCCCGAGCACTGCATCATGCTTTAAAAAAGGAACGCTGTGGTCTAATGACTAAACCCCAGCCCTACGCGTCCTCCCCAAGGTTCAGAAAGGGCTGTGCAGCGAGAGGGGTCGCACGTGGGGCTTGCGCTGTTGTCTGTCAGCAGGCCCTTGCTTTTAGTGACAGGCTGCATAATCTAGACCAGCAGTTCCAGCAGCCCAATCTCTGGCCCGTAACAATTCAGTGCTGTGATATACAAGCAATCATTTAACCTGCCTGCTCCAAAGCGCCTCATCCCCCGAGGACCCCGCTGTGGCCCCCGCCACCTTCTGTCTGTATTAACTTTCATAAATAAAGGTCTGAATATTTCAGCAGTGCCTGGCCATCACATGAAGCTCATCAATAATGAATCTCTCTCTCTCTTTCTCTCTGTCTCTCTCTCATTCTCTCCCTCTGTCTCTCTCTTTTCTCCTTGTACAGGAGAATATGTGGTGATGACAACATATTTCCATCTGAAGAGGAAGATTGGTTATTTTGTGATTCAGACGTACCTGCCCTGCATCATGACTGTCATCCTCTCGCAGGTCTCGTTCTGGCTCAACCGCGAGTCGGTGCCGGCGCGTACCGTTTTCGGTGAGTGTTAGTAATGTTTCCCCCGAGCGCACACACACACATTCTCTCTCTCATGGAAACCCTGCTGAAACACACGTTGCGAACGGTGATGCCCCCTCTCACAAGTAACAAGTTCGCTGACGGGCAATGTGCCGTTCCATTTCTGAAGCTACACCAAAAGCGAGGAACCCAATGACTTTTCTGGATTCTTCTCGTGTGTCCCGTAACACGAGGCCTTTGAAGAAGCGCAGCAGAGACGGTAAAGTTGTGCTCAGAGCAAAAGAAAGTTTGAACTTAGCGTAGAATGTGGCAGGGGGTAAAAAAAAGTCGCTGAGCGGCCTGTTGGCAGGGCTCGACAATGATGGATTCCGTTTTGAGAGTGTGCAGGGACCAGTGAATTGACCTGTAATTACTGCAACCTTCCAGGCACCTAATTAATTACAGATTAGCTGGACCCAAACTTGGAGCGAAACGAACTTGGAAAAAAGTGAGGTTGACATGCACCTCTGGACTCGGGGAGGGGGGAAGGGTGGGGAAATAAACCCAGAAGCAGCAAGATATTGGCTCTGGCCAGGAGGGTACTTAAGCCGGCTGGAGTAAAGAGATTATTGCTCATTGAGCCCAAGCTTACCTTTGCCAAGGCATCTGCCTCTGTCAGCACACGAGCAACAGATGTGAAGCAAAGCACTGTGGAAACATGAGCACAATCTACAACAACGACCTTCCTGAGACTCCGACCTCGACTGTGAAGAAAGGAACTAAAATCCTCACGCTTGCCAACATCTCATGATGGAAAACAGCCAGCCAACTTTGGCTGGAAGGGAGAAGTTGTGGACTTCTAATATGCTGCATGGATTAGATGCTTGTGGAAGCCAGCCGTTTGTGTGTGTGTGTGTGTGTGTGTGTGTGTGTGTGTGTGTGTGTCTTTGTTATTTTGAAAAGCCAAGAGTTCCCACAGGCTCCCTTTAACTTGTGGCTATGCAACACAAACTGACCCTGTCACCAGCCCAGACAACCTGCACTCCAGAAGAGCTATTCTGGGCTTTGGCGCCCCTCCCCCTGTCTGGAGAGAATCATCATCACTTCCTTAGGACTTTTATTTTTCATCCTGCAGATCAAAATTTATCTTTAAAATGTCAGCTACGTAAGATCGTTATAACAGAGAAATGAGAGGGAAAAAATGTGAATAATTTATAACAAGCTATAACAAGGTAATGGAGCAAGCTGTACTTGTGTTGAACTGGGCGGTTTTTAAGGTAAACAAATACAAACAGTCAAGAAATGCTGAACGAAACAGAAATGTCAAAATATAAAGGAATGCTGGGACAACAATAATCATTAGTGCTATTTCAGGCATAACATTACATTTTCGAGGGAAGAAGCAGAGGAGTCGTACAGGTCTCCAGAGCAGAGCTCTGGGGAGGCAAACATGACTAATCAGGAGACTGTACGAATAGCATCATTAGCTGCCCAGTGTATCTCACACAAAGGAGTCCTTCCTGGCTGTCTCTTCATCCAACCCTATCAGTGCCACCCCTCTACTGTGTGTCTCCACTTCCTCAGCTCCTCTCTCCTTGCCTCTGTCTCTGTGTGCTCTTCCTCTATCTCTCTGTCTCTCTCTCACTCAGCTCCTCTCTCCTTGCCTCTGTCTCTGTGTGCTCTTCCTCTATCTCTCTGTCTCTCTCTCACTCAGCTCCTCTCTCCTTGCCTCTGTCTCTGTGTGCTCTTCCTCTATCTCTCTGTCTCTCTCTCACTCAGCTCCTCTCTCCTTGCCTCTGTCTCTGTGTGCTCTTCCTCTATCTCTCTGTCTCTCTCTCACTCAGCTCCTCTCTCCTTGCCTCTGTCTCTGTGTGCTCTTCCTCTATCTCTCTGTCTCTCTCTCACTCAGCTCCTCTCTCCTTGCCTCTGTCTCTGTGTGCTCTTCCTCTATCTCTCTGTCTCTCTCTCACTCAGCTCCTCTCTCCTTGCCTCTGTCTCTGTGTGCTCTTCCTCTATCTCTCTGTCTCTCTCTCACTCAGCTCCTCTCTCCTTGCCTCTGTCTCTGTGTGCTCTTCCTCTATCTCTCTGTCTCTCTCTCACTCAGCTCCTCTCTCCTTGCCTCTGTCTCTGTGTGCTCTTCCTCTATCTCTCTGTCTCTCTCTCACTCAGCTCCTCTCTCCTTGCCTCTGTCTCTGTGTGCTCTTCCTCTATCTCTCTGTCTCTCTCTCACTCAGCTCCCTTTCCCTCTCCCCTTTCTCTCCCTCTTTCCTTCTTTCTCTCCCCCTCTCTTGATCCTTCTTTCGATCCTTCTCTCCCTCCCTCTATCTCTCTCTCTCTCTCTCTCTCTCTCTCTCTCTCTCTCTCGTCAGTTGCTCCTGTTAGCCTTCGCCTAAGAGGCAGCACTTGAGAGTGTGTCATGGCAACCAAAGTGCTTCACTACGAGTGTATGCACAAATGTTTGTGTGCACATGTGTGTGTGTGAGTGAGCACGTGCATGTGGGTATATTTGTGTTGAGTGTGTGTGTGTGTGTGTGTGTGTGTGTGTGTGTGTGTGTGTGTGTGTGCACGGTCTAATCAGCGATCCAGAGTCGGGCATTGTGTAGTGGGCAAATTCATAGCCAGAGGTGCCTTATACTCAGCATGGCAGGAGTCCCTCCTTCATGTTTCACCCAGTGCACGGCCCTTCTCAGGGAGACAACTCACAAACACGAAAGCAGCCGTGCCGAGGGCCATGCTGGCACACCTCACACACATTTTCTGTGTAGTGATGGGCAGATAACGAGTCTGAAGTCAGTAGGAAGTGCTCTTTCATAAAGGGAGAGGACTCACACTGCTCTAGAAAAATTCCATTTGCAGACTTCTAAAGACCTCGGAGACCCTGCACCAGGGTGCGTGAAAATGCAACCTTGGTACAGTAAGAAACAATCACGGCACTCAGGAGAGCTTGCTCTAAGGACATAATCAAAACAAACTGGTAACAACTCACGCAAAGGTGATGAATAATACATGACTTAAGACTTTCATAAGCAATATTAATGAAATGCAATTAGTAACATAATAAGCATTTCCTTCTATCCCAAACCCCTTAAAATAATCTCAGTGCCTACTTAAAGATCTAATCACGTGATCAATGTCCTGGCCAAAAAATAATGATAATTCAAAGCTGCCATTATAAATGTCCTGCAAACATATAACCTGCAAAGGAATCAGCAGTGCTGCTTGAAGTCCCAGTCTTAATCCTTATACCTAATATCCTAATCATAACATGAGCAAACAAAGTCCATCATCGTGTATCCCCAACTGAAGCTTAGCAAACAGACAGCTTGTAGAGATGGGCTGCTCAGCTCCGATCTGCAGGTCCTAATGAGGTGCAAAGCACAGCCTTATTAGTATTCCGCTGGGCTTGCGGTGCCTACGTCTGCGAACGTGATGGAGCAGCGTTCCACCCCCAGACTGCAAGCCACCTGCTGTGGCTAATGGAGCGGGGGACCGGGGAGACGGCGGCTGGGGCAACGTGGGCCGCCGTGAGCAGTGTCCTTCTGCCAGACCGGAGGTCGCTCACACCACACCCTTCCATCGGACTCCCCCTGAGCACTAATTCTCTCCCAGGATTTTTTCATTTTCTCGCCCCCCCTCGCCGCAACTGCTCACATCACCCAAAGACTCGACAGCTGCTGTGATGTCCGAGATCGCTCCCTCATGGCGAAAGCAGGAAATACATGCTTCTCGCGGCTTCCCGTCTTCTTCGCCGTGTAGCCACGTTTAATGCATCTCAGTACTGACGGGGAGAAAATGCTCCTGTGCTCCATCTAAATGGGAAAACCAGTTATTGGTTACATTTATAGGTTCGTGCAGCAGCTCACAAATGCCACTCGAAAGTTGATTTTTAATTAATCGCCCATGGCCTGGAGTCTTGCCAGCTTCCTAATGTGCCTGACCCTGCATTTTATGTGCATAATCCTGTTTTATAATTTTCTTGGCAGCCCAAGCATAGTGTATGATTTATGGCTCCAACACACGTTCTGAACAAAAGCACACTGCCTTTGCCCATGTTCCCATATTTTTCTTATTCCTTGTGTGATGAAGATGAGATTTGGTGAAAAGCTCAATGAGGGGCTTGACCACCATTCACCAGTCAGTGTTCCTCCCCCACTTGGTAAAGTAATTGTTTCCTGCTGACTTTTATGGTGACAGACAAGGCATATAAAATGTCCTCCCTGATGCCACCTGATATCCGACAACACAACAAGCTGCTCCCCACCAATATAACTCGGCTGTCCTGTTTATCCACCTATTGTCTTGTAGCTGTTTGATCTCATGAGCACATTGACGTGAAGTGGACAAATCTCGCCGCGTTAACACGGATGTCTTACTCTAGAGACGCATGGGATGGAGCCAGCTCGCTGGCAGACACCGCAATGCCAGAGTCTGCCTTTTAGTTTCCTGCCAATGAGGCAGGTGGTAGCAGACCAAGTGGAATGATTGCTTATATCTGCTTTAATGGGCACCTATTCTGGACCGTTCTCTCATTTCACTCCCAAAATTCCATTATCAGAGGGGCTGATGCACAATGACCTATGAAAAAGTCTGATTTCACACCACAACCGATTCATCTGCTTCTCCTGCTTATATTGAAATGTAAGTCTGCATTGTTGTCAGGACCCCAGAAGAAGATTGGAAAGGTTCATTTCAAAGTGATGGACAATGGAGCCAGGTGGACAAATGTGCTCTCTTTCTGGGCAGTAACCTTTGTCAAGATAATGCCAAGGCTCTCCATTCACGATTCTACAGATTTCTTTCTAAGCGCCTACTCTGTTGCTCTTTCCAAAGTAAGGTAGTTAGTGTAGACCTTCACATGGTCAAAATATATGGGACCTTCATGGACTTATTCCACTTTGGAGTCCCAAGGGAGCCTTCATTCTTGATTTTCAATCCTCTTCCCTTTTCGCCCTGTCAAGGCCACAGTTCATCTGTGTTCAGCCACATAGCTGCAGTGGGCCCATTCATCTCTACCTTGACTGGATGTCCAGCTCCATAATTCTCCACTTCAGTCAGTGGCTGTCAGAATCTTCCAACTGTGCTCTCCAAAGCCCCTCCTCTACTGCTGTCGCCGGGGTCAGCAGCCTGGCAGAGGAGAAGGAGGAAGCCACCAGTACTTTATCAATACTCAGATTATCATCTATTAGGTTCCCAGACTCCCCTATGAAAGGGTACAGTAGCATCCAGTGGTCCATGCTAACCAGAAAAAAAGCAATGTAAGAAATATCGGCTGTCAGGACCCTCAAGGCTACCAAAGATTGCCTAAGAAAGCTGGCACATAACTTGTCATTCGAAATAAGTCCACATTTGCTGAGTCAGAAGACTACAGTGTGAATGGACATCATTCGGTTACAGCAGACCCAAGGACACAGTGCAATGATCTAGAGGTCATCTGGGAAATAGAAAGACTCCTTACCCAAGCGAATCCCCTTTAAATTTAATTTAAATCTATACTTATAGTAGCAAACACATTGTTCCTAGTTATCACTTCATTAGAGGTTAATGGAAGGCCACGTAAATCAGCTTTTACATTAAGTAACATCACAGTCAAACCAGATTGCTAGGCATGCCCTTGACAATCAAGTGTAGTAATCAAGTTTTGATTGAGAAAGTAATGGTTTAATCCTTAATTAAGTAGTTATGCCACGTAAGTAAACAGGTGTGCAGCGCCAGCCAACCCTTCCCTCATGCCCCAACCCCACTGCTTTTCCCTTCCCAGGCGTCACCACTGTCCTGACCATGACCACACTGAGCATCAGCGCCCGCAACTCCCTTCCCAAAGTAGCCTACGCTACAGCCATGGACTGGTTCATGGCCGTTTGCTACGCCTTCGTCTTCTCCGCCCTCATTGAGTTTGCCACCGTCAACTACTTCACCAAGCGCAGCTGGGCCTGGGACGGGCAGAAGGAGGTCCAAGAGATGCGGGTAAGCGATGCTCTCGCCTGCTCTCCCTCCCCGAAGACTCACACCACACAACATCACAGTACTTTCTTCGCTGTACGCCAGCATGTTGCATTCCGAGAGCCTGTTGTGATTCTCCTTAGGCTCTGCATGATGCGATTCAGAAACTCGGATGATATTTTCCATCAGATTGAATAGATGCGGATAGTAAGGATCTAGACAAGGATGCCTTCAGTCCTGTCCTGCTTTGCTGTGTTTTACAGCTCAGTGACTGTAGAACTTTTCTTTCATGAACCATCCAAGAGGGTAGCACTTTATTGTAAGTAATAATACTGTATACAAAAAGCTGCCATCCTTGAGAGAGTTTTTATCTCCTTTCTAACAATAAAGACTGCTTCTAAATCTGCAATGCATTGTGAGATATCAGATTATTCAGGATAATATTTTATAGTATCAGCCTGTGTTTCATTAATTTTTTGGGTGGGGTATTGATTGTTGGAAGACATTTGCCAAACCCAAATATAATTTATCGGTGACCAAAATGTATTTTACTGGTGAGTCTCTTAAGCAATGTCTATTCAGGTAAAGGACTGTAGCTGGGCAAAGTTAACAGCCCCGAAACCACAGCTCCACACACAATCTCCTTGGCCTGTGTGCATTTCTGTGTAAAAAGCTTGTCAACATTGTCATTTTTCAGCGAGATTGCTTCCTGCTCAACGAGTCCATCGCCCCCTTTCATTCTCTCACAGTTGCCTCTTTCACTCACGACTGCTTATTGCCTCCTGCTGTCCCGCTCCTGATAACCTCAGAAAAATGAAGCACAGGGCTAATGGCTGAGAAACAGTCTGAAGAAAGCTTAGCGAGGAACCATATTGTTCTCGGGACGAGGCGATGTTGTACCTGCGAACTGCTGATATAAATTTTCATTTCATCCTACTGGAGTCAACCTTGTGTCATCTGTTAAAAAGTGCCGTATTTCGTTATTAGCTGTTCGATGAAACAGAAATTTGAGGTTCAGCAGAAAGTGAAGAAAAAAGAACTTAAAAAAAAAAAACGATGGCACATGACTGTGCTGATAGTATGACAGTCTTGGACAATGGTAACGAAGGTTGGCAGCAACATGAGGGTGCGATTCTGTGTAGCGCCAAAGCTATAAAATGCCTCATTACAAAGACAGCATGCGGTAGGGCGTAATTTGTGCTAAAACTTTTAATTAATGCAGAGATCTTTTTATCTGAGACTTTTGTGAGGTGAATGTCAGCAGATGAGAGAAACGTGTGCTTCCGAATTGCTCAGGTTTGCCCAGCCTTTGTTGAGGCGTTCCTACCTACGACAGCATTACACTTTACTCAGCTCTCCTACTGACACTTAGTGTCTTCATATTCACCTCAGCACATCGCATTAACATAATAAAGAAAAACGTGGGCATGTGAAAATGCATCTTGGCATCTGTGACAGTTTGCTGTTTTATGAGTTACAATCTTTCAGTACCTCACACGTCCAATCATTGATTGGCACTCCTGAATATGCATGACGATGGCTAACATGAAAGTCTGGGCCTTTTTTCCCCCTCGAGCACTGTTCTGTCATGGAGGCGCCTACTCACTGTGCTTTCGGGCTCTGCTGAGCAAGCAGATGTAGAGATAATTGGATATGTGAGACAGGCTCCACTACACCACCCCCACGATAGGGCGGAGGCCTGCACTGGCACAGGTGAGCCATGCTCTCCGCTATGGGCAGCTCTGACACTCCTCTGCAACCAGCTGGACTTCTCTTTGAGCTCGATAAGAATGGGACAGCAATTTATGAGAAGAAAATAGACCAGCTGAAAGCAATGATGTGTGGGTGGGGGTGGGGGGTGAATTGTGAACCAAATCACCAGGCTCGAAAGCGAAAGGACGGTGACAAACCTGGTTTTCTGTAGGCAGGAATAAAAAGAGATGATGTGATGAAAGAGAGGGGATCCGGTTAAGGCAAGCAGGAAGAAAGAAGATGTGCTTGGAGAGTGGAGGGGGAAAGAGCCGAGGGTGGAAAGGCGGAGTCGGTCTTCGTAACGACTATCTGATTCAGGTAGATGGCATGGTATGGTCACCAGGGTCGCATATTACTCGTGGGCTGAGAGGCGCAAACTAGATCTTCCCCTTAGCGCCGCGTGTGTGAGCGGAGCCTAACTGCAGATATTATCCAGCAAGCATTGCTCAGGCAGCAGGCGTTAGCATGACAACGGGTCCTCCGCTGCCCACTCCCACCCACCCCCCCCCGTCCCCTCTCACCCCCACTCCTCCATTCCATCTTACCCCCCTACTTCTTTGGGCTCCTTTGTGTTAGGGACATAGGGCAGGGTTGTGGATTGGGGTTGATGTGATTTAGCTTAGAGGACAGAAGGTGCTATGCAGCGTGGGCTGATCTTTTCGAGCGCTGAGTCACTCTCAGTTTACCAGCAGGCGGAAGGGATCACTGCAGTAGTCCCTTGGTCAATAATGACTGTCTCTTGCTTTTGCTAAACTGAACATAAGCCTGTAAAGAAGCATGACATAAGGCTAAGTTGAGCTAACCGCTGTTAAAACGTGGGGTGAGGTTTGCGTTAGAGGTCGTGTACTAAGAGCAGCATGCACCTTTATGTGCCCATGCTCATCACTGATGATCACTTTTATACCAGAATCTAAACTAAGTTATACAAAGGAAACAGTGTAATCTTGTGTTTGCCATGTTGAGTAGCTGAAAATAGGGAACAGAAGATAGAAACATTATCACAAGGGAAGAGCTCATTTTAATTATTGTGCCTATGCTAATGTTTAACCTATTTTTGTGTGCGGGTGTGGATGTGTGTGCGAGACAGAAAGTGCTCAGAGGAGACAGCGCTTACCTTGATGAGGGATTTAGACCATGTTTAATTCATGCAGAGTTTCAGTAAGGGTGCACACACCCAGCCTAATGAGGCCCAGCACCACGTCCCAGTCCCAATAGCATTACATAGCCCCTGTAGATGTCAGCGTGCCACTGTGCCACTAAGCCACACACACACACACACACACACACACACACACACACACACACACACACACACACACACACACACACACACACACACACACACACACACACACACACACACACACACACACACACTCACTTAGACTGAGGGTCTAAAATAGCTGTTTAAATGTCCATATATGGTGATTTGCATTTACATTAAAAACTTTGGGGAGACTGAGCACAAAAGGCAAATCCCTCCATTACCTTAGTGAGGGTTGATGAGGGTTATATTGATTAATGTGGAATAACTGTCCAGTAATAAACCCTCTGAGGGAATTGATTCTGTGGTGTTTTGGTAGAAATGTTAAAATTTGAATTCAAATATTCAAATATTAGCAGCTAGTGGCTAATTTACCTATCATAAATGAAGTTACACTATTAACCAAACTGTTTTAAATATTCTACTTCATTTTAATGAGCCTGGCATCCCTGACATTTTTTATAGAGCTGATCCCTGTACTAAAACCCAGCAGACTCTCTTGGCAAATGTTCCTGAATTAATTCACATTGTCAGTAGCGCATTACAGAAGTTTATATACTTACATCAGCCAATTGCCTGGTGGGGATTTTCCCCACAGCTCAGCACATGGCTTTCCATTGGTCTGGGTTAGAACCATGCCAAATACTAGATACCTATTGCTGGTTTGTTTCAGCCCCCTTATACACAAGTCAAAACTACTATGGCTACCATGACCTCAGCCACAATTTCTCCACCCCCTTCCACCAGGTAATCACTGTATGTACCCGTGTCTCCTCATTCTCACTACCTATCTGCATTCTCACTACCTAACTGTTCCTAGTCATTCTAGTTAGTATTCTCTTCATCCATGTAGGCATTTATCATCTATTGTTTTCTTGCATGTGTCACTATTTTATCCAGTAAGCCCCACTGAGCGCTTGCATTCTGCTTCCTGGGTCTGAGTTGTCCCTTAGTGTCATACCGCTTCCTACTATGAAAACCTATCTCTTAAACTTGGGGCATCCAGAGTTTAGTTCCAAATCTGTTATAGCACACCTGAGCCAGAATATCAGAGTCTACCATGCTGGATCTCATGTAGAGTTGGACACCCCTGTTTTGATTAACTCTGACAGGAAGGCGGTTACTTCCTGTGTGTTAGATATGATGCCTGTGTTTGTTTACTGAGCTGAGGTGAAAATAGCCCAGGCATGCTTGGCAATCTTATGCCTCAGACAAAAAAAAGGATTCTGGAGCAATTTCAAATATGTTTTGATTATCTGACATAAACGTGTATCAGAGGCCTACATAAACCTTAAACAGATCACCACTTAAATACCACAGTACTGAGCCACTGCTATTGGTTGACTAGTATCAGCAGAAATATGGCCTGGGGGTGTGTTCAGCCAAAGTTCCTATCAGGAAAGATACTTGGAGAGCAGGTTCATATAACTGAATGTGAAGACTGTAGCACTGCATTTGTACACTACCTTCTATAATGCAGATATAGATATTGCTTCAACCCATCAAAGCTGATGTGTTTCAGGTTTGTCATGATTAGATTAAATTGGGGGGGGTGATTCATTCAGAGATGCTTATATTTCAGGGAATGTTATTTTCTGAACTTAGTAGCCCCACTTTGAGCTGCAGTAGAGGTAAAGTCAAAACCAATGTTGTCAAACTTGACTTCGGCAGCAGATGATTCCAAGTTGAACCATCTGGTAACTTTTTCCAGTCCTTGCACACATACTTTCACTTTAGATGCAGTTCCATCTGCATGTTTAGACTCTCTGGCCATAGAGTAGAAATAAATCTAACTCAGACAGCCCGGCTTTTTATCCCGTATGCACTGAGTGAAACCTGCATTCGAAGCGTAACGCTAGCATTTGCTGCCTTTGCTGCCTTTGACACGCAGAAATCCTCCCCAAAGTGTTCTTGCGCGGGGCGGCTCCGGCTGGGGAAACTCACTCTGCCGGCATGCACCTCAGAAAGAGTCCACGGCTGAGCGGGCCAGGGCACGTGATGCCTGTTTCGACTGATCCCCCCCCACTAATGGTGACACAAGCTCCCGCTGTGACTTAGAGACCCGAAACTGGTGTGACAGATGCCCCGCAATGGAAGAGGGAAGGGGGGGGGGGTTCAGAAACCCCCTCTCTGCTTGCAGATCCACAGATATCGGCATCGGATAATAGGGCTGAGGCTGGTCATAATCAGCACCAAACCCCACCCCACCCCTCATACCTCCCCTCCTCCCTGCCATGGGAAGACGAGCTCAGCGTTTTCTCTCCAAGCCCTCTATTGTGCTGGTGTCATTACCAGTTCTTTCACTCTGCTCAAATGAGTTCTGGGTCCTTGTACCATTGTTTTGCAGATTAATTGGGTTTTTTGTTGTCATTGTTTGGGGAGGGGGGGTGTTTTGTTTTTTTCATTTTTTACAACATCAGGAAACAAAGCAGAGCAGTGCAGTGCCAAGAATCAGTGCTGGGCTCCGTGACAATGTTCAGTACAGACATGCATTAGGGATCAAACAGTTACACAAACACACACACACACATACATAAGCGCACACACACACACACACACACACACATGCGCACGCACGCACGCACGCACGCACACACAAAAGTCACCTTTGTGTACATAACTGACAGCCCAAGATTAAATAACATATTTTGTCATAGCAGGTTATTGCCTCTTGTGAATACTAAATCACACCTGATGCCATCCATTCCCACTTTTACAGTAAATATTACTCCATCCATTTTTTATGTCATCCATTATTTTCCCGCTGATTCAGTTCACAGACCAGAATGAACTTTGTGAACCCTGTCCCCCCCCACACTAAGACAGATGGAGCCCATTACATCAGTCGCTTGGCCCCGCCCTTCAGCTGCATGGCCACGCCATTCAGACCCCTGGCCACATCCTTCAGCCCCCTGGATACACCCTTCAGCCACATGGCCACACCCTTCAGGCACTGTGACCCCCCTACCTGCCAGTTCAAAGCCAGGGACACCTGGTTTATTCACCAGATGATGTTGCTTTCTGCCTTGGCCTCCAACCAGGCAGTACTTGATATCAGCTGGCAAATGTTTTTGCTGCTGGGAGGTTGGATGGTCTGACAGGTTTGAGTAGAGACCTGAGGCCAGAAACTACCCTGTCCAACACATATTTGTATGTACAAGTGTGCGTGTGTGTGTGAGAGAGAGAGAGAGAGAGAGAGAGTGAGAGAGAGAGATGCTCTTCTGATCCCAAGGTTTTTATCCACTCTTGAAGGCCACAGACACACTCTCCTTTGGTGAGCTGTGGCCACTGGCTCATGCCTCTGACATTCTGCCAGCTCATCTGCTCTACCACCCCGTGGAGGAAGAAAACAGGCTCACCTGAGCCCTCCAGAACAACGAGGCCTCCCACTGCACATGAACTGCAAGCTGGGCCATTGCCCATGGTGCCCCCCCACCTCTCTCTCTCTCTCTCTGTCTGCATACACTTTTGACCCACTCTCATGTAACAAGTCTCTGTGTTGCCCTCAGGTGCCTCTTTGGCTCTCTTTGATGTATGTATATTTCATTGGCGGGGGTGAATGCTAGATGCGATTTGCCATTTATTGGAGCGGAGATGAACAAACCCTGGCCTTTTGTCTTGGCTCATGGGGAGCCTCCCTTCTCAACAGCGAAGTGCTTCCTGGTACAGCCTTGGCCAGTGACTCAGAACACATTGTCAGAGGGGCCCGTACTGTAAAAGGCTGTGTTATCAGCCTACGGTCATGACAGTACACAGGTATCTACCTGATCGGAGTGCCAGGTTTTTCATGGCCTGCGGGGCTTGAAACCATTAGATACAGCAGCAGAAATACATAAATACACAATAAGCACACTTTAGCAAGGCACCAGTCAGGACAGGGAGAGATTAACTATAAGCAAAAAGATATGAGTGAAAGAGGCAAAAAACTAAACATAACATGCTATTAGCATTTAGCCAGAAATAAAACCAGCTGTTTTATACAAACTATATCTGATGCAAAAAGCAAAAGCTCATAAAAGTTTACCATCATGAAATTAAAGGGGTATTCGACAGAGTTTCCAAAAGTCTGGCATAATTCACTTGTTGAAAAAATCATTTGGATTAAAAAAAAAAAAAAAAACTGCCAATTTTACCAACCTGGATTGCCTTACTGTGTTTGTGAAGTGTCATGCCACCTGTTTCCCCAGTTCCCAGCATTCTGATCACCACCCAGAGGAAAACCCAGCCAATCAGTGATAACTCACAAGGTCCTCATCACTGGATTATTAACTGCACCTGTTGCTCATTTACTCCGTTTTTTTTTTTGTTGTTGTTTTTTTTATACCTGCCATTTCCATATACATTTTGTGAAGTATTGCCATGGTAAGCGCATACAGAATGGTCATCCCTGTTGTCTTTCTGTTTTGCTGACCTCTGTGTTTGCTTGCCCCTTTGGATTTGTTTACTTAGTTATGCTGTTTTTCTGGCTTTTGACCTGGACTGTTCAATTATTCTGTTTGTGATGCTCCCTGGCTCTGTTAATCCAGAAGCACTGGTTCTCACCCTTGCCTGTTTTTTGACTACCATGTTGAATTGTCCTTTTCGGACTTAAACCACACCTCATTTTACTCGCGAGCACCTGACATTGACATTATCTATAAACGTCACATGAAGGAACCTGGAGGCACAATGTCTACAACACAGAGATAGCCATGAGCTTTAATGTGTAAGCTTGAATCCACTGTTGTGGTGATAAATCTGTTATCCCGAGTTTCCTTTGGGCATTTGTCTGTAAAACCCCTTGCATGGAACTCTTCATCCTGCAGGCTCAAGTTTATGCAATAAAAATAGCCTTTATCAGGGAACTTTCATAAAACAGTCTCTAAGGCATATAAGGCAATGTACTTCCAACCATTTTGTGCAATAACTGTTTTAAAGCTTTTAGAGATGTTAAACATTTGGGGCTTCTGGTTGTATCACTGCTACTGTGAATGTATCTGACTCATTAAAGTTCTCCAGAATGGTGTATTTTTCATCCAAACAGTCTGAATGACTTTGTTTACTTCCCAAAAAGTGAATTATGTGGAAAATTATGCTTGAAAAATCAGTGTAATTCCCTTTCACTTCGTGACGTTAAGCTATATTCCAAGTGGAATTCTAATGGTATCATATTTGTTGGTGCTTGATAAAATGTCATAACATTAAGGGAAGAAGCAATCAGTCAATCTTGTCATCTTATTTTAATGTTTTGAAGGTAGGTCATAAAGGTAGGAATTTTATTCTCATATATAGTGAATGTCTGTTGTGTGTCTGTCCATTAAAATAATCTTTTTTTTTTTTTTTACATGTAGTGTCACATATATATGTAGATGGATAAGTGCTACAATTTGCTGTAGTCTTATATTTATTTTAGTTCCTAATGTCTTGTTCCACAAGAGGCGCAACACTTAGAAAAAGAGCTGTTAGTGAGACAAAGTGGATTCCTGTAGAAAATACTGAACCTTTTTTTGCAGTTATGACTATGGAAAGGTTGAAACCTTATGGAGTCCCGCTGATCCGTCATCCCCCACCCTCCTCCTTTTTCCCCACAGAGACGTGACTCCGCCTCCTTCTCCAAGAAGACCAACAACACCTTCAACATCGTGGGTACCACATACCCGATGGGTGTGGCCAAGGACCCAGGCCTGACAACCATCGCCAAGAGTGCTGGAGGCAGCACCACCACCCCGGCCCCCACCCCTGTACAGCCAGTGCGCGAGGTGCGCCTCTCGCGGATGGACGGTGAGTACATCACAGAGGGCGTGAAGAAGTCCTACAACCGTGTCAGCAAAGTGGACAAGATCTCACGCATCATCTTCCCCGTGCTGTTCTTCATCTTCAATTTAGCCTACTGGGCCACCTACGTCAACAGGAAGCCGTCCATTACGAGGTCTAACCACCAGAATTGAGCACAAGCCGCATCTATCACAGAGGTGGCAAAAAAAGTTAATAAATAAAAATTTAAAAGAAATTTAAAAAAAAACAAAAAAACAATTGAAGAACTACCAGAGTCTTGAGTAGCTATACGATGCTACTGCGGTCATGATTTGAGTATTTATTTGCCGTGTTTATTAGGAGTTATTAGGAATTAATTTATTTTGCTTATTTTGCTTATGGAATCTTGGGTAGTTTCTAGGAGAACTGTGCTGTGGCAAGGTCTGAACAAGCCTTGTAATTGGCTGAAAGGAGTGGCAGAGTATAAACAGTAGCTTGGTCATCACCTCTCATTTAGGGCCATCGGTCCTCACATGTCCATGTCACAGGCTGTACGTTCATCACACACCGCACGTCTTTGGACAGGAAGCTCCGAGCTGTCATTGGTTCAGTTGCCATGGCGAGCACCTGCAGCCTTCAGCAGCCAGCGCTGGTGTCCGTCAGTATGTCGTTAATAATTGTCAGTGTCTCGGTGACACTCCACTGACCTAGAGCAATATCATGTAGAATCGCTTTCCCGTTCCCACCGGGCTCTACTTCAGTGGTTTCTAGTCCTGTGACTCTTATTGTGTTAACAGACCAAGCAGGCTCAAAAGTTAAGAAACTGTGTGCCTTTCTCCAGCCCTGTCCTGTTAAGATGAATCATTCATCACACCCCCATATTGTCTCCAAGCTTGCAAAACAAAACAAAACAAAAAAAGTGTCAGTGTTAAACAAATTGCCACAGGGTTATCTCAACCCTACAAAGAGCATTTCTATGTGAGATGATTTAATGCAGGTAATTTAATAGCAGGCACTGGGCCAGACAACTTTTATGCTGGATTTAGTCACCACCTGTGGCATGTATGTATGGCTGAGGGTGAGTAGAATACAAGTATTAGAGCAGTATTATATGAATTATGCACTACTAGGGTGGTGATGTGCTTTAGGTTTGAGCCAGTACCAAAAATTACAGTAAGTTAATTCTGCTGCTTCATACTTTTTTCACATGTATTTCAATGTAAATATTTAGATATATATGGTGTTTATACATTTGTGCTGTACTTTTGCATTGATTTTTTTATTTAGTCATATTCATCTGTATGTATGCATCTTGTAGTCCTTACTACTTTGATGTGTGTGTGTGTGTGTGTGTGTGTGTGTGTGTGTGTGTGTGTGTGTGTGTGTGTGTGTCTGCCTTCGTGTGTATGTGTACATAGATTGCACTCCAAGTTTTGCTAAATCTTTTTCCTTTTGCAATGACAAATCACACTGCTTGTGAAATATTAGCCACAACCTAGAGGAACCAAGACAAATTACTGTGTCATATCATCATAAAGGGCCAAACAGCACTGCGAATGGGAAATTGGAGTTTAAGGTAAAAAAAAACAAAAAAAAAAACGTAGTCTGCATGTGATTATCTGTGGCATATCATTAGTTTCCCAGTAGCTTCCCAGTAGTTTTCCAGTAGTTTCGCAGTAACAGCTGTTATAGTCTAAAATTTTAAGTTTACATTGTTAATATTTTTAAAAATGTGCCAAACCATCATAACATTTTAAACTTTTGCATTCACTCCTTAGAAAGTGCCAGGTTTACATGTGAATTTAAAATGTAGACATTTTTTAGATTTAAAAAAAAGTTGCGTAATGTATGTACTTATGTGACAGCAAGCTATAATAAGCAAAAAAGCATCAACTTGACCATTCCATTGTTTCCATTATGATATCATTATGATAGCTATTAATCAATAGCTTTGAACTCATAACACAGAATCATACTCATCCTTAAAACACGAGTGCATTTAATTAGAGGAGGGAAACTGCATTTATTTAATTTAGTATTGAAGAATGTGAAAGAGAGAAGAGGTTTTCCATACACACACCGCATTCTGTATTAATGGTAGATTAATGCATGACAATCTCTTCATTATTGTTCATCATCTCCAGTTATGCTACAGTGACACATTTTAGGCGTAATGTCTTTATACATTGTAGCGCTCTTCTGAATAGCTTTATTTGGAGTCTCTGGGCTCCACAGTTTCTCACGGGCTATGGTAAGGTTATTTCAAATGAATTTGGTATTTATTGACATAAATAGTGTAAATCATAAATGAAACCATATCCAAGGAATATATTTATATAGGAACAAAAACATCTATTTATGCTAATCACATATACAACATCATACATGATATAAATTTTATACACTAAGATATAGCCTCTAAAAATTAACAATGGGTAGATCAATGTAGTACAATGAACACACCAATTAACAATATATATTCAAATCAAAGGCCAAGTAAAATTGTGATATTTTGTATATATTGTGAATTTAGTTTAGGTAGGGTACTTGAAAACCGTAATCTGTTTAATTAATGTAACAGCTTACTATAACGTTGCTCTGTAACCTTTATCCAGATATGTTCTGGAAAATATGTCCAGTATTATAGCTATGTAGGCTATGTTTGTGTACAGAGAAAAGGTCATTTTGTTAGGATTGTCTAAATACAAGGGAGTAATGCCGTATTAACGTGTACCGTAATACGTGGATACCTACGTTTCTGTCCAAGCCATCATTAAGGCATTGAACGATATCAACGTTAGTTTGTCACTGCCGGTTTCTTACTGTAATACTGCCGGGTATGCTATCATTATTAGACTAGCCTGAGGTAATCTGATATGCATATTACATTACATCTTCAACTCTGCATAATGTTTTTAGTTTTGTTTCGTTGCCTCGTACAGTGTGATTTGGCGCAGTTGTGCAGTTTTGGCTTCTCACCTGTTCTCCATGTCAAGTAATTCCAGTAGCCAAACACTTGTTCTGCCAGTCGTGCTGCCTTGGTGTGCACTTTCTCCTCATTTTTATTGTGAAGATCCAGGAATGTTGTCTGCTGTGCTTCTTGTACATACTGTATGAAAAAAAGGGTTAGGGTTAAAAAAGAGAGAATATTCCTTCATTTTTTTTCCTGCATGTCCCAAAGCATCAAAGAAAAACTACGGTTTGGGATGCTTAGATGCGCAAACTCTGGTAGATCTTGCCTTAGTCGGCTTACTAGTTTCCCACACAGTTTTTCCTCAAGCTTGAGCAGGTTCTATTGGGAAGGGCACCATTCTCTGTAGTACATACAGTAAATAAATGACTGTGGGCAAAGCTGAGGGCATTGTTTGTTCACTGTGTGGGGGGAAACCAACTCACGCTGGCCGGAAAGCATCTGCCAGAGCTGCTCGGTTTATTTGAAAAGCTGGCTCATTCAAGTATAAATCTTGTGCCTCTTGGTGGATAGTCGTGTCGTGTGAGCCGTGCTCTGGCGCATGTTGGTCTTTCATTTTCTTTTTTCTTTTTTTGTGGTGTTACACTGTGATAATATACTAACCAGTGACAGGACAAGGACTGTCCTGGACTGGAAAAAAATTTAAATCTGCACAAACTATGACATGGGTACTTTGCAGTCACCTTGAGTAAGGACAGTGTTTAACTACACAAAGGGCCAGCAGATGTAACTCATGGCTGTTTGTGTAAATCAGCTTTGTGTCTGTCTGAAAAGTAGTCAGGAAGAGGCATTGCTAGTGTATTGCCATACCATAATTGTCCAAAAAAGAAATTGTCTTGCAGTAAAAATAATGTGCCAGAACAAAAGTAATTTGATAAAGCTTCCTGCCTCAAAAGAAACTGGTATGTTTACGACTTGCTGCCTCCACCATACATCATGATTATTGCCAAATTATCTGCCGTGCCAAATGACCTTTTGAGACAAGTGCAGGGGGGAGTGATTTGCCCATGGATATTGCATTGTATGTGTGTGTGTGTGTGTGTGTGTGTGTGTGTGTGTGTGTGTGTGTGTGTGTGTGTGTGTGTGTGTGTGTGCAGGTGTGGTGTGCACACGCACTTGTGTGTGCATGTGTCCCTCATGCTATGATCATGTTTTCTGGGTTGAAATGTGATGCAGGCATTAGTTGATGAGAACAATGCTAGTGACAAAGATTTCATTTGAATAGCTCATGATTTGCCAGCCCATTATGGGTAACTACAGAGATTGAGACTTCACCCCTGTAATAAAGGAACTGATACAGAAAGTATCCTGTCCAAATGCATTACTGCATTCTCCTTATCCCAGTGCTAACAAGGACAACAGAAAGACACATCTCCTCCAGGGTTCGCGTTGAAGACGTTCCCAGGACGTTCCCTTTCTGTTCAAAATGACACCATCTTGCTAGCTTTTGTCTGCTCAGGCTTCTCATGCTGAAGGGTCTTTGTGCTTGTAATGATGAATCGATGAGGGTTTCCACAGTTTTGCTGCAGCTCCCGCTGAGTTGAGTGTGGTTCCTCCTGCCGTGCGGAGCACTAGCACTGCCTCCACCACCCTCCGCCTCTCTGGGCTTCACACAGCCAAACGCAGTCGACAGTCGCAGATCGGAGGGCTCGCATACTTAACCTGCATTAGTCTGCACCTTGGGCCACTTCACTGCGCTGGGGTCTATGTTTCCTGCGCAATACAGAAGCAACCCAAAATGAGGAAAGGTCTTTAACTCCATCACCAGTGAGCCCATTCATGTGTAATTGCAATGTTATAGGCACACAATTACATTCCTGCTTATTGTGGTCTGTTCAAGGAAAGAAACTCAAATAAATCAGATGAATGATATATTCATATATTATGTGATGTGGTGGACCTTTCCTAAGTGGAGGTTGGCATGAGAGCAAAAGGAAGTGAATCACAGAAACAGACTGCGAATGTGCATTTAGATTGTTCCTGTGGTGCTGGACCTTTGGAAATCTCCCATTTTTTTTGATGGAAAGACATTGGATGCCCAAGACACAATCATTTAAGATGGTAGTGGGATAGTAATGCAGTGGGTTAACTTCTGGTGGATTTAAAAATCAACTGTGTGTCATTTTATTAATGAGATGATGCCCTGGTTAGCTATCCTGCCATGAGTTGCCAAACTGCTAACAATCTCTAGCAATATCCATGTATTTATACACAACTGTCGTTTTTGCTCTGTCCAAAACCCAAGCAAGAAGTAACTCGGTTGGGTTTCTAACAGCTTTACAGTTATGCAAATACCTGATCTTTATCAAGACACCCTGTCATCAGCAGCCAACCAGAAGGGGACAAGCATTAACGGGCAAAGCTGCATCAAAACAATCTAAATGCACAGTTATACTGCATTTAAAGTCAGGAGTCAGTCCTATAGTTAAACCTAGTAGTGATCTACTGCCAGCATTTCTGAAATTAACTGGAACAGGATTCTTGTTGAAAGTAAAGAGTCTTTAAGTGGATGTTTTAACAAAAGCCATTCATTGCCACTGTGTCCCTGTACCAGATATATGTAAAAGTCAAATGTTATGGCTTTACTGTCAGAAATTACCTTGCATTTTTGTAGACGATTTGACCTTGAGGTGTTTTTTGCTATTCTTTCTGTTGTGAACTGTTTGTGGGACTAATGACAGTATTTTGATGTTGTTTTAACCCTTCACATGTCTGGGTTAGCTGTTCTAATAACAGTATTCTGACAATGTTTTAACCCTTCACATGTCTGGGTGAGCCGGACTTTACACTGAATAAAAATGTTACTTTCACCTGTTTGCCTCATTTTAATGATGTTCTGTTTTGCTTTTTTATTTTATAAGATGCCTTTACATTAATGTCAAAGTATTCTTAAGGGTGCATGTGTGTGTGTGTGTGTGTGTGTGTGTGTGTGTGTGTTTACATGCATACACAGTGACCTTGGCCCTCTCCTTTACACACATTCCATCTGGCCCCTCAACAAATATCATGCATATATTAACATTTCTTTCTGGGACTTTCACAAAGTGAGCAAATGGAAAATTGAATTGACTTCACTGACTATTATTCACTCATGATTGGCATAATGCCCCAAAACCTGAACTACCAAAACTGACACCACCTAAAAGAACCACACAGGCTGTTGAATATTTTGGTCAGCCACTTAAAGTGAAATACAATTTCATAAATGCATATATGCATAACAATCACATAAAAACATGAGGTCAGCTAAACAGTGCTCAAAACAAGACTAACATTGCTTGTGTGTTCAGGTTTTGTGGTGTGTAACACTTTTTCAGTCCTGTTATCAGTTTGTCTGGCAAATTTCAGCCTTTCCATGAGTTCAGGAAATCAAAAATAAACCTTTGTCCTTTGACTCAGCATTTCTTCTTTTTCCTTAAATTGAGAGGAATATTTTTATATTTTAGCTTCTACTGCAAGGCTTAAACATTTGTTCCCCTCTTGAAACAGAAAAAAAATTGCTGAGATAAGTGAGGAATTGAATATGGAAATGTCATGTGTTATTTATTAGAAGTATTCTGGGCAATACACCCATAGTAGCTCTAAGCTCAGCAGATCTGGGCTCTCTGATGATCTCCATGCCTCTTCCAAGTACAGCAGTAATAGCCTTCTGTACTTAACCCACAACACCCTGATTTGCCACTGATCCACACATGCAGTCAGCTCACTCATTTTACATTGAACATCATCCCACATCAGTGCTTGGTCTGAGCTGAAACCTACCAATGGTCAGGAGATGGATTCCCAGGATGTCCAGGTAGCCGCTCCCTCCCATCCTCTTGGCCCTGTCCCAGGCATGGCACTCAATGCTGCCTGCCTCCAGCATGCCAGCGCATAAAGTCTGGGCTGTATGAAATATGGATGCTTGTGATGTGATATTCTTTTTGAGCAGCAGCATGCTGTCAGGGGGCAAAGGCAGAATGAAGGGTGGGGGTCATCTGATGAGGCTGGATCCATCATTCAGCAGGCCTCAGCCCCTTACAACCCACCTCTGCTTCAAAGAGATCGCTTGTGCAATATTTACCGGCTCAACGCACAAGCCGGTGCTGATCAGCATGAGGCCTCCAGCCAATACAAGCATCTCTCGCTGACTGCACCACTGGCCCTCTATGGGTGTTACACATGAAGAAAATTGATTTGATCACATTTTTCAAGATGTTTTTTTTTTTTTATACTGTATCCTACAGGCTATATATTATGTATATCTAGAGGTTTCTGGCCCAGGATTATTTATTGGTTTGTTTGTTTGAACTGTGGCACAAACATGGCACTGGTAGCCATTTGATTAGGGATATTAATCATGCAAGGATAGTAAACAAAGCCAAAAAGGACTTATGGAAATTACTTTCTCTTAAAGAAGTGATACAATTCATCAAGTGAAGACAAGAATAATAATTATTTTTAATTTTATTATTATTATTACATAAAAATATATTGCATTATAAGAAGAAGAATGATGCTAATAATAATAATAATTATTATTATTATTATTATTATTATTATTATATGAGACTACATTTACCTGTTGTCCTAAAGAAAGGTGCAAAGAGATTTTCTAGTGTATTTATGTTGAATCTGGATGTTAAACTGAAAGATGTTCAGGAAACTGAACAGGAGGAGGTTGTGTAAAATATAAAAAAGAACAACAGAACATGAGCTTTGTATATTGCACTGTGTTGAAGTTAATACAAATTGTTTCTAGAGAGGATATAAACAATAAATATTACTTTTAAATGTAAAGGCACAAATTATTATTCCATAATACAAAATTATTTTGTGATTATTCCAAAAGAGTTTGACATCAGTGAGTATGCCAAAAGAATTATGTGCAGTGGGATTATTAGTAATACCTGCTTTTGCCTCTGGGATTGGTTAAAAAAAAAAAAAAAAAAAAAACTTGCTAAGTGTATTAGTTTGAAATTAGTTTATAACCATATTTATCAGATATGAAATGGTAGCATCAGTAAATACATTTTAAAAGCTCTTTGCAGACAGGTAAATGACATTAAAATTACATTAAGTCAGTGATATATGAAAAGTAAAAGGGTCCAACAATTTATCCTTGCTGGATTTAACATTCAGTGTTTCTGTCATTTCATTGTACACACTGTTTTCTATGAGAATAAATTTAATGCTATCTCTATTATTACTCTAGTGTTTTTTTTCTATTAGTTGTACTGATAAAAGTTGTACTTTTTTTCTATTAGTTAGTACTGAAGCTATGGATATAAAAAAGTTATCTAGAAAAATCAAACTGAGAAGGGATAAAACATCTTGACAACATGAATTAAAGTGATACATGAGTTGATACATGATACATGGTAGATTCAGCATCACCTCATGATTACAATTCCACAAATAAAACATTAAAATGATTTAATTAAAAAATATTCCAGTAACATCTCTTTTACTCAGTGTAGTTCATATGATTTTTTTGTGAGATTATGCTTTATATCACGCATTTTCACATGCAATTGTAATATAGATGAATAATCAAATTTGAATATCGGCATGATTTTTTGCCCAATTCAGTTAGCCAGGAAATATGGCAGCCATCAAAACTGATAATGTGATGTATCGGTCTCATAATAGATATAATGGGTATACATCTCAGTTTTTGAAAAAAAATATGTATTTTCTTTTTATGATTGATTGCAGAAACTGGAAATATTAGTAAATGGTGCGAAATGTGTTCATATAGACCACCACTGGTACTATTTACTGGGGCCAAGTTTGTAATATTGTTGTCAATTAATGTTCCTGTGTTGGCTTTTATTCAAGTAGGTAACTTGATCTGAAGAGCACAAAACGGAAGATCAACAAGATGATGCTTTAGGAGATCAGTAGTGCTCCATCAGGTATCCTACCCTCTTTACATCAGCTATTTTGATTTTTAAAAATTACAAAACAATTAAAAATGTAGTTGTTTGAGTCTGAAGTTACAAGTACAAAAATATTGTTTTTTTCCCTAAGAGGAGAGCACTCATGTGCTATGAAAAAGACAAACAAGAGATAAAAATTGCATGGAGCTCTCAATGAGCCCAGCAGGAAATCTCAGGTTCTCCAGCTATTTTGAATTTTTGAATCTTATGTTATTAAGCAACCAGTTATATTTGTAAGATGTCAGATATTCACATATATGATATTTATATCTTTTCTCATTCATTGTGAATTAGCTCGAGATCCAGTAGATTAGGCAACACATAATGTGCAGAATTCTACTTCCATTTGTCTTTTGCCATATTTTACAATTAACTACTTACATCTTTGCTATATATCAAACATATATATATGAAACATTGAATCTTGAAAAATCTTGAAACTTGGTAATACTTTTCTAACACGTGCAGGGTGAATATGAAGTTTGTAGGTGTTTGTGTGTTGGTTTATTATAGAACGTATGTATGCGGCTGGGGCTCTGAACATTGAGCGAGTGTGTTTGTGTGTGTTCCTCCCTCGGGCAGTTCACAGTAAGCTGGAGAGTACTGCCGCTGCAGCTGTGCTGGCCCGGTCTGGTGGGACTCAGCATCGCTTAAGCAATCAGGTCACACAACTGGGACTTCCACTACACTCATCTGCTCAGTCTGAGGCAGAAAAATTTAACTCAGCTGGGGCTTTAATACAGACAACATTAACATGGACCCCAATTTAGCTAGTGTGACTGATCTCAACTGGAAGCTGCAGTTTATTTTGCACATATTGTGTTACTGGGGCTGATAATAATAAGACTGTAAGACCCCTTTCTCTCCCCACCCCAAAGCTCTAGAGGAGGCTGGTAAAGGTCAGATTGTAATGAGACTTTGCTCCCCGTAGCAATGTGGTGCAGGAACCAGGAGACGTGTCCTCTTAGATCAGTCACAGATTCAACACTTTGTCAAAGGATGTGAACTTTCTATGGCCTTTAATTGTCTGAAATGGGCAATAAAATGTGTATCTTAGCTTTTTCTCTTGAGATAAAATGGCTGTCGTGGAGTTGTCCACCTCACCGCCACCCCCACCGCCTCTCCATCTCTCCCTCAGATTTAATGCGTAAACACTCCCTCCTGGCAGACCACAGTAAATATGGATGTTTTATTGGATATGAAGACTACACACTTGAAAAGATCAGTGGTCAGCCTTGGGTGCTTTATTCCAGAACAGCAGATTGGCTCTCCTCTGATGTAGAGGCAAAAGGACAATGAGAGCCATTGTTGTGTTCACGGCATTTGTTATATCCGAACACATGTAACAGCATTACGTAATCAGGATACACAAAGGTATGCATTATTCCATTGCAGTTACAAATAAAAGTCAGTATTTACATTACTGGTACATTTAAAAGTATGGTGATTACTAGTAACTTAACAAGGTATTTTTCTTTCTTCTTTTTCTCCCTTTTTTCAATTGTTCCAACACAAGTGAAGGGTTCCCGTCACTGTTGTCGCAATGCAACATTATCAGCAATGAGTGTGTCCTGTGTTTATTTAAAGGCTTACAATGTGTACCAAGCATTGTGTTCCCAATCTGGATGCAATTTGGCTCTTTCTTCATTCCCTTGAATTTGTGACTGGAAACAGACATGTGAGACCTTTTTGGTGTGGTTCATGCCTTTCTTAGATTTCATTAACAAACACAATGCAATTCTAGCACTAATAGCTTTGTCAATTGAGAACAGGGTATTTGTTTCATGTAGACATGGGCTTTTTTTCAACAGTAACACAAAATTTGTTTTTGTGTTAGATTTTTTTTTTCTTTTGTGTAAGATTACTGACTACCAGTCACTGGCATTGAATGTTAGTCCCGCAACTATTACCAGATGAGAAAATAAAGATTCAAATTAAATTTTAAAATAGATGAGACTATGATCTCCTGCTGTGTTTTTATTAAAGTACATTTAGATGTTTGGTATAAAGAACTTTGTTTTCATCAATGCCAAACCATTCAATATGCAAGGCAATGCTGGGCTGCTGGTTATATGAACAACTTTTACACATCTGCTGAGCTGTTCGTAAGTCTGCACAGAAAAAACAAAGTTAGAGCTTGTTGATGGCCATACAAGCTGGCATTGTAGAGGACCAATTTTACAAAACACTTTGGCAATTAACATGTTAACAAGCAATCACAAAGAAAAGTAATATTAAGTTACTATAATATAATAATCTTTTGGATTAGAGTAGAGATACATTTTTAATAGATAATCAGTAGAGTGTAATGGAACACATTTTTAAAGTAACCCTCCCAACCCTGTTTGTTAACCAGTGAATTAATAGCAGCCATGATGAAGGAGTTGAGTTAGGAGATGGACTGCATCCAGAAACTGTGAGCGAGAAAAAGAAAGAAAGAGTTTGAGAGAGAAAGAGAGAGAAAAAGGAAGAAACATCAAGAATGAAACAGGGTAGCTTGAAGGAAAGGAGTGTCTGTTCTCATCTGGTATAAGAAGCAGCTTAAGACTTACAACATCTTTGTATCCAAGATGGCACAACATACCACACCCACAGACCCCACCCCCCCCTTCCCCCACGGAAATATGCACACGATCATACACCCCTTACCCTGGGGGAGTGTATCAGATGTATTGGATGTATTAACAGCCAAGGAAGCAAAGACATGTTAAAAGTTCAGGGACTTCATTGACTCGTGTGTAATAGGATCTGGTCCTGCTTCAATGATAGAAGTCTGCATGGAATGAGAATGATGCATTAAGCCTCCTGGGGGATAAACACACACACACACACACACACACACACACACACACGTATAAACAAGCTAGCTGGAGGGTTTTCAAATGCATCAGAATGAAGCCTCCAAATTGCATCCAACAGGACCCAGGAAGTACGAGTTCTATAATTCAGTCTTGTTTTTCCCTTGAAATGGAATTTGTCTTCCCAGCATATGTGGTGTAAAGAGAACTCTCTCACCACTCAACAACACACTGCCTCCAGATCTAAGCTAGCAGAGGGCAGTAAATATTTATTAAATCCATCTCTAGAAGTATCTAAGCAAGCTGTCCTCACCTTCTGTTAATGGCTGCTTTGTAACAATAGTTCTATTTTCATCACCAGGCTTTACCACTGAGATGCTAGCTTGAATAAATTAAATTGAAAGCAGATAGTCATGAGAAACATCGGTAAGCGTAAATATCTATTTAGACAAGTGCTATAGGAAAGACCAATGGTGTCCAGCTTTACTGCCTTTCAGCTGCAGTAAAAGACTCCTATGTGTGGGCCGTATGTGAAACGCTTATGAACCCCATCCATTTCCCTTGATGTCCTCCCTTTACCATGGAGAAAGCACATGTGTGAGTGTAGAGCAGGTCTGCCTCTGCTCTATCATAGGCTGTGTGTCTTCTGAAGTGCTCTGGGCCCCGGTGCATTACCATTTTATGGCTGGCCGTGTCAGCCTAGCCAAGCAGCTATGATGGCCCCTCACAAGGCGCTTGATTTAAGGGCCATCAACTCAACTCCTCCCCACCCCCATCCCCCCACACCCCCGACCTGATTGCCGAGATTCTTGTCGAGACAAATGGTTACACTCATACAAAAACATGGTCACCTAAACATGCACACTTGCATATTTCTTTTGCAGACTGATAAATAAATACCAGTCTATCATGTCATTGAAGTTGGCTGAACTAAATAAAATGAAGCCAAACTGGAGCTACTGAAGTAAATCGGAGAGAAGAACTGTAATTTGGTTTTATATTTCCAAGCCAGTTCATCTATCCATAAAGAGTGCCATTAATCTAGGTTAATTGAACACATTCTGAAACCATGTCATAGCCTTGTCAATACACAGTAAACATACATGATTTCAGGAATCGTTCAAATAAAGCTTTTTAAAGCTCCTTTAGCAAACGAAAAGTGGCAAAGAGTCAAAGGAGGAAAGAGACAGAGAAGGAGAGAGAGAAGGAGAGAGATGCACTCGTGAGTCACCACGTAGATGCTGACAACGAGCTCCTCTGTTGTCCTTAACTCGCGGACCGGAGCTGTCATTTGGAAATTACAGCCCTGGTGTGCAGGGAAGCGCCCACTCTCGGCTGCCGCTTGCATATCTGGCACGTTCACCTAGGCCTGACTTTGCAGGAGCTTTCTCCCTGAGTCCCTTAAAAGACGCGCGGGTGGGCAGTGCCCGTTGTAAATTATTAAACACTCGACAAGAACATCGCCTCCAGTGTGTGGGGAAGCACATGTTTTGCCTGCGCTCTGTTCCCGGCGCTCAGCTCACCTCACTTCCCCTTCCCGCAGGGGTCTGCCTGAAAAAGGTCATCAGATTCATCTGCCTTCGTTCCCACGCAGCCTCTCCTCAATATCGTGACAGGACATCAAACTTCAAAAATCCTCTCCTACAGATATGAATGTGAGAATGTGAGGGGGAGGGAGGGAGGGAGGGAGGGAGGGAGGGAGGAGAGAGAGAGAGAGAGAGAGAGAGAGAGAGAGAGAGAGAGAGAGAGAGAGAGAGAGAGAGAAAACGTACAAGAAAGAGGTAGGTCATGTCACCTAATTACTGCTTTACTGGAGTGCAATGTCTAATCAAGACTCACTTTGTCAGCAGAGGAGACGTCCCCGATTAGCGCTCACTGCCCCCGTTGCGGCCTCCCAAAAAACACCCCTCCTATTTTGCACAGACGCCAGACTGGCTGTCAAGAACGTTTCCGTGCCACTGTGTGCATTGTCACATAGCCAGCTCGAGGATTACAGAGATGGCAGGATGATCCCACAACCAGGCTGAATGAACATGGGTGAATAGCTGTGTCCCTTGGCACCTCTCAATGAAACTGCAGGCATTAACAGCAAGGCTGTCAAGGTTGAACTAAAAAAAGTGATCAAGACATTCATCTGTGTATTTCAAAGGGATCCACTATAAATAAGATGGTATTCAAATAACAAAAATCTTAATAACTATGCCATTTCTATCAACTTTACATGGGATGTACTCATCAATACTATGTCTCTTTCCAGTTTAAGGTTTCTTTTGGGCCAGACTGTGTGTTTGTAGGATTTTTTGACAGTTTTGTGGTAAGTAAAAAAAAATAAAATTAAATTAAAAAAAAAAACTTTCAAAGATGAAAGTTTGGAGGCTAAACGGAGTAAAAACTGAAACATTCCTAGACACAGTTCCAAAAAAGTGGAAGATGGCTTTCTGTGGTTTCTGACAGCTACTGTGCATCTTTGCCTGAGGCTAATGTTCCAGCCAAACAGTGCTGGCACAATTACCAGACTAGTAGTTGATTGTCTGGACCCCATCCAGCTCCCGACGGCTGGAAGATTCATGCAATAGCCAAGCAATTGCCCTTGAGGCTAGCCTCGGGTGAGAACCGCGCAGCAAAGACTCCATTACCTTCAACAGAACAGTACCATATCTAAGTTTTATTCGTTCACACTCTTGGTCACCAGCTCACTACCACGCCCACTCTTGTGCTGATTCACTGCACTTCTTCATTCATGAGACATCTTCCATTTGTTTTGCCTACTCAGAAGGCTTGCCCACTCACTAACCTTAATGGACCCAATAAACATGGATGAGAAACCTCACTACCACACTCGCAGCCTTTTTGCATGCATTCAATAATGTCTGTGCTCTCTCCCTACCTCACATTAACTCACTGTGTTTATCTCAGTAAATAAACAAAAGTGCCCTCATGTAGAGATGCTCCAAACAAACCAGCTATTTTATATGCATGCACATTTGCTTGTAGCCCAGCTCTATTTACAACCATGCTGTTTGAGATGCCCAGAGTGTTTTGACTGGCTCCGTTGGGAGTTGGCTGTTTGTTATAGCTGCTAAGGATATGGGATGTAAACTGTAGTGAGTAGATGAACGTGCCAAGGTACTTGTTATCAGCCCAAAGGGGCATGCCTTTCAAAGGCGTCCATGCAGCGTGGGGAAATGTCAGCGCGAGCGCAACCTTTCCCGCTACACTCGCACGTTCTTCTCCGTCGAGGCGCTGTTGAGCGAGAACACAGCCAGAGCACACAGATTGTCTTGGAAAAATCCCCGGGGAGAGTGAAAATATGAAGTGGTCTGTCTGTCAAGATCTTTTTCTTTCTATCACATGGTTTAGCGTAATTGTACCGCGGCTAATGATAAGAACATTGTTCACTCACCTCTTTTGGCAGGGCTATTAGCCAGGAAAGGTAGAAGTCATTCTGGCTAAATTAGTTCCGCCTGGCTAAGGATCCTTCCATGGATTTAGGTCACAAATTACCTGGAGTTAAGTTCTCACTCCAATAAAGATGAAGGTTGGCTTCACCTTTCATGATGAAAGGTGGATTCACCTAGACTCTCTTAGCCTTGTCAAGCGTCAGCGGCTGAGCATGGATTAAGGTAACGTAGAATAGACCATCATCAAAAATAGGAATAAAGAGAGAGGGGTTTATGTGTCTGAGCGCTGTACAAATGGATAGTGTGATTCACTGTTTGTTCTCAAGGCTCATCAACCACTTGGCTCATCAGCCTTCTCTCAGGGGTGGTAGGGAATGCATTCTCAACCTTTACTGAAATGCTGAAAGCTAGCCAACTGTGAAGAATATCTGTGTGGCCATGTCATAAACCAAATTAGCTTCATGCATAAAATTACACAAGGCTTCTTTGTTTCAGCAGTGGCCACAGCACAGCAAAAGCAGAACGATGTTATGGTTTCTGGGAGGTTATATGCCACTCACAATAAAGCCCATTGTACGTCCCAGTCAGCAAGGCCTGGGGATCGCAACGGTGCCTGGCCGTTGACGTCGGCGGAAGCGTGAGTGGACTAATGGGGTGCGGCAGTGTCGTGAGCCCGAACATGGCCTGAGGTCTGGGCCATGCGCATGTCGATGGCCTGACACCATCGCTGGAGCCGTAACACTTGATGTGTGACACCCGAGTGGGTGGGCTGGCGCGTGTGTGGTTTCTTAGCAACGGCAGCAAGGAAGCTGCGCCGCGCCGCAGTCGGGGGAGGGTCCTGCACGAGGCCGAGGCAGGTGCTAAAATCGGCACGTCCATCAAAGTCGCGTGCATTCTTGGGTTTGGATATGTTATTCTTCTGTCTTTATATCTGCCTTTGTGTCTGTGTTTTTTCACTGTTTTCACTGCAGCCCTCCCAGACAGTATATGTGCCTGTCAGCATGTCCATTTCATATTCTTTTTGTATCACTAACCAACCTCTCATGAAGGTTTAGATTTGACTAGACTATACTAGTTATAAATAAATAAATAAATATCATTTTAAAGGGCCTTTCTCTCCTCACTGACTGACAAGTGAACTCCAGCAGCTAATGAGATTTAATTACCATGTGTTCTTAAAAAGAAACGAAGTGGTAATTGCCTTATTGAGGTTTGTGTCAAGACTAGAGGAGTACAGAAGAGAGAGAGTGTGTGTGTTTTTGTGTGTGTGTGTATGTGTGTGTGTGTGTGTGTAAGCCTGTGCGTCTGTCTGTCATGGAATATATATCAGATAAATCATTTTTATGCCTCACGTCATCTCATTTCAGGGAATATAGTTCTGTATCTCCAGGATGGTATCTATACCAAGAAAGTTAAAATTCCATTACAGAGTACCACTCTGGTCACAGAGACCAATACAGAAAGTAATGAAATAACAGCAAACAGTGTCAACCTCCACTCACTCTTCTTCAGTGATGTGCAGACTTTCCTCTGTAATAATGTTGCTGGCAGCTAAAAGCTATTACATATGCCCAGTGTATTTTGTAAAATATTGCCACTCACTCCGCTGCCCTCTAGATGACTGCACTACAGCTCACAACACACTTTAATGGACACCTTTAGGGTATATCACAGTGAAGTACAGGTAAGCCACTGTCAGTGCTAAACTCTATGTCCAACATTAATATGTAACGACAGTCAAGTTTGTATGACGCTGTAATCAGAGTGTAGTAATCCATGTGGTTCATTTCACTACTTCTGAAAAGTGATGGTAATTCAGTGGAATCCACTGATTCATGTGCAATCAGTGGCATTCATGAAACATGTATTGAAACAGGAGGTAGCCTGCATAGCTAAATAAAACGACATGCTTCTCACAACCGATCAATCTGGAATCATCTAATTGATCATAATGAATCTATATGAACTGAAACAAACAAATAAACAAACAATCGAATTTTGTTGAAGAACCATGTAAAACTTGGTGTGACAGTCAACAACGTACCTGTTGTATATTTTTTTGTATGATGCTCTCAATAAATATGGCCTAGAGAAAACCTCCTGCTGTTCTGCTGGTTAGAATCATCCGTTATTATGATTTTAAAAATAAAGGCAGCCTAAGGCAAAGCCTTATCTAACAGTTCATTTGCAGGATAATATGCATGCTTTGTTTTGCTCAGGTCGTTTGTTTATCACTGAAACTTGTTTTCCTTAGAGCTGCTAAGTTTTGACATTTTATGAAGTGCGGAATCACTAGTAATAAGCAGCAAAGATTTTAATGCTGGTATCCTGAGAGTGCTTATAGACCTGTATGCCTGGGGCATATAATTAAGAACTTTTAATCAAAAATCTGTACTTGAGCATGTATATGCATTTCTGCATATATATGTTGTGGAGTATCAGCAGTTTTACATGACTGACAGTGGCCAAATAATTTCATTTCACCTTGGGCTGCAAAAACTGCACAAAATGCACTTGTCCACCTGTAATCAACTGCATCTCACTGCAGAGTCAACATGCCAATTTAACAAAAATTTAGAGGCCTTTAGCCCATCTAGTGAGTGGTATGTGTGTGTGTGTGTGTGTGTGTGTGTATATATATATATATATATATATATATATATATATATATATATATATATATATATATATATATATATACACACATACCACTCACTAGATGGGCTAAAGTATACAAATACCCCTCTAATTGTTGTTTTTTATTATTATTATAATTATTATTGTTTCAGCGCCACCGATTGCTTACAAATGTAATCACACAGATAGTGACACGATCTCCATAGAAAAGCAAAAGCAGCTGTAAATATCACCAAAAGTCAGTCCATGAAATGTCTGCCCCGCTGGATCTGTAAGTGCTATTATTCTGAAATGGAAGCATCTAGGAGCAATAAAAGCTCAAAACACAAAGGGCTATACCACGCAAACTCACAGAGCAAGGAGGCTGAATGCACAAGCAGATCAAAATGTGTTCCTCCTCTGTCATACCACTCTACAGAGTTCCAAACTGCCTACAGAAGGAACATCAGCGCAACAACTGTGTGTTGGTAGCTTCATGAAATGGGTTTCCTTGGCTGAGCAGCTGTGTGCATTACTGTGTGCAGTGTCAAATTTTGGCTGGAGTGGCATAGAACACACAGCCTCTGGATACTAGAACAGTGGAGACATTTGTTTGGTCTGATGAATCATGTTTCACTATCTGGCAGTCTGATGGATGAATCTGGGTTTGTTGAATGCCAAGAAAGCTTTACCTACCAGAATGCTAACTGTTTGGTGGAAGATAGATAATGATCTGTGGCTGTTTTTCAGGGTTTGGGCCCCTTAATTGCAATAAAATATCATTCTAAAGCATACAAAGACATTTTAGACAAATACACGCTTCTTACTTTTGGCCACAGTCCAAGGAAAGCCCTTGGGATAAAACAAGGTTTATTAAGACATGCTATGATGTTTGATGTGGAGGGACTACAGTGGCCTGCACAGAGCCCTGACCGACCCTCTGAACCCTTTTGGGATTAAGTGGAATGTGGACTGACATTCTCGCTCAATATCAGTGTCTCACCTCACAACTCTCTTTTGACTCTTTTTGACCTTCGCAGAAGTGTTGAGTCTGTTATAGCGCCAAAGGAGGGCAAGTCCATATTAATGCCCATGGTTTTAGAATGGGATGTCCAACAAGCTCACATAGATGTGATTGTCCACATACTTTTAGCTATATAATGTGTGGGTGTATATATACAGTACCAGACAAAAGTATGGACACACCTGACTGAATGTATGTTTTTAATATTAATAAAAGCATTTTAATCTAATGGATTATGCTTGTTTGTTTTTAAGACAAATATAAATATAAAGGGGTTAGCCTATGTATGAAAAAACACGCTCACACCTACACACAATTTTAGATGTACCCTTAGGAAATAGTTTTCAGAACTTTAGTTTCTCAGCCTACATGAGCTCTGCATATGTGAGAATGTGTCCAAGACTGATAGAAAAGCATCATGTGTGACTCATGAAACTGGTTAAGCGAGCACCAAGAGTGTGCAAAGCAGTCATCAGAGTACAGGACAGTTACTTTGAGGAATTTAAAATCTATGACAGCCAATATTTGTTTATCACAGCATAATCACATCTTTGTTGTTATTTCACTGCTTTGGAAGCTTTTCTGTTTTTAAAATGTAGAAAATAGTAAAAATAAACAAAGTAGGAAAGTCCAAACTTTTGAATTTTAATGTATACATAAATGTGGCAGGGTGTATATGCACCTATAATGTATATGTATATTTTTCATAGTGGGATCTTGGAATACTTTGGATGTTGTTGCTTCATTTAACATAATGATATGTATACATAATATGACATATAGATAGATATAAATCGGTCACACCATTACTGAATCTTCAGGCCCTGCAACAGCCGCATATTTTACTTAGGAGGATAATTATATGATCCTGCCTGTTAACTTAAGGGGAGGAAGTTGAAGGAGAAATCTCAGGAGAGGAGGTAAAACATTCTTGCGTTTTCAGGAAACATCATGTCGTGTCACCAGCTGCCAGCTAATAGTCCCTGTCATCAGTGATTGATTCCACGGCCCCTGCCACCATAGCAGCCTCATTTTTATTCAGCTGAGCATGTGTCAAAAAGGATTTGTGGAAATTGGCGCAAGAGGTAACGATTCGACTAGACCACCGTCACTCCACCCACCCCAAGATCCCCCCTCCTTTGCCTTAATAAATGATTTCAACTTCATTCCCAATCTTGTTTGTATTCATTTTGCATGTTCCAGTGCTTGTGGTACTTACAGGAAGCCACATGACTGACAGGAATGAAGGATTGATGGGTTTGCTGTGGAACCTTATTAGAGGAGATGCACCTTAACGCTTGGAAGTTGAGGCCATTGTTCAATGGAAGGCATTTTAGAGCACACTGACACACAAGGAGATCCTGTCCCCTTATGTACTGTGGCTAATACATTACCACAGGATGGAGGATGGAGTTCAAGCAAGCTTTTAAAAAATGCCTACCAGACAAAACATTTTTTATAGTATTAAAAAAATGAGGAGACAAATGTCTCTCTGATGCAGATTCATCACAACGGATGCTGTAATTTGGACTTGCTTGAAAGGAACATTTGCTTAAACAGACTGCTATGTGGATTAATAAATGGTGACTGATGGGACAGATGACAAGAGAATCTTCAGAAACCAGCCATGCTAATTTAAAACAAAGGGCTGAGGGGGCTGGTAGATGTATGAGGTCTTCAATAAGAGGAGTTGTGCATTGTGAACCAGTGATCGTGGTGACTGTAGTTTTGCGCAGGATGACGCAGTAATATGTGAGATGTGATACATCAGGCCCCCTACCGCTTTATATAGATCCACGTGTTTGGAAAAACTACTTTAACGTGTCGCTGCTTTTTTGAATATATAACCATATAAGCTTTTTGGATTCTGATATGTTCAAATATTTTAATAGTGCAATTTCAGATTCCAAGTCCCCCAAATCAATCATAATTCATAAGCTGCATATTTTATTGGTGAATACAGAAGATCTAGGCCTTTGAATTATATGTGAACTGAATTACTATGTGAACATCTAACAAGTCAAGAATAAAAGGCAAAATTAAAAGCTAGATCAAACTAAACTGAATATTTGCCACTATCCACACCAGCAGATACTCTGCCTAAATAAAAGACATGAACGAAGGTGCTTGCTTGATCTGCTCTGTGTTAGCATTTGAGCAAAAGATTTTAATAGTGCAACTGCAGTGCCTCATGCTAAGATAGGCATGATTGTTTAGAATTTTGGCCAGCAGCTTATCAAAAATAAACCACTACATCTGTATGAGAATAACAATATAAAACTCAGACACCATAGCTAGCTCCATACTCATAATTCTTGGTAGGGATATGGAAAATGGTGCTAAAAGGGTAAATTTGTGTCCAGTGACTATGCACTGTAGGCTTCCTTAACAAGGGACAAGGAGAGGCAGGAGGCCCATTCAATCAAGTGGGATCTTTATGAATCCAATTCAATAATCATTGTTGAAAAAAGGTTCAAAGTCAGGGAGCAGGTGTTCTGTTGATTTAATCTACCTATGAAGAGGCACAAGTAGGGATTATTGCACACGCACAAGTCACAGTGACATCAGGTTTCTTTAAATGTATGGCTTTTTAGATGTAAAAATCATAATTACTGTAGACTTTGTATTAGTAGCATTACCTCAACTTTCTTCAAATGTATTATAAAATCACAGCATAGTGGGTTCATGGTAGAGCATGCTCATGTCCTATGGTAGGGCATTTTCATAAGGTAGGACAAGTCATCAGAGCATTAGGCTTACACGTAACTGGGGAACACATAATGAAAACAAGTAACCAGGAACTAAGCCACAAGGAAAACACAATGTTAGAGTCCAGCAAGACCCAGCAAATACCAATACAGTCACACAGGAAAACGTATGATTCCAGAACTTAGACTAACATAAGATAACCAAGCACAGGTGAGGACAGTGAAGTAAAGAACACAAAATGGGGTGGAGATACAAACCGGAAACAAACAAAAACAAAACCACATGGCACGGGCAAGACGCATGGGAACCGTGAAGCCAGGAGGCGGAACACTGCATCACTTCCCTTCTTCAGCAGACATTTGAGAAAAACTATACTTTCCTACGTGGATTTGTGTCTGAATGTTTGCTTTAACATTTGAAACAAAAATGTATGACAAAGAATAGATTTCACATTATGGATATTGTTATGACAATTCATACTGAAGAGTGTTAGTGAGAACCACATCCCTAACAGTGAGTGGAAACCACAACACTAGATATGAACATGAACTAAAAGTATTATATAAAGCACTTCAATTTATCTCCAGGGTTGGGTTGTTATTGTTATTGTTGTTATTGTTCAGAGAAAACTCTGAAATGGCTTTGAAAAACAGACACACTGGCTGTATTAACCCTTTAATCCTAAATAGATCTAACCTACACAAAGGTATTTCAAGACTACATATGTATAACACACATATGCTTACTTCAAACCTAAATAAAAGGTAAGTCCTAACATTAACAGATAAATTAAATGTTACTATAAGAAGGTGTTATATCTGGAATGTTTTTAAACAGCAACATTAAGTATATTTGACCTTCAGTAATAGTACATCCATTTTATAATTCAGTTTCTCAAAAGAGTAATTACTTGTATTTTCTATTAGTATTTAGTGAAAAGTCAATAGTAAAGATGGTGGTACTAAATATAGATAATTACTAAATGGCATGTGGTGCTGAATCAGGCTGGTCTACAGAAATCCCTCTCTATTTTCTTCTCTTTAATATTTACTTTTACATTACAATTTCTAGTCCTTTTCCATTTAACTTTTTATATTACATGAGTCTTTTTCCCTTATCAACCTAATCCTCAAGAGCCAGTGAACGAACAAAACAGAACACGTTGATCGTTTACTTTAGTATGGGTGGCGCTAGGCGTTTATCAGGCATGCCTCTGTTCTTTCCACCTCTGTTCTTTACTGTGATCTCCACCGCAGATTCTGTCGTAACTGAACATATTGTACTGATTGTGCGAAGCGTCCCCTCGGGCCTCGTCAGGACCTGTTCTCTCCCTGTCGCTCAAGGTGAGCGTCTCAGCGTGTCAAACGCAAAAGGAGCAGACGACGACGCTCAATGACGACGCTGCCGCCTCTCCACGCCACACTCGCCTCTTCCGTGGGTGGGGCTTTGATTTCGCCCGCCGCCCTGAGCTGAGAAAAGGAGCAGTCGCCGGCTCGGCGGCTGTCTAGCCTGTCCTTTTGAGAACATCGAATTAGCACGACCATCTGCTATCTGCCATTCACTTCACCATCCGGAATCCTTAAGCGCTTAATAAGCCTCTTGGTAACATGAACTGCCTTTATTGAGAAAATACGGCCTCAATGTTAATACCAGTGTTACATGTCATTGCTCTCATATAACAAACTTTTTTGCATCTGTCAGCTATAAGTACTAAGTATGCTGTACCTACAATGTTGGCAGCAGATATTAGAAAATTACATTTTCAGCACTTTATACACTTCATGGTTCACAGGCTTTTTTCAAATTGGTGGTGAAAGAAAAGCTCCCAAGAAGGGTTGGTTTACTACTAATGACTTTCTTATCTAAATGATACTTTAAAATATATATTCTAAAACAAAAAGGCTCTGTTGTGGGAATATAGCATGCAAAAGCCCTAGGAAGACCTTTGAGAGTGGTGTCTTTGCAGTGACTCTTGCACTAATGAGAGTTATTTTATTAAATTAGAGTTACATCATTAAAACAATATACACAATTATTACTCCAACACTTTAATGTCAGGTTGTGTTTCTGACATTCTGAGAATGATCTGTAAATGATACAATTTAATGTGAAATTCATGAAACCAAAAATTTGCAGGAAAAAAAAACCTAGTTAATATAAATCTGCTCTCATTTTGAATCAATGACGCCATCAACTTTCTCACTACAACACAAGCATTAAACTTAGACAAATACCTGACAAAATAATGGGCCATAACAGAAGATGTGTGCACTCAAATTCAGGTCCATGGCAAAGCTCTCATCAGCCTGATAGTTCCAATGTAATCCAAACACATCCCACAATCACCAAAAGATCTTAGTGGCTATTTAAAACCACCCTGCTTTCATAAACCTTGCAATACTTCATGTCCAATAAGCCTTCAACACTGTCCGTCACATGGAAGGACAGAATATCCTCCCCCACCATTTAGTGTCTAATTGCCTTGTACCTTTCAGGAACTAGCCTGAGCTATCCTGGTGAAAAAAATTAAAAGTAAAAGACGAACATTATTATGAGAAGAAGGTGATTACCGTAATGTGCCTGGAGGTGAATCGTGGAAGGGGGACGTTACTATTCACCTCTGCCACATTTCAAAGGGAAAGTGGAAGGTGGCAAATGATGGATCCATTGCTCCTGATAAAATGTCTCCTCTCTGACGCTAATGCTGTCAGGTCCACTAGCGTGGCCCCCCAATTTCCTCTCTCACCATTTACAGAATTTATCTTCGCTTTTGATAACCATCGGCATTCCCGCTCAGTCGCCACAGCGCCAGGGCCCGTGGTGCACAAGATACATTGCAGCCTTTTTATATGACCACTACATGGGGAGAGCAGATCTGCAAATGGGGAGCAATTGAAGTGTGTGGAAGCAATGATGGACACATAAAGAAAGCTTTGGTGTTTGGATGGTGGGGGTTTGATAGAAATATTGTCCAGTCCAAAATTTCTCGGTCCTTGAAAGATGCCAGTAACAACTCTATTATCAACTTTGATATCCAATGAGCCCAGGTTTCTGCCCTGGCAACACAATACTGGTAGTGAAAGTAACGACATACTGACTGAAACCCCACTGAGATATGTGACAGGCATAAGATAGACGTAAGATAGGCATAAGATATGTGTGGATGTGACTGAAAAGCATTAGCCATGACAGCAGAGTGATGTACAGCACAGAACTTATTAATGGGAGGAAATTTGTTTACTGTTGTTCCAGGAAATGTTACACCAGCTCTTGCCAAGTCAAATCGGAGCCAGACTCTTTTCTGCAGCTCACTGTGATCATGTACAACATAATAAGACCGATTAATGGAAGCACAGACCAGATGTCAGCTGGATATTATCAAATATCTCACAACATGAGAAAGAAAACTGACCATCCATAGAGTTACAGTGCTCATTGGCCACTCAGAGAGGAAGAGATTAAACATCATTTGTATTTTACAAGCTTTGGTTCTTGAACCATTTGGACTTGACATTGAGATATGACACTTACACTTTTGGAACGTGGGTGTTTTTAATCACTTTATTGCTGTGAACATCAAAAAAATAACTAATACTTTTGATCAATCACAGTTTAGGGACCAGGTACCTGCATAAACAGAGTGAGGCAATTCAGCCTGTGTACGTTTGCAAGTGTTCATATTTAATAGGAGGGAAATGTTTTGGGAGAGGAAGAGGCATGTAGTTATGGAAATGGCTTGTAGCCCATGGCAGAAGCATCTTGCTTCCTGAATCTAAATTGAGTCGCACAGTGCAAGGCTTTCTGAAATTTTCAGATGTGAGATTGCTGCGAGATTAATGCAACACAAATCTCTTTCGTCTGTCTGTCACTGTTGCTGTCCTCCTGTAAATTACAGCCCTCACAAAATAGAGAATTGTTTGGTTTTGGAAAATGCAGGACTATCACAAAATGTTTGTGTGCCAAAATAGAGCTATTATGTCCCTGTGAAAGAAAGAGATAGCTCTTAGTTCTTTTTTTCTATCAAAGTTACATCCATTTGCCTCAAAAGAGATAACTTCTTACAGCATAAACACCTGGTTCAGTTAATTGTTAGGACACTTGAAATGAGCCTTTTACAATTATTTTTACAAGTAATTTTTTTACGAACAATTTTAAAGGCAAGCGTCCTCAATGGGTTCTAAAAATCTGTCCAGGTGAACATATGCCAGTGCAACTTTTTTTATCCCTTTGCAGGGTAACCTCCATAGTGTTTTGATCCTCAGGAGGCTAGGAAGAAGATGTAGATGTGCACCTGCTGTAGTGAAAAGGTCTAACAATGTCCCTGCACATTCACATAAAAGTGGTTTTAATGAAGAATGTAGGCCACAGATAACTCACTCCCAGTTCACTACAGCTAATGGTAACTATCCAGGAAAGAAGGAGAGGACAGCTAGAGTGTCCACAATAAACTGACTGAACAGAACCCAAATGTTTAAAGGATAGCAACAAAAGGATAGGCAGCTGAGGAGAGTACAGGAATTAGTTCAGAGTTTAACTAATCTGTATGTGTCCTGTCCCAAGATACATGTGCTGGTGTGTCTGTTGTCACTGTATGGTGTAGTGGTAGCTCAGTGGTTAAGGTATGACAGTGGCAATCATACCTATCTAGTATTAAGGTACTTGACTTGCAATAAGAAGGTTGCTGGTTCAAGCCCCACCAATGCCAGGTTTCCACTGTTGGGCCCCTGAGCAAGGTCCTCAAGTTGTACTCAATCATAATTGCTTTAGGTAAATGTGTGTGTTGTCTTTTTTTTAAAACAGACTCATAAAGACCACTTTCATATTCAACTTTGACTGTTTTTGATGATTTATTTTATCATTTTGGACATGACCGGTTGAGATCTAGCAAAGCTGAGTTAATCGCACATTACAGACTTCCTATGGAGATTAATCCTACTTTACATTGCAGGACTTCATTAAGTGACATTGAGCAGATGTGGAGAGTTGAGACACTATAGAGGATATAAACAGGTCAAAATCTGTCAGTAAAACATCAAAGCAAACCAAAGAAAATGTGCATAATTTATGTGCAAGAGAAGCTCTTTCACCTAGCACACATAACTGACACACATAACTCTGTCAAATGACTTAAAACAGTGATTATGCATCCTTATGGTGTCTTACTGTGACATTTATAGAACAAAAAAAAACCTGTTTGCAAATTGTGTGCAAAGGCTCCATTAAGTTTTCCATCAGTTTTCCGTATAAACACGACTATCTTACAGGCTGTTGTTTACTGCAGTTTTAGACGTTATTAGTAAGACTAGCATGGGTTTGTTATTCGATCAAAAATTCAGCCCCAAAGTTTTTTTTCTGCATTAATTTCTATGGGGAACCCATTTAAATTGTTTGTTAATGGTAGTGACAGCACAGAGAAAGCGATAATTATTTTGACGTCATCTTATTTATTTATTTATCACCATGCCTCAGAGACATGCTGCTCTCAGACAGGTGCAATACCACCGCAACTGTCTGCCATCTGAGTAACCATTTGTAGTCTTCATTCCTTCATTTCATTTTATTCCCTCACGGCTGTCAATGGAATCACATTAATCACGGGATTCCATCTGCTTTGCTGCCTTCCGATGGACTTGACAGCCCCTCGAAGGCTCGTGGAGAACAGCACACCTTGCAGTGGCAATCATACCTATCTAGTTTCAAAGGAGAAATGAATGAACTTCTGTGCTTCTTTCAGGACTGACCTAGTTTGCGCTGTGTGTAATACAATATACTTCTCTTAATTTCATAACGCATGCTGAATAAACACATTCTAACAGACATATTTGAATGGATTGTCGTCTTCGTTATAGAACGCCGTCCGTCTTTCCCACAGGAAGCATCCTAATGGTGTTCATAAATTTGGTTTACCAGCTTTGTAAACACAGTCTTCTGTTTGTGTTCATTTGTAAATGATAAGACAGCGTCATGGTTGCAGCAGTAGATTATGATTTACTGTGCAGGTTAAGTGGCTCGTTTAATACAAACTAATGAAGCCATACAAGTACAGTGAGAGTTTATCCAAACCAATAGGGATTTTATACATCTAAATGATGCGTCGTAAGCAGTAAGGGGCTGGAACAAAACATCATCAATATGTGCTAGCAATATATCACGCTGGTCAGGCACAGTCACGTGCGAAAACTACGTTATTAATCAAAGTCACACGTACCGTACAATATCTCAACCTCCGCTCCCATTTCATAAAGGGAAACCCCAGGAGCTTGGCCTTCGATTGCTGCATTGCATCAGATTAAGTCTGTTTTTTTCTTCTCTCTTTTCTGTTTAAAGTTAAAAGAGTCAATTGGAGAAAATGCTTACAGCGCATAGTTGGTGATAAAAATTACCTAACTGAAATGACTAACATGATAAATGGTCTATATCATGTATGACTTTTTATCAATAGAGTTTCATTAGGCAAACACGCAAGCGTTCCTATACAAGCATGCTCAGCATGGTATTGAGCAAGTAGTGGGAAGGGTAGTTTCCTCATTCAATAGATGTACTATGTTGGCTTCCAGCTGATTAAAAAAGCACCATTATATAGTTGCTTTATGAATAATTTGGAAAATAATTCTAGAAATATACTTAGAAATAAGGACAACGTCATGTTTCCAACTGTTTAAATGTGCTGAAAGTAAACTTACAGTTCAGTCTATATTTATTTGTACAGTGTTACTGTGTTTTTTCTAAAACTTTTTTGTCCTTGTACTTCATTTGAAATTAAATGACAATTATTATATTAAAGTGTAGAAGTCAGCCTTGAGGATTTTGAATCTTTACATCTTCATTCACTGAACTAATTACCAAATAAAAATTGCAGGTCTTTTTGTACACATGTTCCTTACAATTAAGGAAGTCAAAGGTACTTGCATCGTTAACTACCTAGTTTCTTGACCATAAATAGTTAGGCACAAAGGAGCCAACCATGGTTATGTTCATTTATATGCAGTTTTTAATGCAGAATTTGTATATGAAGTATTTTGCTGAAAACCAAAGAAGCATCTGTTAAATCTAAAACTGGCCATAATAAACTTAACAATTCTGAGTGAATTAATTGCAAAGAGCAAATTGTTAAGATTAAAGAATAAAGACGGAGTGTTTCCCTGGGAGAGTCCACTTAGGCTCATCTATGCTTCCATCTAATTAACACTCATCTGTATTGCTCACTTCTGGGCTCATTATGACTGCAACATGTATTCATTTGTCTGGTTAATGACAGTTTCGTTACTGCGTTGTGTGCCAATTACAAGCTGTTTGAACCCTATTTTTCTTTTGTTTCTGGGGGATGTTGAGTTTTTTGGTGATTTATTTTATATGTTGAGTGTGAATTTTTTCATTATTTGTATTGCTTGCGTTCCAGTAACAGTTGCTTTTTCAGTAAAAACAGGGTTAAAAGGATAAGATGCAGAAAGGATGGGTCATAGGAAAATGGTCTGGCACAAGACTCTTTAAACAGTCTTCAATAAGATATCTTCAACTCTTTCCTAGACGTCATCCAATGTCTGATACCCTGCCCTCCCCTGCCATTAGTGGTACATCACACTGCATGTGCACAACAAGCTTTAAAGAACTGATAAAGCGTCCAGTATTAAGCCTCTAGGTTCCTAGATGAATCCTACCTTTGCTACTACCGATTCTTAGATTATCCCAAACACAAACATGCACCCTGACTTTACCTGAAAGCCTAAGAGAGACTAAATATTCTTACTTGATTTATATTGTTAATTTGTTTTGCCTTCTTTACATATTCTCATCTATTTTGATCACTCTGTAAAGCACTTCATAAAGGTGCCATGTAAATAGAACTTATTAACATATTTAGAACACCAGAAGTCTGCAAACAAAACATCAAGTACATTTTGTCTATGTTTGAAAGTGTTCTTGCATACAGATTTGTAAACAAGTGCTGCATGAGTCTGCTATACTTGGAGCTTCAGCTGAAGATGTTTTTGGGAGCACTCTACAACTCCAGTCCTCAGCCTTATCCAAGTCTGTGCCAGCTGCCAGGATTATTCTCTGTAGTGCATCAGGCCTTCTTGTGCATGAGCATGCTTCTTCTGTCCTCACACTGAAGTTCCAGCTTTCTTTCCCTGGCAAATATGATGAGTTGTTATACAGTGCTTTTGGATTTTAGTGGATTTTAGGGAACCCAGGCTGACTGGAAGAGCATGTGAATGGGCAACCGCCATGCTCCAAAAGGGCAAAGTGACGTCCATGGGGAGATTCACTGCTCAATGTGCCAAGTACACAAGCCAGCAGGTAAAAAGGTGTTCCAGCACCCCCTTCAGTCCTTGACATGCCGTGGAGCTAGGCCTCAGCTCCACAGTTACATTGACTGTCCAATAGTGTAGATCCTGCCGCTCCTGCCCCTCGGCCTGCATCTGCTCCCAGGTCTCCACCTCTACAGGCTTCAGCCTCTATGCTCATGGTGTCTCCTGGGTGCCTCTCCTGTTTCCCAACCATTTATCTCTGCTCACTCAGCTCCACTGCTTGTTGTTCATCCTCCACAGACTTTCCCCTTGATGCCCTGAAAGCTTGCCAACTCCTCCCCAAGACAGAGCATTGGTTCACTGTCTGTCTTTCAATAAGGAGAATAATGCACCAGTGACACCCAGGTTACAGTTTGATGAAGAACCACAATAAAGCCTATAAGCCTGTAAAGTTTTAGCAAGTTGTCTCACTCAAGACAAAAATTTACATGTACCCCACTGATGGAATAACATAAGTGTGGAACGTAAGCTCCTTATCCAAAGCATACCACCTCATCTGTGAAACATGCATTGCTGTCTGAGGAACCGGTTCAGTTGATGATGTGAGCTTTGATGGCAGCAACAGGAGAAACTCTGAAGTGCATGGAAACGTGTCAACTGTTCGGATCCAACCAAATGCTCATAAACTTAGTGGGGGGTGCGTCATCTTGCGGCAGGACAATGCTGCTTAAGGAGCTATGGAGTTCTAGCCAAAAGAGGAATGGAAGAATGTTCTCCAAAAAGGGCATACAGCTGCAGGGCTTTGCTGACACAGCTGCATTACAAGCCTAACAGAGGATCACCAGGGAAGATACTCAATGCCAGGTGTAGTCTATGGGTCTCAGGCTTCAGGCAACCAAGGATTTGCAACCAAGTACTAAAAGATGACAATTTTATTTAAGATTATGTAAATTTGCACCAGTGGTTTTTAATACAAGGTTTTCCTCAAAAGAAGCAAAAGAAAAAGGAGCCAGATTTTGGGTTGGGTCCCATTTGGTATCTCTTCCATGCCTTTCACTGCTGAGCCGACTTCATAAGTATGAGTATTTAAATGAATACTGCTTCTGTGAGAGTACACAAATTTAATGCTGCCATCTGACTTTCATTGAGGTTAGCATTAAATTTAGGGTTAGACATGGGATGTCTTTTTGGATTGGGGCTAATTCAAGACCTTTTTAAGCAGAATCAGATCATTGAGTAATAGATTGAAACTCTGTAACTCTGACTATAACTCCTCCATTGATATTTGCGCCACTGGAAATAGTGGAGTGGTGGAGACTAGTGACAGTAAAGCCTACACAAATAGGCACACCATGTTTTTTTCTCACCTTCTCAATTTAGATGTGACAGTGAACATTTTCTTGGATGTTAATATGTACAATTTCTATTCTAGGCGCTATGAATCTTCATCGTTAGTCTCTCCATTAGCAAACAGCTGCATTTTTTGTTTGAAGAATTGACTCCTGTTCCAGCAAGCAAGAACTGATGGGGGAGGGGGTTCTGGGTAAAACCAAATTTGTGGACAAGTTATGACTCTCAGGGTTCATGACAAGCTGCAGCCAAACAGTAAATCAAAATTTAACAGTAAATTATGGCTGAACAGCACATCTCAGGTTGATGGGCTAAAAGTGCAAAGTGGACTGGTTTAATACTTCCCATCAACCAGAGGACAATCTTCAAGAATTTACTCTCCTTCTTTTGTCAGTTAAATGTATTTTTAAAAATCTGGCACAAACATTTCAGGAGTCGTGAAAGCCGATCTAAGCCATAATAGTACCAATGCAAAGAGATGAAGAATCTCTTTGTTGCCATTCTAATTAGCTTGGATAAGAGTGCAATTTCATTGCTAAATAGGTGTTTTTATGTTTCGCTGTGTGTAGCACATTTGTAAATTATGTGGTTCACTGACCCAAAGCCACAGTTGACTTTTTAGTCAACTATTTTTATAGGTTTTTGTTCCAGAACACAGTGAAATGTACACATTTCAAAATGTATGAGGGAAAGTATAGCAAGTATAGCATTTCTTTGAAAGTGGAGAAAATTTATTTCCTGCACCCCCTATATATGTGACACAACAAACATCCTGATACATAGTTCTGGATATGTACATGCTGAGGAATATTTCTGTACTCACAGCTAGTTTTAGAAAGCATGGCGGGGTTTTGTTTTTTTTTTTGTTACATTGCATAGTTCGTAACACTGTTGTAACACTGCTTCCCTTTGCATGCCCCAATCCCCCCCCACCTCATCTCCTTTTTCTGCTTCCCACGTCAATCCACCTCCACTTCTCTTCCAGTGTTACAGCCACCGCTGCGCTTGCCCCGTGTGGATGACTGGCCTGAGTGATGCGTCAAAAGAAAAAAAATATGATCCTTTGTCCCAAATTACAACAAATCTCCATGGTTTCTTAACCCTGTCCCACCATCCCAGCACTCCCACCCTGTGTCCTCACAGGATATCATTCCTATTGACACAGTCTGGCAAGCTTTAAAAATGCATTAGGATTATGGAGGAAATGTGAGCACTGGGATCAACCAATGCTTCAAAGTCTGAGCAGAGAAACTGGGGCCTGCTCTGGGGAAATGTGAGGAAAGGGCTCCAGGGTGTAAATGGGTGTCTGTAGGAAATGATCTAGATCGGCACCTAGAATGTAATAGTGCATAAAATATGCATTAAAGTACCCTGACCATCAGTTGGTATTATGGTAGAGTTTGTATGAGCTACCTAGTTCTAAGGTGGTCCAATTAATTGGATGTATTCTGTCCCCAAAATTACTTTATTTTCTTTACACTGGGCATTGTTCTGTCGACAAATACATTAAATCACATTGATTAACGAGCAGGACTGCTCTTGGTGACCACATATAAAGGCCTACTTCTTGGAGATTTACAAGCCCAACTTGTTGCAATAGTCTCCAGGCTCTGTGCTATATGACAGGTCATGGCATTGCCCTGTTCATCATACAGACCAGCTAAATGGAGTGAACCCATTTAGCTGTCCTGGAATCGCTATCCAGGCCAAAGCCATACTTTCATAGATGACAAAACTTTTGGATGACCCATTTCACAAGACCCAGGACCTGTTTGTCAAGGGCACCTGGGACAATCACACTAATAACCCTCTTTTCTCTCTTTTTCTGTACCTACTCCTTCCTAGAGCCTGACAAGACCAGTTAAAAGCCATAGAAATGCTTTATTAATCAACGTTCTGCCCTCTGAGATGGCGGGAAGTAGAGCATCTGCTCACAAATTATTCCCCGATGCCTTTTAACAGAAAATAAATCAGAGGAGCCATTCTTATCTCACGCACGACTTGCTTTGAAAAGATTGTCACAAAGACAGCAGCCAAAATGCATCCGTCATTGGAGAGCTTTGAAATATGATGCCCCACAAAATGATCCCTACTTGATATCTATCCTGGGCTCTCATTAGTTGGTCCACCTGAATCTAGTTTTACATTTGGACATTGGACATTTCTGGCTAACAGCAAATAATTTCTCAGAATTATCACTGGACACAGTTCAGAAATTGCACAGGCAAGCTTGGATGATATGTCCATTCGTCTTTTTTTGCTTCCAGTGACATTTTTGATCTGGAGATTGTCAGCATGTTTTGGATTAACTGTTACCACTGGGTATGCTGATTGTTTCAGGAAGCACTTCAGCCATGGATTTTTAATTAAAGGGTAAAATTCCGATTATGCGTCAACCCAGACGCTCACCGCCCTTTTGTCACCCGTATCTAAGAGATCACATCAACATATTAACTTTTCATGCATTAGCATATTAACGAGAAATCTGGGCCAATCTGGGATATACATTTAGACACCAATTTACCACGAATGAAACAGGGAAAAAGAAGCGGTGCATTTGCCAAACTAACTAGTCTAATTATTTAACGGCGGCCCGAGTGCCGCAGGGCGCGGAACAGGATGCACAGGCTCCCTTGACGTGGTGATACATTTAATAACATAAAACATATATGACACTCAAGGCACTCATACATAACAACAGATAGTGTAGCCAATAACAATGACACTTAAATTCTGGATCACACTAACAGTAGATATATAAACAATAATACTAACACTAACGATGAAACTAACGCTAACAATGACAGTAATAGTAACAATGACCAACGACGAGGAACACACAGGCGGTGGTTTAAATAGACAGACAAACACTTAACATCAACCCCTGTACAGGTGTGTGCCATCACGGAGGGTGTGGCTACAACTATGGTGAACCCCCCTGCACACGGCAGGCTGTACCACCTGACTCGTGGGGCGAGAGCATTCCGTGGCAAATTACGAGCTCATGAGGTAGTTGCCCAATTGTCTGTCCACATTGCCTGAACCATGGTTCCCCATTTTAGAATTCATCTGAGGTAAAAAATTAACTGACTTACGTCCCCAATCAGGAAAACTGAATCATGGGAGCCAATCATAGCAGAAGAGGAAAAAATTGTGAAATCTTACTTAAGTGGTCCTTTTTAGAGGCTAGGCCATGTGATTGAAGCGTGACTCAAATGCAAATGACTCATTGCCAAAGATTTGTAATCTGTGGCACTTTGCAATTCAGGGTGCAGTTGTTAGTCTGGAACCCTTCACTGATTTTCAGTATAATTTGAGTCTGACAGGTCGGTCTAAGATGGCAAATTAAAAGAATACTATGTGTTCCTCTAGTCAAATGACTGTGCTGCCCTCATTTCAGGGTTGCTTGAAATACTGCTTTCGCTGGTGCACAGCTCTCTGCCTGAACTTTCATGCCTTATGTTGGCTATGGTGAACCATGTACAGCATGGTATATAAATGTGTCCTTATGAAACATACATTTTGGCTATAAACCCACATGGCAATTGGACTACAAATCCTGTGAGCAAATGCAGGCCATACCCAAATAGACATGGCTGGCTCCATTTCCATCTGGAGAAGAGCAAACTCAGGCAAGGAAGAGCATGTTATAGAGACAGTGACATTAATAAACTTTATGTTGAATGACCCCCACCTGTTGCTGGTGCTTTATGGTCATTATTGCCACTCCTGTATAACTATTCCTGTATAGCTATGAAATTTTAATGGAATTTGTTCCTAAGACTGCAACAGTATGTTGAGCCCTCTTTTAAAACACACCCCCACTACAAGGTAAATAGGGAAATGGAATGCAGGCAGTGACTCAGTTTAGAGAGGAGGAGGGTGATTTATTGCAGGCTATAGCTACAAACCATTAATTAAGTTCTGTAAAGGCATGGTCACTCTTTTACTCGGACCTTGGCCGTCTGGAATAATTTTGCAATTCTTAGGATTTAAATAGTCTTTGTGGTCATTGTTTGAACTAATTACTCAATCAGAATGAATGGCAGTAGTCTTTTATGGATCCTTGCATGGATTGCATTGCATTGTTTTTATATTCCTGATAAAACTGGCAAATGTGTTATTTGTGCTATATATGTTATAGTATGTGTAATCTTCACATCGCAGCTGTTCATTGCAAAATATATTTTTATACATACAAGTTTTTTGATTATGCTAGAACAAGGGTTATCTACTACTTCATTATTATGCCTCAGTGTTCTTTTTTAAAAAGAGATTATACAGTTAGTTTGCCCACTCCCAACATTTGTTCCCTTACAAACAAGTGTTGACTGTAGATGAATGCAGCTCTAGAATTTGAGCCATTCCCTCGAGTCAACCCCATCTGACCCTCCAAATAATAGTCCCTCCAACAGAAGATTGGTTTCGTATTCTTTAATTGCTTTTTTTTGTTCCCTGTCAGCCATTTTGTCTTTTTTGTGAGGAGGTTTCCCCTCATTCCAGTAAGAGCTCAGATGGCATATCCTCTCGGTTATTGTCTCCTCCATATGAAGCTTACAGTATAAGAGTCGTGCCTGTCCTCACATCCTATGTGGAGTTCATCACCCCACTTCTCCGCACAGGCCACAGCTGGTTCAAGAAGCCAGCCCTTTCAGCCCGAGAGAGGTGTCACGACTAGCATGGGCTCTGCTTTTTCTCGCTGTTATTATTTCTTAAGTGATAGCATCAGCAAGGCTCAAAGCAATCACTGAAGAGCTGAAACACTTTGTCAAACCCGAGCCCATCTGGGGGAGAGATAAACCAGGTCTACCATTGTTGTTTACCAAGTACAAAGAGTTCTGACTCCTGCCTCCAATGTAATGCTGTTTTCTTTAACCTAGATAAGAAAGTTTTTATCTGCTTAAGTGTTGATAATTCGGGAGCTGATTTTAACACTAAAATGGGCTGTTTAGGGTTCTTTTTACAAGTTAGGATTCAGTGGTGAAAACTGTCCAAGCAGCTTTCTCTTCTTTACATTTAGTCTCAGTTGCTTTGACTCATTTCACATTAATTTCAAAGTTCAAAGAACTCAAAGTATCTCAAAGCATTTCTCAGAATAGATGATATGATACAGCACATCTTAGTTTACCTGCAAAAGGTCTTAATTCACCCCAAACAAGTGATTCATGTTTCAGTGTAGTATTGTTTAAGCAAATACGCCCATGAGACCACAATGAAAAGTCCCTTTGGCATTGTGTAAGTGCTGAACGTCAAAATGATGTTTTGTCACTATGCTAGTGGACCCAGAAAGCATTTTTCAAATTTCTAAAAATGTCAAATTTCAAATCTCAAAAATGTCTTTTACCTTTTTATTGACACTGAAGGCTTTACTGTATCAGAGTGTCATTTTTTTCTAAAAGCAAAAGAGCTTTCACATCTCCATGTTTTTACATTTATTCTTACTTTAACTGTAAACAGCACAATAGAGCACAGAGAAAAAACAAAAAAATACATCAATACAGAAAAATGTGCTGTTGAAACAAAACAAAAACTGTAATAAAGTGTATTACTGTAACACAGTAAAACTTTAGTGCTAAATGATAAAGATTACACCCACTTCATTGTTTGTCTGGCCAAAGATTTACAACAACATCACACCTGTCATCAACGTTATACCTGATATTTTCCCTTGCAGTGCAAAAAGGGAAAAACATTATTGTATGCCACAACCATCCTGGTGATGTTCTGCTGTGATGTCATCACAAGCAGAATCCATTGGCTGCAAGCAGATACATTTGGTCCTGAGGACACTGATCATATACATTCTATATCCATACTGAAATGAATTCCCCAGGAATGAGTTCAGGAATGGTTCATGGTGGAAGGAACTCTATCAGCATCCAATAATGGACAGCAAACCATTCCCTGATGACATTTGCATGGTAGAATCTTACATTATTGCACACATTCCAAAATTTGGCAAGTCATGTTTTACCAAGCCTCTTTCATTCTCTGCTCCCTATTCATTAGTAAAGTTCAAGATTCATGTGACAGGCAATTTACCAATTTATCAGCCATTCAAAGTGTCTATAATATGAATGATACTTATAAAATATACAGCTGACCAATTTTGACAGTTGAATGAACTGTTATGCTTGTGATGACTTACACAAGGAAGAAAATCCTACATTATGGAGAGCACAACTATTCAACCAAGAAGCAACATAACCAGTTTTGATAAGCATGAAATATGCATCCAGTAAGTGTGCTAATTGTGGACAATTGTACTTCCTCATTTTTATAGATGTGCTAAAACATTTGCAATTCATTTAAAAGAAGAAAACATTGCAGTCTGCTGAAAAAGTATTCAGCATGGAAATTTTAACATGTTCTTTTGAAAATATTAATAATAATTTAAGAATTCGGCCAAAGCATTTGAAAAAAATTGTAAACTGTTTCATTAGAGTCGCACATAGCCAACTAAAGACCTCTCAGGAGACTGCATATCAGGTTGGTCATATCTGTGAATAGTCAGTAAAGTAGGTATGAATGAGAAGCCTAGAACTCAGGATAATGTAATCACACATTGTCTTGACTGAGAATGTGGCAAACCCATAATGATACTACTGCTGCAACACCTCTGAATGTTCCAAATAGCCCAGAGTGAATGTCCAGCTAGCACTGCTTTTCTCGACGTGAATAATTGATTTTGTTTATGGACGTGGGAGACAATGCACCAGTCTCAGCGGTGCTCCATGCACTGATCAAATCTGCTAATTTGATTGGGAAATGAAGACAGCGGTGCCATCTGGACCTATCTTCACAAAGCCAGGAGATGCTAAATATAGACCTGCCAGTCATTACTCCAAATGACAGGGTTGGGAATGCTGCCAGGCTCAGCCAAAGCCTTCACTAACAAGCTATCATTGAAGTCTGGCACCTATTCTAAATGGCTGTACAGGGTTTACATTAGGTGGCCGGCCTGACATGACAGTAGCTCTTTTTTTTCCAACAACCAGCTTTCTTCAACAATTGAAAATATTTTCTTGTTGGCCATTTGTTACGCTGAAATATTGAAGATGTGTTTGCTTAAGTTTGTAGATACGTAAAATTGCACTATGCCTAAATCTGGAGTGGATGGGCCATACGGAAATGCTTTTTTGTAGCCGTTTCAAATATTTTTCAAAGAGCTATAATCAGTTAAAAATACATAGCAGTAGGGATATATTTTTCTCTCATCCTCTGTTCTTTACTTTAGTACCATGCTAGAATTCCCTCATCAGATAAAATAAATATGTAAAAGTATCCTCAAATGATTTTTTTTTCTTTATAATGCTCAGTGTTTTCTGTGTCAGTGTTCAGTGGAGATATGTTTTCAGCACCAAGGACAGTTCCTTGGTTTCATTCTATCTCTTTCAGCAAATTGCACAGGACTCGCTCCAGTGACCAAAGTGATATATGAGAAAATTCCTTTACACTTAACTGTACCATACAGGGTTCCTAAAGTAAATACCAGATCCATTATATATGACAAGACTAAGTTCCTTTAGGAAAAGAGCAGCATTAAAACTTATTTTGTGTTCTATGGGTCAATGCTAAAATCATTTTACAGGCAAGCTAATGTGTGACTCAACAAGAAAGCACTTGCCACTTCACCACTAATGCATTATTATTCAATTAGTAGAAACAGTCGAGCCACAGCACAGGTTGAATGGATTTAACATCATACCATCTCTTTAGGAATGACGTGTGCCACACTGATCTGGTTATCCTGCCCAAGTGACCTGTAAATTGATTAGCCTGTCAATTTGCTCAAGCGTCACTGAAAGCATTAAAGTAAATCAATTATGGTAATGTGGCAGCAAGCATTCCAGTCAAAGTAATAAGATGGCCAATGCTACAACTGTACAGATAACTTAAAATCCATGCTGGATGCCTCCATCAAAGTATGCAGGCACCCCCAAATATACACAAGGTTAACTTATGCAAAATGTGTCAAATGCATATGAAACCAATGTGTCAAATGTATTAAACTGATGGCCATTTTGCACAGACATGCTCTGACCAGCATAAGTGAACTGCTTCTCGGAGGAAATTACGTTATCACAGTTAGGGGTGCTACAAGTAAGATGTCAATATTGGAATGGAGGTGAAAGGCCCCATTTCATTTTCTTAATGGGAAAAGGAGACAAATTCAAATTAGATAGTGGAAGCAATTCGTTTGAAAACTATAAGCATGCAATAGGCTTACAAGTAATTAACATATGAATACAGAAGTTTCAAAATCAATGTTTACCTTTTTGTTTGGACATTGTTCATGCTAATTTACTGAGGAGACTTTGATGCTAATAATCACTTCTAAAATTTAAGTAATGAACTGGCTAATCAAAAAGGCTTTTGATTAGTGATCATTAGTGATCAGAGGAAGACCTCTAGTACTTACAGTTGTATGTGAAAGTTTGGGCACGCTTGCGCAAATTATACATTTTGTCCGTTTTTTTAATTGAGAAATAGTAAGCACAGTCTCTGTAGCTAATCAAACATAAAACATATTTTTGGTAATTCCCAATGCAGTTACTCTGTCTTTCATAACAAGAAAATGAAAAGTTAAATTCATGAATGTGGCTTCTACAAACATTTGGACACACTAAGCATTGCAAAGATTTTTTTGACAAGGTCTCAAACCTTGATTAGCATATCAGGCCTGAGGCATGTCACCAATTGTAATTAGGAACTGCAAGCCGAATAAAACTTCCAAGCTTTAGAAGCTCTCTGACTCTTTAAACCTTGTGCTAACACTTGTGCTAACACCTAGCAATCGCGCTATCCTGTAAGTAACTGTTTAAAGATGTGAAAATGAAAGTAATCGATGGCCACAAGGCAGGGGCAGGCTATAAGATAGCCAGTTTCTACAGTGCAAAATGATATTAAGAAATGGCAATTCAGGGGAATTGTGGAGGTCAAGACAAGATCTGGAAGAACATAAAAACTGTCAGAGAGAACCGCTCATATGCTGGTATGGAAAGGCAAATGAATACACCCATATTGCTGCCAAGAACCTGCAGGAGAGTTTACTCAGGGGAGATGGTGCACCATTCCACAGGTCAGCATTTCTTGCACAAATATAATCTTCATGGGTGACTCTTAAGTAGGAAACCTTACCTGTGGCCTCATCACAAAGCTCAACATTTGAAGTATGCTGTAGAACATCTAGACAAGCCTCATGAGTTTTGGAAATAAGTGTTATGTTCTGATGAATTCAAAATAGACCTATTTGGCCACATTCAGCAGAGACACCTTCAGGGGAAAATGAACTGTATTTCATGAAAAGAACACCTTGTTATATGTGAAACATGGGGGCAAATCTATCTTGCTTTGAGGTTGTGTTGTCACTAATGGCATGGACAAAGGGAAGGATGGATTCCATCCACAGGAAATACTGGAAGCAAATGTCAAACCATTTGTTAAAGGGCTGAAGCTGAAAAGAGGATGGCTTCTGATAATGCTCCAAGACATAACTCAAAAAACCACCAGGGACTATCTGAAAAGACATGAGCTGAAACTTATGGAATGGGCTTCACAGTGCCCACACCTAAACATCACAGAAAATTTGTGGATAGACTTTAAATATGCTCTGTATATAAGATGACCCAAGCATATCTTAGAACCAGAGGCCTTGTGCAAAGAAGAGTGGTGGAAAAATTCTAAATACAAGAAATGAAAGACAGGAAGCATTTGCAAGCTATGATTTCTGCCAGAAGGGGTATTACTAAACTCTGACTCTGTAAGGTGTTCAAACATTTGACAGGCCACACTGATGATTTGGATAAAACATTTTTATGTTATGAAAGACTTTCTCTGCATTAGGATTTGCCAGAAATATTATGTTTTACGTTTGATTAGCTACAGAGGCTGTCTTTACTACTTCTCAATATAAAAAAGACCAAATGTGTCATTTGACCAAAGGTACCCAAAGGTTTGCATACATTCATTACTAGTCCGAACAGAGTGTAAATAATTATTACGTTTGAGTCCAAGCGCACCAGAGCAAAGGTTCCTTGTTTGTACATGTTGTTTACATCATAAAAATTGAATTTCCCTTTTTTTTCTGTTTTACTTGCTAAGACTTCATTATTTAAAAAAAAAAAAAAAAAACTATTCAACTTAACATTTATACAACTGCTAGTTTCCTTGGAAAAAATCATGAACAATGGGAAATGCAAAAGAGTATCACCACAAATGGTATCTACACAGGTATTATTTATAATGAGTTCAATAGAAAAACACAATGCCAACAGTCAGTTCAACCAGCTATTGTCTGGTTGCAATGCACATGGCCAAACAAAGCAGGCTGCCAGAATGCAACATTTTGATCCAGATCTCAAGTAGTTTATTATTGAACAATGACAGTTTTTTGTGTCTTTGGTCAGACTACATAAATCTGAGGAAGATTCCAGGTGAGTAACTGGAGTGTACTGTAGGTCCTTCATCAGCACTTTGCTATGAAGGACTACTTTCTAGAAAGAAAGATAGAAGGATGGATGGATGGATGGATAATTGTCTTTCTAAATTCTGAGGTCCAGCAAGGTAAAGCTGGACAGGTATTGGCTGCTGTAAAGACACCTTTACAAAACCTTCAGTGGACATTGAGATGGCATCCATTTAATGTAATTAAAACCAGCCTGAACATAATAAACAGGATAATCCCCCGTCTGTCACGACAAAACTGATTATGGACAGAGTCCACATTATAAAATCTAAGGCCAATTTTTAAAAACAGTTCACTTTTCATTTTCAGTTCACAATTCATTTTTCATAATTCTATTGCCTTTTTAGAGCCTGAATACATTTACAAAATACATACTACGTGTACATACCACATTTTGGTGGATGAAAGTGTTACGATACCAAAAGTGCCTATTATCAGCCTGGGAACATAAGCAAACAGTGATTTACAAATATCAGCTCTTTATCATGTTAACAGATTTCTGTCTCAGTGCTCATGCACCTAAAAGTACAGAGTGTAACTCAGCGGCAACCGGGTTTTTCCATTTTCTTCAAAAAACTCGGCATTGTGCTGCTGCCTTCCTTTTCTCTTCCCTGCAGCGCCCCCTTTTGTTGGACTCCCAATGAGGGAATAGCAGACGCCCCCGGCTGTGAGCAGACCCGATACGTTGACTTGCGAGTTCCCCTCACACGAGACACTTGGTCTCGGTGACCCGGATTTGTCACATCGGGTTTACTGCGAGCGTGTGCATTCCAGCCATTGTGTCAGCATCGAACAAGACGAGATCCTGAAGCGTGGAACGTGACAACCCATTTAACACTTAGCGCAGCAGATTCGTGGCCCAACCTAGACCCGGAAACCAAAGTGAGAAGTCATTATTTGAAATGAAAAGGGGTCTTGGCCACTGCAAGTGAGGAATATGCTAACGTTCATCCACCTCCGTAGCCACACCTTTAGTAGTGCCAACCTTGGTTACAGATGATCACCAGTGGTATGATAAATGGTCCTTGTTAAATCAGGTAGGCTGATATTTATCCATGTTTTGGGGGTTTGGGGGAGGAGAAAGCATCACTTATCTTGCCGTCTTGCATTTAATTCTCTGTTGCACTTTTGACATAGTACCTACCCACATTCTGATTGGTCCCTCAGGGCGTGGAGTATGTTTCTTCAGCAGGACTGGCCAGAGTAATGGATGATGAATAACTTGAAGTTGCAGTTTACTTGCTTGCCTGCTCTTACAACCATTAACCACCCAATTATTTTGAAGTTTGCATCTTAAGGTGCAATCACTGGTAGAGCATTATCTGGTAGAGAGTGATAGCCAGCACTTTTCTTTCATGTGGTCCACAATTTGGTGGAGAGATTGGTCCTAAGTGCCTGTAGATTTTCCTTGTTCATTTTTAATTTGTGATTATCACATTCTAAATTCATGCTGCCATCTGAGCACTTTAGGCTATGAGGTATTAGTTTCAAAAAGAAAGAAGGCCGCCTTAAACGTCCTGCCACTTTATCCCAAAAAAATCGCTCAGTTGAGACATCAAATTTCTGGCCAAGTTCAATGTGCTCCCAGTTTGATTGATGGAGAAAGCTGATGTTCTGAACCATTAGAGGTGAGAGAGGGAGAGAGAGAGAGAGATAGGTGGGGAGAGATAAATAGTTCATGCCATTTGTCTTTTCTACAATATGGTTGTGCTTGCTGCAACTGTCAAGAGACAGCGAACCTTGTATTATTTGTGGAGCATAAACCTCAGTTGTCCTGTGGACAAGACATGGGTCCCTCATTGAGCAAATTACCACAGCTGTACAAATGCCCTTGGCAAGGAGGAAGGGAAACACAGAGGAGGAGGAGCCTATTACTTAATTTGCAAGTAATAAATAACAGCAATGCCTGTCATAAATGTCAGAAGAACTGTAAGACAGGATTGAGGGAAATGTTGTGCTATCCCAAGATGATACACGTGTTGGATATTTGGCCTCACAAATAGACCTGGATCTGTTCCTCATGAATCTAGCTTCATCTTGATTATCTCATACTGTTTCATTAAGAATATACCCCCTAGACCCACCCTAAATGTTGTGAAGTCCTTTTTGTTCTTTCATTCATTTATTGGAAAATTTCATTCATTGCATTAAACTAACATCATCCCCAAACTGGATACTCTGAATACTGAATTCTTTGCAAAACTCCTGTGTACCAACTTATAGGGGAACCAAAACAGAGAGAAGTCATAACTGTCGGGCTCATTACTAGTTTCTTATCGGATCATTAGCCCGTTGTTGGGGCTTTCGGTAATGCAGATTACACTTAGGGAGAGAGTCTCAGAAGGGAAGGATGCTTCTAATGACACAACTCTCCTGTGTGGGAGATCGCATTGTCACATTTGGAGTCGTGCCAGCATTGCTGTATTTGTTACATACTCAACTCCCCTCTCCTCTGTATTTGTTACATACTCCTAAACTCCCCTCCAGTCTGTACATGTTACATACTCCTCAACTCCCCTCCCCTGTGTATTTGTTACATACTCCTCAAATCCCTTCACCTCTGTATTTTTTTACATACTCCTAAACTTCCCTCCAGTCTGTACGTTACATACTCCTCAACTCCCCTCCCCTCTGTATTTGTTACATACTCCTCAACACCCCTCTCCTCTGTATTTGTTACATACTCCTCAAATCCCTTGACCTCTGTATTTGTGACATACTCAACTCCTCTCCCCTCTGTATTTTTTACATACTCCTCATCACCCCTCCCCTCTGTATTTGTTACATACTCCTCAACTCCTCTCTGGCTCTCCACTGCTGCCTCCTGCTCCTCAGCTCCCTCAGGAGTGGTATGCATGAGTGGGCACCCCTCTGCATACACGCACCGCATACTCTACATGCATGGCTGATGCTCAATTAAGGAGCCCCAAAATAATTCCCAAGCAGGGAATCACCCGGCAAGCCCCTTTGCGCTAGCACCATTCCTGCAGGCTCTGCTCAAGTTCATGGCATTTGTTCCCGGTCAGCCCCGGTGTGCCAGTCATGACTTGCCAATCACTTGGCCGCTTTGTGTCCAGATGTCACATGTATACGCTCCTCGGTGAAGGAAAGTAACCATTTTGCTTGGATAATATTTGTTTTGATCCCATGAGGCACAGTTCTGAATATATGTCTGCACGTTCTGGTGGGAAATAAAGACTTGAAGATCAGCACATCTGTGGGAATCTCAGTGAAATCTGTGTTGCTGCCTGCATGCGAAGATTGTTTAATTTGTCAGAATATTTTGAACCTTAAAGTAGGCAGATGACATTTTCACTTTATCTGCAAGTAAAAAAGACTGCAAAGTTCCCTTTTGTAATTCACAGGTTTTTTTTTATTTAGGTTGTGAAGATATGTGTGTATGAGAGAGAGAGCTAGATTCTGGAGTTAAGACAGATTCACAGGGAGTATGCTTTTTTTTAATAAATACCTTTTATGTGATTGAGATCTTTTGATGTTTTGATTTATTTTGGGGGTTTTTTTGGAAAACTATTTTATAACTGATAACTTACCTGAAATGTTGCAAAATCTTTGCCAACCAAATATATTTCCCCTTTTCTTGATCTGGATAGAGGCATGGCTTTTGCAAACAACATCCTTATGTAGATCGCACAGTGATCTCAATAAGAACATCCTTGTCTAGATCACACTGTGATCTCAATAAGAACATCCTTGTCTAGATCACACAGTGATCTTGATAAGAACATCCTTGTCTAGATCACACTTTGAGGTCCTACACAAGTAAATGTATTTTCCATCAGTGTTTTCATGCTATTCACATTAACATGATACATCCGTGATGTAACAGCAATTTCCCTCTGTGAAGGAAGAGGCTAGTCTCCCCTACTCCACATTATAGAAAACTAGTCAGCTCTTCTGTCCAGATTCCATCTCCTTTGCCAGAATTGATGTAAGCTCTCCTGAGACATTTCCAAGCACCAATTCTCACCATTCTCACACTTCCCCAATCTCCAGTCACTCTATTCAGGCAAATAAAGCAAACAGTCAGCAAACGTCCAGGGAAAGTAATGGAAGAAACTCTCCATGCACCACATTCTCTTTCTTTCATTCTCTTCTCTATTTCCTTACAGGGAGGGGAAAAACAAACCTAGGGAGAGGCAGAACTAATAGTACACAGAGCAACAGCAACATCTTCTGGCGAATCATGTAGCCCACTGGCCATGAAAATTAGGGGAGATGACATGCAGAAATACGACCATCTACAGGAATCCTATGCAAATTCCAAAATCCTAATTTGTTTGTGCCAATCATAAATTATGCTACCAGCCAGAGCTTTCATTATATCATTTGTGTTTGCTGAAATGAGTTGGTGTGGGTGGCAAATGCAGGCTGAGAGCAGAGCATTAACGTTCCAAGCACAATGAGAGAATCATGTGATAGGAGAGGTGGGGCTGTAGAAGTAGTTTGGAGCACATTACATCCAATGCTGTAATGTAGTGTGTGGTTTATGGTGTCATTAAATGCTGGCCTTTTGCAAGCAACGTCACTGATTACCAGTGAATGTGAATTTATAGTAGTGTACACTCAGACATTTCCTATTTAAGTTTCCTACTTAACACCCCTATGCCTTTTAGTCCTTAAGTGATGAAAGCATTTCAGTGTTTTAAATTTCTTAGGATCTTATTCTTGATTTAAGTTCAGTTCTAAACTGCATTATTATCTCTCTAGCCCAAAAAATTTCATAGCAGCTACACTCACCTATAGAACTACGCAGACATTGGAGTGAGGGTGAGAACTTCTAGAATTGCATTTTTGTAGTGTTTCAAAGGCTGAAGTCAGATTTTTCTGATTGGTTGTTCCAAGATAGTCAGTTGTAGTGCTAGTGCCATTGGACGCAGGGGTTGGTTGTGGCCTGAATCTGTCGAGGTCTGATCTCCTGCTGAGTTAGCCTAGGCAGCACGTAGGAACCCTGACCTCATAATGTGTTGGAAATGGTAACTGCAATGGTGGACAGTGCGCATGTACACACACACATACACACACACAAGTGCGCGCACATGCACACACCCACATACACACACAAGCGCACACACACATACACACCAGCGCACACACACAGACACGAGCGCACACACACACACACACGAGCACACACAAGCACACACACACACACACACAAGTGCGCACACACACACACATATACACACACACACACGAGCGCACACACACACACGAGCACACACGCACACACACACACATGTGCGCACACACGCGCACACACACACACACACACACACACACACACAAGCACACAGACACACCCCAGCAGCTGGCTGAAGCCAAGGCTAAGCTCCTCTCTTAGCACTGTGCTAGTGCTAGCGCTAATAGCGACATGACCTGGGGAGATCTCCCAAAATGTGCATCAGTAGAGGTCACAATCACATTTCAAATGAAGCCCCAAGTGATGTAAAGTTCCTAATGGCCTTTGGCTGGCCTTTACTGTACTGGCTACGCATGACCGTGCGGTTTTATTTGAGCTAATAGCTGATGATCTATGAGTCAGATGTCCAGAAAGAAGTTGAGCAGTAACCATGCATGATTCTCCTTATGAATAATAAGCAGTTTTCTAGTGCAGCCATGTCTAAATGAGTGTCATGTGTCACTATTTGAGGGAAGGTTCATTACTGACAACTGTGTCAGCAACGCAAGTGTTTCCTTGGCACTGAGGTGTTAGAAGGAGGCTGCCATCTCTCTGCACTGCTCAACGCTCTTTCCAACTGCCCAAGGCAACTGCACAGAGTGTGGCACATCAGGCCAACTAGGCCAAGCAAGCAGTGACATGAACGGTGAAAGTACACAACAGAGAATACAACAATACTCCAGTGTTCCCCTGACTTACTCCTGAGACCCTCTGTGTTATGCAGATCTCCAAACATTTACAAGGCACTGAGCCTTGGAACAAAGGAACTATATTATAAAACCACACTTGGGCTTATACTTGACCTCCAGTGTGTCGTACATGAATGCTGAGGCTAAGTGTAAGCTATGTTTTCTATGCATTCAATTACTTCCTGATAGAAATACAGGGGTGGAGTATTGACTTCAGGATTCAAGCCAGCCTTAATTTTGTTGTCTCAAGAACTTTCTGACATGGCAAAGTACCTACAGTACCACGTCCTTTTTAGTTCACTTTTGGAAAATGTGTTTTCTTCAATAGGTAAGCAATTCAGACAAACTTTTCAATGTTTTGTTCTTTCATCCATCTAAGTGACTAAATGACTTCTATTTATATAAGGATTAGGAGTCAGAAGGCTGCATTTGCAGTGCTGTTTATCAGTGCAAATCCACTATTCAGCACCATTCTAGCAGGTAGGGGTCAAAAGCAGGCAGGCGAATAAATCATAGAACAAGCCAAAATCAGAAACAGAAAAACAGGCAGAAAATATTGAAATCGAATTAAACAGATACAGCACATGCACCTAAGTACCTGTAAGTGCTACAAAAAAACACAAGTCTCTGACACATGCTTGAAATCAATCAGTGCATATGGGTCCATCAGTGGGTCAGTGAATGAGTTTTAGACGTAGATAGTTGTGTGGCGCCAGGCTAGAGCTTTAGGGATACCTGGCAAATTGGGAGTGGAGTCTACCATTTGGCTGTATTAACAGGAAGCTTCTCTAAAAGGAAGTGGCCCTGCCTGCCAATTATTTTACATATACACTCATGCTACCTCTGACAATGTTTGTAGCAAAAACAGAGGGCAACCACCACACCTCAAACCCAGGCCCCAGACCTACACCTCAAACCCAGACCTCAAACCCAAAGTTTACAGGCAGCAAATGTGTGCTCTGACTACCAGACCATGCTCTCTGGCATGTCAGCTATAACACATATTCACCCTCCTGAGTAATGGTCTCCAAAAAAATATAGATGGTAGGCTAAGCGCTAATTGTGCATGTCTATGCAGGAACTAGCTTTAGAAAAAAGATTTGGCTGGAGAGTTGGGACTGAAAGGAGGGGGTAGGACTCCTTTGCTGACTTAGAATGGAAAAACTGTGAAACTATGACAGTGATTACAGTAGCTTTAAATGAAAAGAAAATGTGAAATTCTGGAAAAAAGACTTTCAGGTATTGGCATTTTAGGTAAGCAGTTTGTTCTAGTCTTACATGTCAAAATGTCCACAAAGAAAAAACCAGAGGCTACACATTTATAATGAGACCTGTCATGAAATTGACTCACATATTTCCCAAGCATAGACATTAAATATATCACATATGACAGAGCCCATGTTCTAGTTCTAGTGTCTCATTTCACATGAGCACACACGCTAACAGCTAATCTGGTCTTGAATCAGTCACTTGGGGCAAACCGTTCAGAAACTGCTGTAGGCTCCATTTCCATACCAGTGCCAAGCTGTACACTGTAAGTGTTCACAATTCGAAGCTCACTATTAAGTTGGCCTGTTTGCATTACCGCTCTGCTTGTGTGTGTGTGTGTGTGTGTGTGTGTGTGTGTGTGTGTGTGTGTGTGTGTGTGTGTGTGTGTGTGTGAGTGTGTGCGTCTGGTGTCAAGATATACTCTATGCAGCACCACTCCATATGACCCCTGCCGTTTCCCCGCTCTCCTCTCCTGCTGGGGCCGTTGGGGATGAGCAGTCACTGGCGTGTGTGTGAGCAGCTTTGGAACACCGTCCCAGGAAGCAACACATGGGCAGGCCTTTCATCACTACCCTTGCAGAATTTATGTTAAGAACTGAGCTGCTTTAAACCCTCACGCCTCGCCCCGCCCCACCAGTTCTTTTCCACATGGCCGAGCACACAGATAACAGATTGTATGTATGAGTAGCTAGAAACAGACTTCTCATCACTACTCATACATACACACACACACACAAAATATGCGTCCACTTCCAAGCATGCTGGTGAACACACCGAACATGTAGGCTACATAGACATGCAAAAACACTTCCACAAACCGACACACCACATCATGATCACATTACATGCACAGAGTGTTGAACAGAGAATTGCAGCTTTGCTTAGCATTTGTGTTACTCATAAAGTCTACTCATAAATCTTCCGATCCAAATAAGTTTGTGTCTACATTTCCCTGTCAGGATCGTATGCTTGAGAAACATCCCTTACAACAGATAGGGAACATAACATGGAGACCATCTCAATAGCATGGGAAGAAAAACAGTACACAGACGGTACCAACACTTCTCTCGCTGGGTTCCTTCATCACGCATGTTTGGGTGGAGAGCGGTGTACATCTGGGTTTGGAGGGATGGATCTCCCACAAACTGGGGTACATAGATAAGGACTGGCAAACGGCAGGAGCACTGTTTGCAGGAGTGCAGATCAGAGGGATGCTGAGGAGTGGAGTAGAGACTGGGGAAAAAACATAAATGGCTCGACAGATATACCAAAGACCCCAGGATGTGTGTGTGTGTGTGTGTGTGTGTGTGTGTTTGTTTGAGTAAGTAGGGGGAGGGGTGTTGGTGGAATGGGGGGGGTAGGATCTGATCTCTTTCCCAGTGACTCCAACTTTTCCTCTTCACCCGCTTAGCAGTCCAAAATGCCTGTCAGAAGAGATTTGTTTTTGGAGCTGCACATAGGAACTGTCTTACAGCAAAAAAAAAGAGTATCTAACAAATGGAGTTAAGCAACATATTGATTTCAATTAATTCTTCATTTTATTGTGATAAAGATCTCACATTTTTAGTGGCAGATGTTGGTTTCTAATACAGATGCTGGGTTTCCTATTAGGTGCTGCCAATCTGCAGTTGGGTAATGTGGAATGTGGCGCATCCTTGAGCATCCTTCATTGAGTCTTCAATGTTAAAACTGAAGCATGCAGGCGAAGACTGAGATGATTCAAATTGGTTTACAGTTTGAAGCTAACAGCAAAATCAAAGACAAAAGCGAGGCAAAAGATTGCAACTGTCCTTCCACTGCTCTCTGTATGTGTGTGTGTCCCTGAGGAAAAGCAGTTAGCCACACGTTGGTTTAGTGGAGTTTAAAAATTAACCATCGTTGTCTTGAAAGAAAACTGTTGCAGCCTACTCAATTATCAAAACTTAAAAAGGAAAAGCCTAACAAGTAAAATATTTAAAGCAAGACCAAATTTAATAGCACATGTATGCATGGGTCCGTTGGAGGTACAGTAAATATGCTATGCTACATCTCCAAAACCTAATATATTACAGCCACTATTGATATATTACAGCCATTACCGAGAAGGCCCTCCAATTATACAGCCAGGCAAATGCACCCATCAATAATCTAACAAAACGTGAATAACCAAGCCTTTCTTAAAGTGAAAGTGCTTTTAAAAGCGTAAAAGTGGCTAACAAAAACGGAACCTAAAAACGGACCTGTTAGGAACCTAATGCTAGCTGGCACCTACTCGCTGCAATACATAATTAGCTACATTAGCTTGCTGATCTCAACTGTTTCTTATCCTAAATCGCCAACTATGCCGAGTAGGAGGCGGCGGTCCGGCCCCGCGCCATCCGTTAGCCGCTGCTCGTCTGGTTCAATCGCCACAGGAGCAGACGGACTGCTCGGGACGCTCCGTTCCGCTGTATTGCTTTTAATTTGTCGGAAAGCGCCCGATACAGCAAAACATCTTTTATTTATTTGCTTGGTAAAGCCTCTATCAAATGAACCACTGAACCTGAGAATAGCCTTCCAGACAATCTTACCGCCCGCACGCTCTAATATTCCTTTTTATGATGCTACTTCGCGCCTCTCGGCTAGCGCTGAACAGGCTACCAAACAGGGAGACTTAGAGAAGCGAAATACAAAGTTGTTTTGTGTTTTAATGGTCACACTTGTCAGTCTTCCTGAAGTGCTATCCTGCAACCCTACAAGTAGCTTTGCCGCCATTAAATAATATAAAATGAACAGTGATTTTTATTTGTCTACAAATCTTTTTAAAAAGACCCCATTCTGACCATTTTCAAACTCCCATTAACAAATCAGCATAAATGTGCAAAAAGAACAAGAAATGAACCATCATCCCTGTGGAACTTGCATGCAAACATAATTTGTATACGTCATCACTTGAATACGTCACTTACATGTAGCCCTAGATGTAGGCCAATGCGCTAGTTGTCAGCAACCCTAGTAATGGAGTTTCAATTATCTTGGAACACCATTTATGATGGCATGCTGCATCTTACAAAGGGAATGCCAGGCATCACCACACACTAATAGAAAATCAATATTAATCAATATTAAATGTGTAGTATGCTTTGTATTTGGTGTTTTGGGAAAAGCCATGTAGGCTAATGGGAAAAATAAATTCATGTTAGTAAAGTAATAACGGAGCAGACAAATAATCAATAGTAAGAAATAGGTGACAGCATTTTGTGTCTGAGTAATCAAAGAAACACTGGGCCTTTTACCAAATAAACACTGCTTGAATGCATTGTTCTTAATGATATTTATGGCCTGGAATTAGTGTATAGGTGAATCATATTTACAATAATAGAAGAACATTTTGATAAATGAAAAATGCTGGTCACTTGTTTGTGATGACAGAATACACCTGGCCTTTTTTGTTATGTGAAGTTCAAAACAGGCATGTGAGTGTATTCCTCATCTTTCCCTCTGTCCTACACACAGTCACTAATTGAACAGGTCTGAAGGTTTTATGCCATTGACACCAACACCAATAAGCAGGTTATGGAGTTCCAGTCACAATGACCAATATGCTCTGACCTACTTGCTTGTCACTTCCTAGTCTAATAAATTCACCATGACATGCATTTTCACATGAAAGGAGGCGGTTCTTTCGCCAGACACCCAGCACCAAGCATTTTTTTGCATGTCAATAAAAAGTATTCACTTTGGTTTGATTAGATATCTGTAAAGGCCTTGCACTTGTGAATCCAGTCTGCATTCTTCATTGTAATGGTGGCTACATAGCTGTTTATACAAATGTTGGGGTTCTTGTTCTTGTTTGCTTGTTAATGGAGTGTGAGAGAGAAAAAAAAAATAGTAATATGATTAGCTAGCTGAGTGGCTTCAAATAGAGCATCATGAACAAAACAAGGCTTAAAAAGCAGGCAGCCCCAAATCCAGACACCATGTCTTCTCAGTGGACCCGAGAGGAAAAGAGGTCAGTAGCCACACAGAACCAGACCCTACCTTTGCTTTTTCTTCAAGCAATGCTTTGATCACATTTTAGCACCATGGCCATGTGAAAGGAAGCGCAAAACCCAGCACTGTCTGTCTCCCATTTATACAGTAGCTCATGGCTCATGGGATGGTTAAGTGGTCTTATACCACAAGAAGCATCTACTTTGTTGCGTGTGATTACTAAGGCTGAGCAAGACATGGAAATAGGCTTCTAGAGAAAGAGGCACAATGCCTCTGAGAAGAGACAAAAAAGGCAGAGTGGCCCACCAAGATGTGTTTGTACACAGTGAGGTGGATTAGGGTAAGATTCAGTTATATTTCTTCTTCTTCTTCTTCTTCTTTTTCTTCTTCTGGCTAAAGCTGTCTAGTTGTTAGAGTGAAGTGTAAGGGTGCATTTCCTGTGTTCCATTTGGGAGGTAGCTCATAGGTATGCAGCATTTTTAGGGTAGCATTTGTGCGCTCAGAGATAAGTCTGTTCATTTCAAAGTCAGTATAAGACTTTTAAGGTAATCTTTTTGGCCAAAATCAATGTGTCCTTCCAAAATGCTTATAGGCAAATCTGTCCACTCAGAGGTCATCTTTGCAACCAAAGATTTTGTGGTATTTGGTTCATCTTTAAAAATCATTTAATCCGGTGGAGAATTATGAAATGTATTTGCATATGGCTAGTGAATCATATGCAATACTTAGCTAGCTAATGTTATTTTTGGTCATTCATTTATCTGCAGTTGACAGGAAGTCAGATTTTATCTCACTTGCTACCGATAATCAGCTAATTTCTTCTCGAACTGAATAGACAAAAAGTTAATAAAACATTAATAAAAGCAGATAGTCAACAACCAGTAAGGATAGGTCTTTATTGGGGAAACAATCCCATAATTCTCTTCACCATACAAATGTTCCATGAAATTTTGAAAGAAAAAAAAAACTATCGTTCCAACTACTTTTGCTTAAAAATAGTTTTAAAATAAAAATTGCTAGCTAGCTGTTCTATTGACAATATGTCTATATCAGTAATAATACTAGTATTTGTAAATTTCCAGATGCCACATAAATGGTTAACTTTGGCTAACATCATGAAACCTGACCAGCAGCATATGAAATTTGCTAGTGAGAATTGGCTAGCAGAGGAACTAGTGGCCATCTTTTACAGTAGAAGATCGACCCACACTGAAAAATAAAGGGCTGCCTCCTTACTATAATTTGGTGTCTTGTAATTCTCTTTGTTTTTGTTTTATCTTAGAATAATTAACTTCAGAAGAACTGTTTTCTATATACTCTGTCATATCCACATTCTTTTATGATTATAATTAAATAATATGTGATATTAATACATGAGAAATGTACTTTATTGAAGGCAACCTTACTATCAGCAACTAGCTGATAGTAATCAGAGTTAGCTAGCTGGCTAACTATTGAATCAGCATTGAGTTAAGGCTTGTTAGCTAGTTAACAAGCTAATTGTTTCAAATTGCTTCAATATGAAAATTCTGTTTATTAGGGACGGGGCACTATGCATGTATAGCTTGTTACGTCTTTATTTTAAATTATGATAAATTATCAGGGATCCACTTTGTCAGAAGTGAGTGATATAAACAAATGTCTTAGAAGTTTAAGAACATAGAACATGTCGAAACTAAAGTGTTCTAACTGCATTGCCTGAGATTTCTTTTAAAATTACATTTTTTAAAAAGATGTCTTTCATAGTTTTCATCTTGGGATCACAGATTTGACTCAGGATCAGTGCTGAAGTGCAACAAAGCACATCTGACATCTAATCTTCCTTTGTCACTCAAGACTGAATAGTTTTGTGTTTGTTTGTTGGGGGGGGGGGATTATTGGGGTTTTCTGTATTATTTTAAGATTAGCTATTGCCCTACATAAGTGGACACATTCAGTCCCCACTGAATTCTATGTTGAGTCCTTTACAGCCAGTGTATGCCAAACTGGCAGGAGTCCGAGCCAGGTGAACAGAGCTGACCCCAGTGCCAGACTGGGGTCTTCTGCCGAGCGCTTCATGGTGGCACCATGCTTCTCTACCACCTGCCCCCACTCCTCCCACACATCCACATCCTGCTCCACCACCCTAAGGAAGGGCCTCCAATGCTGGGTTCTATCTACAGCCTCCACCTGTTCCCATCCCTAGTCTGCCTCCCACTCCTCTCTCCAGTCAGGAACACAAGGCGGCACCGCATCACCACGGAGACCAAAGATCTGCAGACCTCTGTTGGTATCCTGGTCTCATTTACCCAAGCAGGAGACTAAAGACCAGCATTCACATTCTGAACAGGCAGGTGACCGTGTTCAGGATACACGGGCCACCGAAGCATCAGATGCATCGGCCACGCTGCTGTCACTAGTCCCAGAGGGCATTGCAGTGGATTTTCGCATTCCGCACCACTCCTCCCCATCTCACCTGCACGGCTGCCATTCTGGTATACCACCTGCACCCACCTCTTGTCACATTTATCTTTTTTTTCTTCTTCTTTTTTCGTATTCACACACGCTGTGATTTGCAATGGCAGTAGACGTTATCAAATGCATCTCAGTCTATAAAAAAGGAGGGGAATGAAGGAATGCCGGCACCATCGGTGATTGCCTGGAGTTAGCGGCGAAACGGTTACGATCTTCGCAGAGAATGAGAAGTCCTCGTCGTAATGGGGCGAATAAATCTTTGAGAGGATTCAAAGGCGTAAATTCTCCTGAAAACGCGGCAACGAAGATGCGGTTGGGGGAAGCAGGACACCACCGGCTTTGATTGAGTGACTTCAGAAGGCTGCAAAGGGTGGAGGCCTGTAGAAGTGGGTGAAAGGCTATATTTAAACTACAGTGCTTTTTTAGGGGCAATAATTCAGAAAAACCATTTCTTAAAAAAATGGAAACCAGACGAAACTTGATGTATGGTCCCATAAATCCAATCTTGCAAACCACAAAGTTGCATGAGTACAGTGTCAAAAAACACAATAAATGTGCACAGCCTAAAGCACAGCCCGAAGATCTACAGCTGCTCTCTGTAGACTTTGCAGACATCCAAACTTTAAGATCAACCTTCATGATGCTTGTGGTGACCTTTTGTTCACATCTGGTCAGTTGCTTATAGGTGACTGATGCAGAAGCAGAACACTGAACTAAAGAAGACAAGACTATTAGTCTAGTATAGAGTAAAAACGTGACTTTCTGAGATAGGTCAAAGATAACAGAACATACCTCAGAAGGGGGCTGAGGATAAAGGAATGCATCTTTTCTCTTTCTTGTGCAGCATCCAGACTCATTCATTCGCCCTTGCAATCCACAATGGGTATTTAGAGAAAGGACAGACAGTGTGTGCGTGTGCGTGTGTGCGTGCGTGCATGTGCGCGTGTGCGTGTGTGCGTGTGTGTGTGTATGTGCACGTGTGTGTGTGTTTGTGTATTGTCTGAGCCTAAAACTTCCTCCTGTGTATTTCCGAGGTGGTAATTAAACACTGTCGGCCCTTGGGACGTCATCATTCGTCAAGTCGTCAGGCCCCCTGCCAGAAATGCATCCAGGGAGCAAGCCATTGAACCCCAACAGCCTTCAATTACACACATACACACTAGCCTCTATACACAGAAATACACACTTCATTCTCCCACTCTCATTCCTTCCCTAGCTTCCCAGTAAACACAGGCAACAGAAGAAAAAACACTCACATTCAGTCACACACACACACCCACACACAGAGATTTATAGAGAGTAACACATTCTATTCCGTTCCCCTTCGCACTCAATAAAAGGTGCCTTGTGCCAGGTGTAATAAACAGCAAGCTGACGTGCGGGAGGGAGACACCTCTCATCTCTCTCTAAAATAAATTTCTCTCCCTCTCCCTCTCCCTCTCTCTCTCCTTCCCCCTCTATAAGCCCTCACAGTATTAACCTGTCTGCTTGCTCACATCCATAGGATGTGTGTGTGTTAATCAGCACAGGAGGATCGGTTGCTCCTACACTCCACACAGCTTGCCTTGATACAAAACAGCCCAGCTTTTAGGGGTTTTTTGTTGTTGTTGTTGTTGTTGTTGTTGTTAAAGATGTCCTCTGGAGACTTCCACATGGCTTATTCAGTGTTCTCTTCCAGAGGAGAAATACAGAAGCACTTGATGGTGGTGGTCAGGGAGGTTGTTGTGGTGTACCCATGACCCTTACCTGAATCATTTAAAATACTTTTTCATCATTTTTTGTTTTACTTTGTTTGTGTGGCGGGAGGACCTACCCGCATCAGAACAAAGTACAGCGATGAGTCGTAGTGCCCCAATATGGGCTTTTACTGCCCCCTTGTGGAAGGGAAACATAATGGTTCTGAATTTGTACCGTATCTCGAACAGTATTGTTTTCAGTATTATTCATAAGCCACTGCGAAGGTACACGATTTTTGAACAACAGAAGCCTTCTACATTTAAGATACTGGTGTAAAACGTTTAAGCTTTGGATAATTTACACATATTACCAAGTGTGATATTCATAGCTTATATCAGATATCAAAAGATTCCAGACTCACTGCTGAAAAAATACTGTCAAATTCAATAATTTATAATATATATACATACATATAATGTACTCTCAAAAGGCATTTAATTATCACTTTTAGACTGCCTTAAGTAATGGGGAAGAAATTAAAACTTATGACAATTGCAGAGATTTCATTCAAGGCCAAAGTCACCAAAACAAAGGTTTATCAAAAGGAATAACCTTGACTGGGGCAATGGGAAAGACAGGGTGAATTACGCTGTTTAGCACCGAGAGCACCGCAGCCCGGGCTCAGCACTTTGCCGTGATCAACCTGCCACCTCCGCCTCCTTTCCCAAGAATAATTGCCCCTCCAACTGCCTTGGAAACGTATTACATCAATACAGAAGTATTTTGCCCAGCTCATGCAATGCACAGAGCTTGTATTAAAATACATGGATAGTCAAGAGCCTCATAGTGAATCACATACACTCAGGACCAATATGAATATGACCTGTATATGACGATATGATGGGTAGATACAAGTTAAAACAGACAAGATTTGGTTAAGTTAACTTGTGATACTAAAATTTAGTGTGTGGCCATCCAGGGGGCATTTGAATTTTTAACCTATTTTATTTAGCCGTTATAACTTGTAACTCTGTAACCTTGAACATCGGCCTACTGTGTGTACCGTAGACTTCCTCTGATAAACTTGGGATGCAGTAAAATTTCAGATGAGATATTACTAGGTCCTGATTATTTAAGTAAACAAATCCAAGTGCCTTCTTATATTAACTAACTTCTTTAGGTTCTACCTGCAACTATACTTTAGTACCTCCAACTCCATTCTCTTTATATAGACAAAGAAATAGCATTCTCCATTCATTCTCCTTTACCTGAACAGAAGCTTGTGCGTCTGCCAGCAGTATCAATCACAGCTAGTAATGAAAGCAAACTTACCAAAAGTAACTAATAACCATTTAGGTGAATGGTTACTCCTATCAGATTGTCACTGTCTCATAAATGGGGGTCAAGCCTGTCTTCCAGACAGCTGACTTTGTGTTGCTGACTTACTTCTTCTTGAGTAAAGGAACTTCAAAGTCCTTGGGACTTAGGTTCAAACCCTAGCTGTGCAATTCGCAGTGACTAAGGATCCCTGAGAGCACAGCTGACTACTGAAGACCTTTGGAGGTTCACTGTGAAAGTGCTCTTCCTTCTGAAGGTACTCTACAATACTAAATGGCCTCCAGCTTATAGAGGAGCAGATTTCATTTGCACATTCACATTAACAGATTAGTTTTGAAATTGCATAATTTGAGATAATTACCAGAGTTCTGTTTAAATTCAATTTTATTTAACACATTATCTGACATTTCTGTACATTCAAACTTTTACCCCACCCCCAGTCCAAAAAAAGCAGTACCAGTTAAAAACTGCTGTATATCCCATTCTTAGATTGTATTTACGAGGTGGTGAAGATTTAAAAATGAATATACTGAACTATTGTTAAACAATTTTTTTTAAAGAAACCATCTACATGATGCAAATTTTGTGACATTTAACATTGTCTCATAAGTGCATTTCACTTATTTTCTTTTTTATGGCTTTTAAATTCCCAGTCAGAAACTGCTGAAGAAGCTGTCACATTATAAAGGCCCACACCCCACTCCCCCCATATCAAACACAAACATAATTTCTTGTAGCAGTTTCTAATTGGGACTTTAATGTGAAAACCCACTATCTGAAGCTGGGCATTACTGTTCATACTGTGGCACAAGAGTACAAAAAAGACTGAACATAGCTCAGAGAATGCCTACTGCAAGCGCTTTAAAAATGTGATGCAGTCAGAGATGAGAGAGTAGTCTTACATTATAAAATCACTGCTACTGAGGCTGAGTACATTTGTGCATTTGTTCCTGACCTTCGCTCTCATGCAACTCTCCTCTCTTTCCCTTTTCTTATGGTTTTCTGTCCAATCATTTTCTTTCATTTATTGATCTTTGAATGGCAGCTATGGAAGAAAGGCCACTGTTTCAGTGCAAGAACAATTAAACAATTCAGAATTAAAAAGAAATACAACAAAAATACAACAGGGAAGCTAAAGCTGACATTCTAAGTTTTGTATGTTGTTGTTGTTGTTGTTTTCATAAGGAAGCCAGCTCTTGTGTTAGTCTCTCCTTCTCTTTCTCAAGCTCGATGATGCTCTGTTTGTTCTGCTCGAGCCGGTCCTCCAGCCACTGTAACAGTGGCCCGCTTACAGCTGACATCTGGCTGCACAGGTTTTTAGTGAACACTGTGCAACACACCCACATGCACAAACACACACAGAGTTTTTAATAACTTCAGCCAGTTTCAATTTCTATCTTACATGCAACTATTACATATTACATGTATATGAACATGTATTTTTTCTTTTCTTTTATTGTCTGTTTGTAACAAGCATAAAATAAATGGTGCACATACCTGATCCATTGTGTATCTTTGTAATTGGATCTAAATGAGTTAAGCTGCAAGGGAAAAAAAGAAGGGAGACTATTTTATTTTGTTAAGTTTCACATAGTAGATTTCAAGAAAAGACCTAGTTCCAAAACTGCCCTTTGCATCGCATCCTGAGCAATTAAATCTGCAAGAGTAAACATAACCCTCCTTCTGATTTCAAGTTACATTCAATTGTTCCAAACTGGAGGGAAACAAAGAACTGCTTTCCACCTGTGAATCCTTCTGTATGTATCCTGTTCCTCTTGGCAGAGAATTCTCGGTAGTTCCACCGCTGATTCCAAGCATACTTTGCCGATGGCCTCGTGTGGAACCACATGGATCGGAATCTCAATTCTCTCATATCTGGTTGTAAATGGGGACTGCATTATTTAGCCTTGTCAAGCAATAAGGCCTTTAAATTCATCAGCATTTATTGGGTTTTCAAGGAGCATTTAGTAATAACTAATTTATAAATCAAATAATTTTCGCCATATTTGAGTTATAAGGAAATAAAAATGTATTACATGTGAAAACAGATGGACAAAGAATGATGATTATTAAGTAAACCATGATCTTTTCAGAACCAGTAACATATGGCATATGATCCTTACTTACTCTGAGCCTTTCTGGGCTTGAACCGACTGAAAGCAAGTATAGAGAACTCTGCCTGTCTAAAAGAAAGCAATACACTATTACGTCATTCAAATCTATCAAAATGCAAACATTTACTATTGTTACAGGAGTGCGCTTTTCATTCAGTAACACATAAAGCCCTTACAGTGCAATCTAGTAGATTTAGTTTTTTTAAAAGATCATGTTTACACTGTTTATATGCAACTCTTGCATTTCTCTTACCTTTGTGTTCTTATCTTCTATAAAGCAAGAAAAGATAAGTCCGACAAAACCCTGATCCATCATCTGGTACATCGCTTGAGTCCTCACATCTGTACAGTGTAACAAGCAAAATAAAGCTTAACAATTAAGATGTGCAGAACTGTGTGGATAAAGAAATGACATTAATTAACGGCTGGCATGGTCATTATCTATGAGTGCCTTTTTATTTTGCAAATTAAATAAATTAACAAAAACTAACAGTTTAAAGACCTGTATGTATTACACCATGAACCAAGGCATAGATGGTTGCAACATGAAAATAACATGCATCAACACTTCTTTGTTTCTTTTAATGAGGTGTGCGTGTGTGTGCTGTGAGTACACTAAGCAATCAGATGCACTCCAACTGAGTGGACTGGAGGTGTTTGGATGAATCATGGCATTAACATAACCTACCAAACAATTTGGTCAAATTTTGATCAGGCCAATCTTTAACTATATCATATCAAGACTTCACAGTTATTAATATAGTTCAATACACAGTAATTAGACTAGAAACCCCAATTGCAATATAGTGTTTTGTTCCACAACAAGGATAGTATTCCACAGTACGACTAACCAACATGCGACGGCCACACGGTGATGTGTGGGTGTGAGTGGTACCACCCCACCACTCTCACAGGACGCCCGGTCATTTCAGCCAACCTGTGCGTTGTGTTAGGAAATAAAACTAGAATATTTTTCAACTGTAGAATATTTCATTTTAAAAGGAAAATTTACTTTTAAGACCTGAAAACTGTAGGATGGTAAACAAAACACATTGTAGCTCAGTTTTCGTTGCCATATCATAATACAGTAATAAAAGGATATCTCGGCTTCTGTCGAGGCTGCAGAGAGTTGCTCGGGAGAAATCTCGACGCGATCCTTCCTCTTGTCTGATCGACGCAGAATAATGACAGAGTGAATGTGGACAATACGATTTGTGTCAACCTAGGGTGATGATCATTTAAATAGCCATCAGTAGACAAATAAATAACCAAGTCCAGAAGGTTGGGTCACTGTTTCACTGAAGGTAGGTTATTAAGCTACAACACAAAAACTGAAGAGGCAAAAGATCCTCTTACCTCGCCAATACACAGCCCCATTACCTCTTCTTTTTCTGTGCTTAGGGCATGATTCATACACACCAGAAAAGCATCTGACTCTAAATGCACCGCACTTACTGCCATAATGGTGAGACTTAATTCACCAAATCAGAGCTGTCTCTGGCATAAATGGATCTTCATCCGTGTGCAGTATTTCCGTATCAGAAGTGTGCTATCATATACTTCCGGTGGACAACTCTAAACTCGCGATTTTTCATTAGTTGTGTGCGTTGATTTAATAGAAATGTTTATTGTTAAATAAACACAGGCATTTTGTGCTGTATTAGTAATATGTTTGCAAAGAGAATGGTCTACCTCAACTTTAACGTCACTGAAAGGTAATTTATTTTCAGGTCGGAAGAAAATGAGAAGTGCACTGGGTCTCAGTGACGTCAGTTTATTTAAGTTTTCTGCTGCATTGAGGAAGGCTCGGCAGCCCTTCTGCAGGAACTGAACAGGTGGTAGCTGGTTGTTGGGGTGTAAGGTTTTTGCATAAGATGTCTCAGAAGGATCCTTGTCAGAAGCAAGCGTGTGCGATACAGAAATGCTTACAAGGTAATACAGGTTTTACAACGCACTAAAGTCTCAGTTACTCTTATCATTAGTAACAGTTAGCAATTTCTATCTTTTATTTTTAACAGCCAACAAGTATGTTGAAAGTCGGTGTGAAGAAGTAATTCGTGCGATGCGCAAATGTTGTGGAGCCCACGCTGAAATGAAATCTGTATGCTGCTCCGGCTTTTTAAAAGGGCACAAAACAGCAGAGGACAAAACGTGACGACCTTCAAAATAGCGACGGTGGTTATTATCTGAGCACATATGTCCGGATTCCCATTTAAGGACGTTTAGCTGCTGCAAAGAAGCTAGCATCATCTGAACCTATTTAAATTATTGTTTTAAAAATGCACTTTCCTTTGGATTAAAGGAACATCAAGCAAAGCATAGTCTTCTAACCTTTTTACTGTCTTGCTTGACCTCGACCATAAGTTTTTAATACATTTCATTGATATTATTGACAGTATTCACTGATGACAAATAGTGTTTGGTGGTTGCATGCCATTAAAGCAAACTCCAAAATCAAGTCATCCTGTTTCATTTGAACTTCAGCATCACAGTATGTTACATGAAGCACAGAGTGGAAAGGTCATGGCCCCGAGACTTCTAGAATATGAACAGCGTGAGCATGAGCAGCACCCCTTAAAATGAAATGTGCATATCATCTAGGCCGAGGTCATACAACTCTGGTTGTAGAGGCCTACAGGCCAACCCAGTTTGATTTTGTACCAGTACAAACACAGCCGAGTCAATTCATTGATAGATTTAGCGTATGCGTTACAGCACTAAATCAAACTAGGTTGGACCCTAGTTGGGCACCCCTGCCATAGGCTATTGAGGAACTTGTAAAATTAGGTTGTGATGGCTTATAAATAAATGTTTCCTGGGCTTAATTCAGTGTGTTGTTCTCCACTAAAGAAAACCAAGCTAGCCAAACCAGTCTAAATCCAAACGTTGGGTAAAAATAAGTGAAGTAGTTGACAAAAATGTTTACCCATTTACTTCAACTTTTTACTTAAATAAGAAAATACAGATTTTCAATGAAATCTACTTTGTAGCTGCTCTCTTTTAAACTAAGGAGATCCATAATTTGAGCTTTAATGTGAGGAAAAATACAGTTTTCAAGAATTAAGAGTTTCAGGGTGCCATATGTATATATAAACTTCGATACATACTCAGGTATATATGTCTAATCATTCATACCACAAAAATAAACTGCAAAATTGTTTAAACATTGTAAGAAGAAATCAAAAGGGAAAGTTACTTAAAATATGAAAACAACACATATGACGAAAAGAACAGCTTGGCTGTGTTTGCTAAAGAAAAAAAAGTCTGTAACAGAGTATTCAGCTGAATAAAAGCTGCAGTGCCAGTCATTTAAATGCCAAATTCCATTACATGCAGTAAGTTGGCATCTTTTTTATTCTAAATTGAGAGTACATATAAAATCGAGGAGGTGCTTTTTATGATGCCAGTCCGAGTAGGAACCCCCCAGCAAAACCGCCTGTCAGGACAATGTTCTTCTTCACAAATGTTTGCACCTTTACAAAAGACAGGAAGACAGTAGTTAACAACAAACACAACTGCACACACTATGGTCTTGGATGCTTACTGTTGACAAGCTAGTAATGTTTGAACTTGGTGACAATACAACAAATGCTACAAAATATAGCACATTGCAGTGCAGTAGAGGAAGTAGAAAGAACAAAGTATAAAGTACAGCACAGTTTTCTCTAGTTGTCACCTCATCCTGATGAGCAGGATCAGCTATTGTTTACTCAGTGTTGTTTGTTCCTCTAAACTACAGGGGTGGGCAATATAGGCTATTCAACTAACTCTTCAACCAACTGAAGAGCTGGTACTACACACAAAACAAGTATGGCCATGTCACATACCTCAGCCACCTTTGTCCTCACTTCTTTAGGCGGCTTCTCTGTGTTTAGCTTCAGTTGCTTCTTGGCTTTGTTCACATCCTGCTCGACTCTCTTCCAGTCAATTTTGATGTACCCTGTATGATTAGCAATCTAAGAGGGCGAAACAAGACTGTATGTATGAGGCAAACAGGGCTAAACCAGTTCTTATGACAAAGCAGGTTTAGGTAAGAGCCTACACTAAGAGTGCTACACTAAATTACCTGGAGCAAAAAGAAGCCACCACCAACTGCTGATGCAGCTAGTTTCCCAACTTTCTGAAACAAATACCCCGCACACCTAAAGATGAATACACGACAGATTCAGATTTTATTGTCATGGCTGTAAAAGCTCAAGTATGATACTGATTCTTGTGTTATGGTTTCATATTTTATCACTCACCAGCCAGTCACCCCACCAATTGCAAGCTGTGTGGCTACTGAATACTTCTCGGCAGCTGGTCCAGAATTATTGCCAAACATTTTGTTCCACCATCTCTGTTTCTTGACATGCTCTGCCAAGTCCATAACAAAGACTTCACCATCTGTTAAAACATAAGTAATCATCAAAAACATATGTGGATAACATGACTAATTGTTTGCCCAAATTCAGTCAGAAATGTTGGCAATATACCTTTTTATTTGCATAATGATTAAGTAAAACTATATGCAATGTTTTCCACCCACATATTTTGAGACTGAACAGTTTCTATAATAATTAATTCAAAGCACAGAGAAGACTGAGACTCAAGGTTACATATTCAAATACTTCTTTCCTGTCATGGTAAGAATTAAAACAATGCTGATACTTTTTAAATACCTTGTATATTAATTAAATTCTTCTGAAAGTCCATTAATTATGTCTGTCCTTAACCAGCCTGACACTGTAAGCACATTTATGACTTAAATGGGAAAGTGTCCAAGTTGACCTTGGCCGCAACAGCTTTGGTCATTGGCTACATCTACACACACACACACCCAAAATAGTACTAGAACTGTAGCCAAAAGACGGTGTCGGTATTAGTTTCCACCCTACAGATTAATTATTAAAACCATCTAAAGATCTTAAATCAGTGAGATACAATGGAACAAATAACAAATAGATTTCCTTTTGTAATTCTGAATTAGTGTATATGTTTTTCGTTTAACACATTTCACAGGCGATCATCCCTGCGTGACGAACATTGCTCCTTACCAGTACTCGATAGTGTATAAATTTGCATGTCAGGAGGAGTAGACAACTGCCCATCTCTTGAGTAAAACCTTATCTACTAAATACATGTACTGCATTGCACACATGAATGAAAATGATCGTCAGATGAAATTTTGCTTAGTCACAAAGCAAGGAAACAATGGAAAACAAGTAAACAATGAAAAGTAGCTTTATTCAAAGTTATACCTACTGGACTCAGTAAACACAAATTAACTCAAAACAAGAGCGCTAACCTAGCTTTAGCTATGCTATCTAATTCGTTGCATCGGTGTCAGTCAACTCAAAAGCGAGTTAAGTAGCTATGCGGCGAAATACCAATAAATGTAACAAATTTATTTTGAACTTCACGTCCTACAGAAAAAAAATGGCATTGTATCTTCTGCATCAAGTTATGTTTACTATTACAGCGGCACACAGACTGTGTTAGCTACCTAGTTAAATATTTTTGTAATCAGCAGCTATATTTTGTAATCAGCAACTTCGCTAATAGCTAGCTAGCTACTTTCTTGCTCAATAAGGCTCATCATCAACTCTGAAGGACAATGAGAAATGTATAATGCATAAGATGGTACAGTTATGTACATCCCCAGGTATGAGCTATTTAAGTGCATTTAACGAGGAATAATTCGGACTGGCCTTACAATGCCTGCTTGGTATAAAGTGAAAAAGATAGTAGCTAAGATAGCTAGCGAAATCTTACCTTTCCTTGTGTCTGCCATCTTGATTTGGGTTTTCTACCCGGACAGTAATCAGTGGCGCATTATTTGAATCACGTGACATATGTCAGGTTTGTTTGTTTTTTAACCCGGCTAAATTACGTAAACGCTCTAATCCAAGGTTAGCACAAAGTAAAAGTCCTCTTATAATAATGATTGTTTTTGTTGTTTTTGTCATCTAATATGGTCATTTATAAACCTCACCCGACAGTTCATATCTATTGAAGATTATTACGGGGTAGGGATAGGCTACTGTTATGATTAAAAATATTTAAGTTTGTAGTCAGCTATTCTTTTTAGTAATAATATCAATAATATATACACCTGACATAATAGGAGAAATGTGGATTGAAAGATACACACAAGGAGGACCATGTCAAAAATACGAATATGTAAAGATATCTTCTTTCTAGATAGCTTGTCTGATCACATTTCTCTGTGTGGCATAGAAGCCTCTTTAACACATCATACTTTAACATAACCAATCAGGTCTCTTCATTTTCGTTATTTAGGCTTTTTCTTTCTAATCCATGTATTGAAACAGATGGCAGGAAACAGAAACTGCAAAATAAAAGAATGTAGTTGCCTACTTATTAGGATATGTTAAAGAAGAGTTCAAAAGTATCAAAAGGCATTTAATACATTTTATTTAGCCAGAATGGGGAAACTACCATTCAAAAAGACACAAAATTCAAAAGTGATGAATATGATGTCATCACTGACCCAGTAATCAGATGTAGCTGTATTCGGTATCAACAGACCCTACACTGAGTACCAGGTAAGCAACAGACACCAGAACCATAGTAAAAAGTCTCTTCTTACATCGACAAAGTGTCCAAATGATTTTTTTTCCTCTTTATACATCATTAAATCTTAACCTGAACCACACACAGTTCTTCTGTTTAAATGTACCATACCATGCTTTTTGAAAACATATTTACTTTTTTCTTATGACTACACCCCTTTCTGCATTACATCCTTTGCTTTTAATTGTGTTCAGAATTGCAATCAGTATTTCACAGAAATATGCAAAAGTAAATTACTAAACAAACAAACAAACAAACAAATAAATAAAGCAGTTAAACATTCTGTCTACCACATGGTCCTCAATGGTTGATGCCATACTTGTGCACTCTTGATACGAAAGAGGACTAATAAAAGTGAAACCACTTGTGAGTTTGTTAGGGGGAATACCATGGCCCTGTTATGCACGCGCTTTAAACGGTTATTTCCCAAAAACGTCCACACTTGCCGATTATGAACTGACCTGAACTCAAAATGCGTCCAGACTTCAGTTTCAAAGGTGTGTCTTTCTCTTTGTTGCTCAAAATGAGAAACTGGGCTGAGGAAAAACAGTATTTATTTTTCTAACAGCCTACAGGAAATATAATCTTTGTTTCCGTGTGAATTTGTATTTCTTACAAATTAAAGTTAACATAAACCCTAATTAAATTAAGGGTTCTGTTAGGGTTTGGATTTTAATTTGCTAAATGGAAGATTCGTAGATTTTATTAGTAGTATCATTATACATAATAGGCTATCCACATTTTGTTATCTTTTTAAACATTGGATTAAAATAGGTCATATATTAGTTTATTTTAGATAAAATAGAAAAACTCTAGGTTAGATCATTTATAATAATGACAGGTTAAAATAATTTACCTTATGCCCGTCAGATAACACTTACTGTATGTCTCTGGGCTGCTCAGTGTTTCTAAAGTAGTTTCAGGTCCTTTGCTCCCAAAACAGTACACATCTCCAACGAAGCCATTTTTTCACAGAGCAGCTTGTTGATTCGGAAACATGCCCGCCGTTCAAACCCCTTTCCACTGAACTCCTCGCTCGGCATTTCACGCAAACTGTCTATTGCTCCACATCCTTCCTCCCGCTTTACTCGAGCCTGAATTCTAAGAATCCGAAAAAAGCAACTTCCTCGGTTGCCAAAGAGTCTCCGAAGTGCTCTGCTGGTATGGTAGAAATTCGCGCGCCTATGTTTTTTTTGAATGTGTGATGGCAAGTTGCATGCTCCGGCTTTATCAACGGTCCTTTTTAAATTTCCCCTGGGTCTCTCCCCTCACCTGTCTGGGAATTATGTATGTTAGTCACCTTGTAAGGGGACAGTCCCTTGAACAGATCAAGAAGATCACCCAGCTCAGCTAAATTATCCTTAGGAGCACCTTATGAAGTTATAGAGAGGGGTTAATAAAGTAGAGAATTTGTTTTAAAAACATTGTCCATATCTGATATGTCTGAGCAAATGGTCTGAAGTAAACTGACACGGTTATATTTTCTTTATATTTTTATTGGTATAACTAGAACATTTGATTTTGTCATTTAAAAAGACATTTACAACACAAAATTCTGTCAGTCTGTTTAGCTGACCTTCTCACTGTTTATTCGTCCAGCACAGTTGTATAATTTTAAAAAATCTAAATAAAACTGCGGCATTGGTTTGTTTTTAGCATATCCTCTAGTGTTCAAAATATTTTCCATTGGAAACTAATATCTTTCTAAAATATAGAAATGTTGTATATTTAGCATATTAGGTTATGTACCTCAAAAAATGATAACTTGGTGATAATGATTAATGATTAATGATAATCGTGAAGTATATAATTTAAAAACTCTAAAATTCTGTCTGATAGTCAGATGTCTGATGCTGCAGACAAATGATCTGTCAGACAATGTTCTTTTAAAAATTAATAATGTATTTTGAAGGAGATTAATAAAATATATTGGAACATTATGATCATGATATGATTCTTATCCTCTGGATATTTACAATACAAAATTGTTTTCCATGTCATAATTTCATTGAAGGTTTTGAAAAATCTACTAAATCATGATGGAAAGTAAAATAATTTATTTATTATTATTGGAGACATTTACTAAAAGTATTGTATATTTTTTCATTATTTTGTTTATTAATTATACTTTATTGATTTGTATTTATTTGATTTGCTTACTATTTCTAATACATTATATACTAAACCTTTCCAAGAGCATTTTTAATGTAAGTATCATTCATTAAATGTTGACTCTACTATGCTTGTTTGAATTACACTGCAAAATTCTTCTTGCTTTTTATTGCTCTAATAATCTGCATGGTATATACTTGTTAGAAAAAAGTTAAATGTTTATAGTAATGTGAATTATGCATGAAGAATATTTCCTTAATAGGACACATCTAAAGTATTTTAATGGCTTTTAATGAATATGATGTGTGTGTGTGTGTGTGTGTGTGTGTGTGTGTGTGTGTGTGTGTGTGTGTGTGTGTGTGTGTGGTTATTTAGCAGAACGTTTATAGTCAGATTTGGAAGACAAGTGAAAAGGCTCTCTTACACTGAATGTAGAAGATATTTTCCCTGCATTTCCCCAAG